>NC_056594.1:14765839-15093339 GCF_018340385.1 Cyprinus carpio | reverse complement strand
TCGCTGTCCCGGGCTTATTGTGAAAGTTTTGGGCCAGTGATTATTTGCCATTTAAAAATTTACCATAACTTAATCGTCCACATTTATTTTTATGCCTTTTCTAACTTTAATATTTGTAATTGTAATTTTGCAAATTCTCATCAGAATAATGTTATCTAGCAGGCTAATGTAGATGAGGCATTGTTGAATAATCATGAACAATTTATGAAAGTCAAGTCAGATTTATTTCTTACTTATTTGCACTTTTCAGAGTTTCAAAACCGCTTTATATAAAGGTGAGCAAGTTTAGATCGCCATTAAAATGTTGAAAACGACAAATCAGCACTGTTTTGTATTGTTTTGTAATTTTTCAAAGTGTATTTCTAAATTTGGAAATAAAAAAAGAACAAAAAATGGTAAAGGAAATGTAAAATTTAATGAAAAAAAAAAATAAACTTTTATATAAATAAGATTTTAAATGAGAAATATTGGCCTGGTCCAGCAGGAAATTGAGATCTGTGGTCGACTGAGGGTTTGAACTTGTAGTTGTGACTTCAGATGTTACTTTAGGATCACTCTAATCACAAAAATCAGTTAATAACACAATAATTGTACACATTGATGCATATGTTTTTATAAAGCTGTTTTGAAACTATTTGTATTATGAAAAGTGCTATGTAAATAAATTTGACCTGACTTGATGTGCAATTGTAAGATCAGGACATGGGCTTGTATATTTAGTGTCAGTTAAATGGACAAAAGGGCAGCACTGAAGCGTGAGAGAGCAGCTATGAATTGTATGGTTGTAGAGGAGGGTTTTCTTTTCTCAATAGGTTGTATTCCAGTGCTGAGTTCACCATGACTCGCTGTTTTCCACTTTTTTTTTTTTTTCTTCCTTCCTCCACTTGCCTCTTCCCACACTTGTTTATATTACAAAGTCATGCTGAGTTCAGGGTTTTGCTTCCAGCCGCTCATGTTTGTAGATGTAGTAAGATCTGCTCTCACAATAGTCTGGCTGATTACTCTGTACACTGAAGAGAGCTACATTACCAGTGTCAACAGAGCCAGGGTCTGCTACCAGATATGAACTGAATTATACATTGTGACTGGAGTCTTGAAGACTATAATATTACAACTGCTCTATAGAGGTCATAGATGAATCTGACAAAGAAATGTCATATTTCACCTCAAAATCAAAAAGTAAAAATAAAAAGTTTGCATAATAAAAATGTATACTTTTTAAGGACCAATACAATTTTCAACATTCACATTACTGTGAAACATTAATGGAGAAATTAAATCTTCATGGATTTAAAAAAAATGAGTATCAGTCTAAAAAAATATTTGCACTACATTATTCGGAATTTGGGGGAAAATGTGCTTAATTTCATGAAAATAATGTCACAATGCACAACAATTTCTAAAAAATGTGAGTTAAAAACTAAATAATTTTCTTTTGATTAAAAACTGCAATTTGGTAACTCAGACATGCTTTTTTAAATTTTAGATGTAACTGTATTTTAGTAATAATAATAACATAAAACACGTTTTAAGTCACCGGATTGCATTAACAATAATAATAATGTATTTATTTTTAAATATGAGAATGTATTTTTATTTTTTTATTTTGATACATAAACACAGTAATAAAGAGAGCATAGAGATTCATTTAGCAGACATCCAAAGTAATTTTCGCTTATTGTACAATCTTTCTAGTTTGTTAATATGATCAGGTCGTTGTGTGTATGCTTCGACTATCTAATGTTTTAATGTTTCCTCATGTGGTCTCTCTGACTTATGATTATAATCTTATTATGCGAGCAGAGATGCAGACTGTAACTGGAGATGACTGTTTCACTCACAGGGGAAGCTGTCTTCGCCAGATGTCTCTCCTCTCTGAAGGATGAGAGGGTTCAGTCCAGTAAGAGCCTCACCGGTCCCCAGGGTGTCAAGTTTACTGGAAACAAAGAACAGTTTCTTGAAGATATCAGAAAGGTGGGATGAACTTAAAATATGGATTAATTATATCCATGCATAGGTTTTCTGCATTCATGTTCAAAGGTGCATCAGTTAATGTTAAGCATTTAATGGAGTTTATTAACAATGGGTTGTTTTTGACTGGATGGATATTTATTGTTATTTCTTTTTCAGGCTTTGTACGCCTCAAAGATCATTTCATATGCTCAAGGCTTCATGCTGCTCCGACAGGCTGCAGTAGAGTTCGGTTGGTCTCTTAACTATGGTGCTATTGCCCTGATGTGGAGAGGAGGCTGCATTATTCGCAGGTAAGCAGACTTTGCTCACAGTGATTTAAAAAATCTAAAATATTATTATGCTATATTTAGATTGCTTATCGTTTAAGGCAGTGTCTGCTGAAATACTCAAGAATGAAATCATATGAAACTTCATCTTTTCTCCTCCCAGTGAATGTTGCAATTCTGTAAACACTAGGAAGTGGTGATAATGTTTCATGTAAAAATCCCACATGCACAGAATTAAGGAAACTGTTTGATTTTACAATATCATAACTGTAGCTTAGCTATGAATAAATGTCATGAATCTTTCATTTGCAGTGTTTTCTTGGGAAAGATCAAGGAAGCGTTTGACCGGAACTCTGAGCTGCAGAGTTTGCTGCTGGATAACTTCTTCAGCAAAGCTGTACAGGATTGTCAGGTACAGGAAGTGAGCCAAGAGTGGCCACAAATTGCTCTGTTTCCTGTAATAGTCCCACTAAATACGCCAGAGAGAAATCAGCAGCACTAATGGCAGCCTGTTTACATGCATTTATGTAAATGTATATGTAAGGTGCCTCTATAAAGTAATGTTTATTTAGTGCCTTCCAAATATATACACCATGGACACAGTCCAAACTGATATGACACCACCTGCCACCTGAAAATATATGTAGAATGTTTTATTTAGCAGTACGTTGGTTGTGTTTTGCAGGACTCATGGCGTCGGGTAGTAAGTACAGGTGTGCAGCAGGGGATCCCCATGCCGTGCTTCACCACCGCCCTGTCTTTCTATGATGGTTACAGGCACGAGATGCTCCCAGCAAACCTGCTGCAGGTAAAACTCTCTACAACACACAAACCCTCTCTCTCTAAGATAAATTAGAATAAATAATTACTTTGTCTTTTTGGTTAGAATAAGAGTACTCTTGCTTCAGACTCTTTTTGAGTCGCTCCTTTTTATTTGAATACTCAAGCAGTTGTTCTCTCTTTGTATTTATCATTGGCTATCACCTCTAACACTGTGTCACTCTTCAGGCACAGAGGGACTACTTTGGTGCCCACACATATGAGCTGCTATCAAACCCTGGAAAGTTCATCCACACTAACTGGACAGGCCATGGAGGAAAAGTGTCGTCATCATCCTATAATGCCTAAAAATCAAGAGTGTTATTAGGTTAAACTGCAAAGAACATCATCTCCTCTTGATGAAGGACCAGAGCAGCTGAGCACATTCCTCCTGAAGAGCTGAGAGCTGAACTTCAGCCCTCAGTAGAGCTCTTACTGAAGAGTGTTCAAATGCATATTTCTATTTATACTAAATCATAGTGAATACACTATTTGTAAGCTCTGTCCTGTAGTTTTAAGGTCCACTGTTGCAAACACCTCATTTCTGAGTCTGAGTGCTGTTTCTGAGATTCTTCTTGATGTAGACTGGTCATGCTTTGCCCCCAGAGTTCACGGCGTTAACCCTGGATTATGGGTAACTCTTGCACTGCATTAGGCTAAATAAAGAGTTCAATCCCTTTTTAATTAGCTTTTGTCTTCTTCACTCACATGCTGTCTACTGCAAACAGGATTTACTCCTGCTTATTTTTAACAGTAATGCTAGATATGTAACTTGTTTATCTGTATGTACTTCCACTTTGTCACCAGGAGAGGGCAGAAATGACTTTTTGGAGCAATGAGCTTGTTTACTGTAATAATGGGTTCAGTTGAGTGATTATTCTTTCAGGGTGAAACGATAACCCATTTTTAACATTTAAGCCAAGACACTTGAGTAATATGCTCAAATAAACATCCCGGTAAAGTAACCAAAGTTATTATAGTTTTAAAATTAAATTTAGTTTTTATTTCTATTTTACCACTTCTATTTTATTTCTATTTTATTTTTTATTTTAGTTTAAAGGCTGCCAAAGTTGCATTTAAAAACATTTACCAGTTTCTCAGCACAGTCTAGTGTTATTGCTTCTCATGAGTTTGAAAAGATATTAATCATGCATCTACATTTTACTGTATTTTAGTTAGTTTTGGAGTCATGAAAATAAAATATAGTTTAGTTTCAGTAGTTCCCAGTTATGTTAAATTTTATTTA
This sequence comes from Cyprinus carpio, assembly GCF_018340385.1. Taxonomy (NCBI): domain Eukaryota; kingdom Metazoa; phylum Chordata; class Actinopteri; order Cypriniformes; family Cyprinidae; genus Cyprinus; species Cyprinus carpio. The sequence continues at coordinate 15,089,034 of NC_056594.1, read as the reverse complement.
AAAAATGTTTTCATTTCATTTTCCTTAACAACAACAACACTGTTCAGGTTTACATTACTGGTTCACATGAAATCTTGACAGTTACGTAGCACAAATATAGAAAATTAATTTTTACTATGATGCTTTCTGATATGTAAAGTACATTTAGTGTTGAAATAGGATTTCCTCTTGGTTAAGACACACTGCACCAATATCCTTAATTCACCTCCAACCTGTTTAAAGATCTAAGAGCTGAAGAGAGCAGCAGGTGCCTCTGATATATGTGTGACCAACGATGTCTCTCCCTTGTGAAGTTTTACAAAAGGTCCAGCCACATAGAGAGAGCTTGTGATAAAGCTCTACCCTACAGAGTAGCCTTAAAATGCTACAAGAACTCCAGAGAGGAGTGTTAATCTGTACCTTATTGTTTTACTAAATACGTTTTAGGTAGAATATGTTTTTTATGCTATTTACTATGAAGCAACTGTTTGAAATGGTGGGTTTAAGTACGCCCATGGCCTGATTACTCAGGAAAAAAAAAACATCTCAGTGATTAAAAGCCACTTCAAACAGAGGACACACTAGAACTAGGCAGTTTAGAATAGTATAGTGAAGGAGTCGTAAGTGAACTATGCTGAATCATCATGGTGAACAAGACAATTCAGTGCATGGAGAGCAGGACAGGAAGTGGAGAACCTATTTTTAACCCGTCTGCTGATTAATTATGCATCGGCTGGGTTGGAGTCTGGATGAAGTCTAACACAAACACGAGATGCTGCAGTTTGAACAAACAAATACCAAAGAACAACACTTTCTTTAAAAGCCAAAATATGTATATAATAAAGCATGTTTCGTCTTAATGCATGGCTAGGGTAGTGTTAAGGTGACCTAGGTGCCTTTTAGAGCATGTGGGCGATTGTTTTTGTTGAAATAATACCAGTTCCATACAAGAATTATGAAATTAATTACTGTACATTTATTATGAATGTTTTTAAGTTTACAAGCACCCTTATAAAAATTGTGCATGAAAGGATGTCCTCACAATAAGATTAAATAGTTCCAAAAATGTGAACAATAACCTAGAAAAAATATTACTAAATAAGGTAATTTTCTAATGGCTGTACTGCGTAACTTTTGTGAAGGTACCTCTCTAAAACATGACGATGGGAGTTAGATGGGATTCCTCGAGCAGCGGTTAAGAGAAGCATGTTCATCTTCATGTTCAGTTTCCTCTGGTTCTTGTGGTCTGGTATGGTGAGGCGTCACCTGTACAAGACAAACAATCACACACCAATGAGGTGAATCTCTTATTTAAAGTGTTTTAAGGTGGAAAAAAGGTGCATGGGCTCATATTTGTATTATAGTATTTCCTAAGATCTTTGTCAGTGGCTAAGAATAAGTGGACTGCAGTGTTGTGATACTGTTAATGCTTTAAAAATCTATAGCAGTGATCTAATACTCAAGCTCACAGACGTGTCTCGTCTTCTAGATACTGACCAAAGACCAGAAGGACTTGAAGAAGATGATGACGGATAAGGCTGAGCTGAACCTCACTAGTAAAGAACTAGCTGACCCTGATTTTCTGGAAGAGAAGTCTGTTTTTGAACCAACCCCTCGAGATAAATCTCCTTGCAAGCTCTTCTTTTGGAAGACCTTCTCCTCATGTTAAACTGGAAAACAGAACAGACAACAAATGAGTCTGCTGAAATCTACAGTCCTGCCTTTGCAGTTGAATAAATTGTATTAAGATCAATGTGTATGCCTTGGCTTCTGCTGTTCCAGTATTGTATTTTATGTCTAACGACTTTGAAACTACTTATTCTCCAAAAAATAAAATGGCCGTTTGCAAGTACACTTTATACTGTGACATCCAAGACTAAAATACTGTAATAAAAGTTCTACAAATCCCTTCATATCAGTCCTACCTTCAAAATTATAAATAAAACCGCTATGCTACGTCATTATAGCTTTGCTTAAGAAAATCAAACAACCGTCACTGTGACGTGTCGTCGTTATTAATTGAAGGTTTGGCACCACCTAACGGAAAAACAAAGAAACTTCTTCCTCGTGTATGTGGCTTGAATGTGAAGTGTTGTTGTTGTTGGTTTGTGGTATTTTGATACATATGTCAAAAGCACTTGGTAACTTGAGACAGGGTATACGGTCTTAAAGAGATTTTCTGGGTTAAATCAAAGACGACCGCGTTACTTTGTACCATATTTGATTATTCAAACATAACTTAGCCCCATTAAATACTTTTTCAAAGAAGGTCACTTACGATAGAAGTAAACAGGACCCAGTAGAAAGTTTAGTTTTGCTGACAAATGTTATGTTGACATCAGACTAAAGAAAAAGAATCGCTTTTAGCCAACTTCGTTGTCATGAAGACGCAGTTAATGCAAGTAGTCCGGGTAACTTAAGCACGTCCGCAGAGGTGATCTGACTTCTTATACTTGGAACGGAGGGTTTGACATACCGTTAATTTTAATCCGAAGGGAAACAAAATGTTCTTCTTGCATCTGTCTGGATTTCTAATTGTCCGAAAGCCTTTGAGTTTGATACGTCTTCACCTGACATCAGATGAGTCTACTGGTAACAATCGTAGTACTTACCTGTGACAAAATCTTCATCCGCTCAGGAAAGTAGTCCCACCCAAAAAATGGCTTTCATTCAATTAAACTTTATAACTCAAATAATACATGTTAACGTAAAGATTTAAGATATTAAAAAAGATGTCTACATTGCAGGTTAAATCCAAAAAACAAGGACTTTAAAGTTTATTCTTAAATCGTTAAAGTTAATAAAATTCATTGTTTATTATCATATTCAGCAGTTATTTATTTCAAGGTTAAACTATCTGCAGCTCTGCTTGTTAAACTGATATTCCACAAACAAGACAAACAGCAAAACTACTAAATAGTATGTTTGCGTTATACTAAAAACTAGTACTCTGCATTGTACTAAATCAGTAGGTTAAATTCAATGCATGTTTTTTCACACTTCAAATCACCAACATTAAATGTTTACAATTACACAACATTTCTGGTAAAAATAAAAAGAGATACATTTCCTCTGTGTATGTTTATTAAGTGTTTTGGAAAAAGGAAATCCTGCCAGTGATTCAAGTCATTGATAGCAATGTAAATCCTATCTGTTCACCCACAACAGAACACTGTATGAAAAATAGGCCTTTTCAACTTCCACTACACTATATTTACAGTGTGACAGATCATGTAAAAGCAATCAAACAAAAGAAGGACTTTAACGACTGCATTGACTTCTTGCGTAAAACAGAGCTGGAAATACACAAGCATGAACATGAAGTCATTTGCAATAGGACTGATCCATAAACACACTGGTTTAACTTTGCTTTTAGATTGCCATGGACTGTCTTTAGTCATGCACTCCGGCCAATTGGGAACCGTCCATTGAAATTTCAATAAAAGGAAATCCAGGGAAATCTGGTTACAGTGAAGTGATGTAGTCCCTTTTCAGGTTAAAGGCATACAGCAGCAGTCTCCCACAGAAGAACTGTGTGAACTTCAGTCTTCAGCTCTCCCGTTAGTGACTTCACTCATGGCTCTGAGGTAAACCTGGGCCAGCCGAGTCCAACGTCCCTATACATGCGAATTAAATAAGTGTTTGCAATTCAATTAATGTCTTGAAGCAAATAAGCCACTATCAAAATAACTAGTTAAATTATTTTTTTATTTGAGTTCCCTTAGATTCACAAAACATAAAAAGCATTCAAAACACAACAAAATCAACCTCTTCTTGAAGCATTCTTCGCTTTCATCAATACATCACCCCAGTTAAGCCACTCAGAGCTCACGCTCGCCCTCATTCACCGCACACTCCCAGAACCCCCCCACAGACAGCATCACATCACGTTCACACATGAGTTCAGTAACAGTGAGATCACACCATACACAGCATTCACATCAAATTATTAAGCAAGAACACATACTTAGTAGGTCACTTAAACATTTCACTATTTTTTTTTTTAAATGCAGCTCTTTAAATATGATTGCAATATAAGAAAGGGAGGAAGGTAGACAGAACAAGAGGGACAGAAGAATGTAAATGAATGTCCTTCTGATGGTCTTACAGAAAAAACTCTCGCTGCTTTCGTTCACACTCGTTCTTCTCACAGTCAAGTCGCTTTTCGCCATCGCACACTTGCGTTCAAGTTCTCTCTCTCTCTCTCAGCGCGTTCGCTCATTCAGTCTCTCACTCGTGGCGCACCAACAATCCATCACCATATCACTCTCAGCTCTCAAAAAAGCGGACAGATTTCATCCATGAAAAAGGGAAAAAAAGACAACACCCACCGTCTAACACAGTATATGCAGAGTGAAGCTGTGCTCTTTGATGGCAAAGCATTTACACATGGGAAGAAGGGAACTGATACTGAGATCGCTCGAACATTGCGGCCAACGAGGGGCTTCTTCCCGGGAAATTGGAAAAGAGGTGATGAACTGTAGAAGAGATTTATGAAGGCTTGACCATAAAAAACGTTGAGGGAAAAAAACTGCAGAGAACACAACTCAAATGGCTTTCCACATGGAGCACATTTAAATGTACTGTACTTTGAGAGGGCACTGAAATGGTAAGAGATGCTCAGATATGTGGGCAAAATGAATGCCTGACACAAAATAAATTATATTTATAAGGAAAAAAAACAAACTTATAGTGTTCATTTCATTTCTAACAAATTCAACCACTCTAAATTAATCTTAAAGAGGAATCATTATATGTATTCAAAGAACATTCAGTTTTACGAAATCAAAGGCAAATATTTAAGGGACACAATATCTGACTAAACTTTCTTCTTTCAAAATACTTACCATATAATCTAGATATAAGGATACTTCGAGACCCAATTGAAATCCCTCTACATTCCCCAACTGGACTTTGTCTCCATGCTAGATCCAAAACCGGAGTTGAACCCACTTCCTGTGCCTGAATTGGTTCCCGCCCCCCACCCAAGACTAGCTGAGCTGTTATAGTTATTGCTGCCTGGGTTGTAACTCGGGTTATGATCTCTACTACCGCTGTTCTGTCCGCTAGGGGTGGTGCCAGAAGCGGCTGTCTGATTCTGCTGATTGGCCAGCATTCCCATCATGCCCCAGCTACTCTGAAGTGCTGCCTGAGCAGCTGCCATCATGGCTGGATTCAAGCTAAGGGCCCCAAAATTAACATTGCTGTTGGGACTGCGACTACTACCAAAGCCCTGCCCCCCAAACCCCCCAAACCGCCCACGATCCATCATTTGCCTACTATTATTGTGCTTAGGCTCAGCGTTGGAGATGTGCACACTGGTTCCTTTAATGATCAGGTCCTCACCGCACAGGGACTGGGCAACCTGGAGGAAAACAACCATGTGTTGATTTGAGAAGAGAATAAGGGCAAGCCAAATAACGAGAATGAAAAAGACCAGAAGACCAACCTGATCATCAGCAAAGGTGACAAAGGCAAAGGCTCGGAAAGGTTTGGGAATGAACACATCTGTGACTTCGCCGTACTGCATAAAAAACTGTCTAAGCTCATCGACTGTCATGTCCTCGGTGCAGCGGCCCACAAATACTTTCCTGCTTCTCATAGGCTCATCCGGGCCAGCCTGTTCCAGGAAATACTATATCATTTAATAGAAAACAGGGTCTACTCATGCAATGTTCACAACAGCAAGGGCATCACAAAACATTTGAAACATGAAATGTGTATATGTTCAAATTTAAACCATTTAATACTTATAAGTGCAAGTATAAATTATCAAAATGTGAACTATGTGTGGTATTACGTGGCATTAGTGTTGCTGAAATACCTTTGAGTTTGGAAGTTTGCAGTCGCACCATCTTCCATCAATCATATGCCGCTGGGACATGACTTTTATTTGTGTTTCGTAGTCTGTAAATCTTACAAAGCCAAATCCTTTGGAATTTCCAGTTTTTGCATCTCTTTTCACCTGCGGGAGCAGGACATGCATGATATTTAAGGGATGGTTCACCCAAAAATACTCATACTTTTCAAAATCTGTATGACTTTCCTTTCTTTGTCACCCCCCCCCAATGTCCAAAATTTTCTGTGTATTTAGCATTTCAATAAAAAATAAAACCAAACACAAGAGTACTTTGAAAACGTCTAAGGTCTAGGTAAGATTGGAATAATTTACAATTTCAGTCTGTTTTCCGACACAAAGCTATTGTACAGTTCTAAAAGACTTTTATAATATTGCAGAAAATGATTATTGCCTACTGCCATGATGCTTTTTTTGTCATTTTTGGAGCTTGACAGACTAAAAAGCCCTTGGCAGTCCCCATTCACTTAAATTGAATGAAAGGGAGCAACATAAACATTGTTCAAAGCAAATCCTTTATGCTTCACAGATGAAAACCCATCATATAAAGGTGAGTTATATAAGAGGGTCATCATATAAGAGGGTGAGTATTTGTTTGGGGTAAACTATTTAGTGTCCACACTAACCTGCACCATGATCACCTCTCCAAAAGTGCTGAAGTAATCTTTAAGGTCTTGCTCTGTTGTTTTCCATGGCAACCCAAGCACAATCAAATCTGATGTCTTCTGCACACCTCTCTTGATCTTCACAGCCGATGCAGCATCCATTTCATCCATCTTCCTCTTGTTATCTGTATGGTATTTTATTATTATAGTTACTTGATTTATTTTAAGACAATTAATTAGATTTCATTTACAAGCGCAATATGCATTAGTAGTGGGAAAACTGGGTGAATGAATGATATAAGACCATATTTTTTGTGCATCAACAAGCCCCATATTATTTGGTCACTACAATCAAATAAACCCAATACTACCAGATCTGATTTTACCTTTTGGATAGTTGACCACGTACACCAGATTGCCCCAGTCTGATTCGGGTGCATGAAGAACCCCCTCCACTAGTCGGACCCCTCTCATGCACTGAGACACGGGGCTACGGTATCTAAGGCCGCAGGCACCGGGAAACTGCGCGGAGACGGTGGAGAGCAGCACGGTGCCGTCTTCCTCGGACGGGATCTCCATCGGCTCCTCGTTCTCGTCCTCCGCGACGCGAATATAACACTCAGTCATGTTTACACCAAGAGCGCGAGCTGTGCTGACAGCTTCAAGATCAATAATTCAGCTATGAGACAACAAACAGGGCTGAAACAGAAACTAGGACACCGGAAAGACCTCAGAAGTAAACACAACCACAAATTGGCTGGCAACAAGTCTGATGTCTAATGTTTACGTGCGACTTTTGTCAAATAATGCGGGGCGCCATTAGCTAAGCTAAGCTACTTGCTAACCGCTCGCACGTTAGAAATGAATGACGCGTCGCGTCGCACCCTGTTCCCGCCAATTTTCACGGTGTACAAACACCTAGTCATCGACTGTACTTGTTTATCTACCTATTGTGATTACAACAAGCAACGTAAAGTAATAAAATAACAAAAACGTGTGGACTAATGCATCCAGTTGCCGTTTCGACCCCCTAAACTGATAAAATGGCCACCAGATGCGTCACTGAAGGAATGACATCATCAGTTTGGAGCGTCGCATCACAGCACATAGAGGGGTTTGTACCACTGATCTATAATATAGAACATATATAGATCAGTGGTTTGTACACGTAATATGTTTACTTTTTAAACGCATAACGTAGTTTGTGGTGTACTGTATCAGGTGGTGTGATTTTGTCGTGCCTGTTCATGATCTTGTTGGACTGGTGGGGTGGTTATTTCTATTTAAGGAGGTTGAAATGATGTCAAATATACAAGAATCCACTGTAGTGTTGAAAGCTTCTCCTCGTATCGCATCTTGCAGGTACGTTACATCAGATTTAGAACAGACAAAAGCACTGGAAAACAATACAAAGGCCTGTAATATTACCAGTCTGCACCTGAGTTGATTCAGTGAAATAATCGATCTATTTATGACAAAACTATTCAATAAATAAATAAAATAAAAATTGTAATAACTTGAATCACCTAAAAATATTGTGTACTTTAATAGCTTAAAACTTAAAAAATTGTGATCATTTTGTCTGTTTTTTAATACTGTAAAATTTTATTTTAGTTGAAAGGCTTTATCATACAATGTCTGGTTTCACTTTTGGAATCCGAAATGGTTTGACTGGCCATCTCATGGGTGTTGTTAGGACCTACAGTTTGTTTGTTTTTTATAGTTTTGTAATGGCCAAGAATGACACAGCCAAACATAATGTAGGCTAATCAATATATCATTCTACCTATAAACATGCAATTTTATATCCCAATCATAAATGAATGAAGGTTTACTATGCTGTAATCTTGCATAGTTCTTGAGTACAACTGTTAACTCGTGAAGTGGCCAGGGCATTTTTATTGGAAAAGGTAAAGCCTCATGTGAGTTACAATGAGTGAATGAAAGAAAGAGATTTTTATTCCCACGCAGGTGCAGGTTTCCCTCCTTCCACTGCTTTTTTCACAGTTACATACGTGTTGTATAATTTAATGATGAAGTGGGTCAGCCTTGCTCTCACACTCACTTGTAACCTAAAAGGCCAAACACAGCTGACTTGTTAGCATTATAAAAGCAGTTGTATCACATAATTACAAGAATCCACGTTACACTATATTATACACTATTTTTCATATTTTGCACTTTGATATAATTGATATGTCATTTATACTAATTGTAGGATAAGACTGACAGATTATTCTTTATTATTTGGTTAAGATCCAATTTATGTACTTTATAACAGAATTTTCTGTCTGTAAAACACATTTTATTGGATTGTAGTGCTGTTATTCCTTTCAGGAAATACTGTTATTCTGCTGGAATTCTAGAAATAGTTTTTAATAAAGACAGTGCACCATCAATTTTGATTAAAATTGCATATTGAACATCTTATATAATGACTTTGATGTTGACAAACAAATAAAAATAGTTTTTATAACAGAAATGATAACACAATATTATTTAATGTATTTTTTGTTGAAGTAATGATAAAAATTTTTTTTATAACAGAAATGATAACCTCTAAACGATGTATAAAATAAGTTTTATAAATCTCTTGCTCTTTTCAGTGGGTTTGGTGTCTAAGGAGAATCTAAACGATTTGTTTAGTTAGAGGTCAGAAAATGTCCTTGTTTGTCACTGAAACATATTTGCTTCTGCAGTGTGTTGCTAATATAAACATTGAGCCTTTTTTTCACTGTATCTCAGAATAACATTAACATTTTGTAGTGATTTTTCAGCATGGTAATTATGTGATTGTGCTAAGCCTGCTGAAGAGAGTAAGTCGTTTTGGGGGCAGGACTCAGAAGTTAATGATGAAGTGTCCAGCAGTGTCAGCGCCTCCTAACAGAGAATACATCCAGTGTGATGGTGTTCAAGGTTACCAGAGAGATCCCGGTGGATAACAGGAATAATGTGCCAATATGTGAGGCTATGAACATTTGAATGTATGTAATGTGGAATGTTCCTTAAATTATTTGTCCAATCAGCTTGTCTGGTCTCTGGCCTTGAGAGGGAGTCTGGTGGTGGCTTTGGAGGATTCCAGTCTTATTCAAGTAAATGTTGAAATGCACAAACCAAACACAACAGTTCAGGGGAGAAGAAACATCATCTTGAGTCCTGTGCAGGTAAGACTGCTGTCAGTTTGTGGCTGTGAAAATTTTAAATAATTTATCAACAGAACACATATACATCTTTTATATACAGAAAGGGAAAGGAGGCGTTCATTATTTTCTATTTGAGGAATATTTTTGTCCCTTTCTCTTGCATGTTTGCAGCTGAAAGCCCTTGTTAATAATTTTTCTGACCCCTGTTTGAACTAGAATTTACTAAATTGTGCCACCTAATGGTATGTAATTGAATAGCATATTTTTGGATTTGTGCTAGAGTTAAAAATATACAAACTGGCTGAAGAATTTTCTGTTAACCTCATTTAATCGATTGTGCGCTTTAAACAGTCGTTTGTACAGAGGTTTATTTTCATTAAAAGTCAACTTTTTTTTTTTTTTTTTTAGGTTTTCAAATCTGAAGGACATTTCTTACCTCTCAAACTGGTCAGTGGGCATTACGCCTACAGCATGGAGGCGACCTGTCCAAACGGTTAGTTATTATGGTCATATCTTAGCACTTATCATCTTTATTTTTAATTTTTTTTTATATCTTACATATTTGAATAGCCATTCTGCATGTTTCTTTCAGTGAACAATTTGTCGTCTGAAGACATGGTGCTGCATGTCTATAAACGGCGTATGGGCTTGACCAGAAGAGGTGGATATCAAAATGAGACCCTGTCAGTAAGCTCTGTGATTGTGGAACAGACTGACACATTCAACTGGTCAGAGACAACTGACTTTGTGCATCTTATCATTCCCACATTCAACAGAAAAATGTTAGCTGTTTATAACTTTAAATATATACACATTACTGTTCAAAGGACTGTTTGAAAAAAATCAATACTTTTATTCAGCAATGAAGGCTAAATTGATAAAAAATGACAGTAAAGATATTTAAAATGTAATTTTATTTTTTATTTCAAACAAGTGCAGTCTTTTTAATCTTTATATTCATCAAAGAAAATGTTAAAATTGATAAGAAGTTTTCTTAAGTACCAAATCAGCAAATTATAAGAGTTTCTGAAGGATCATGACACTGAAGAGTGGAATAATGGCTGCTGAAAATTAATCTTTGCCATCACAGGAATAAATTACATATATTAAAATTGAAAAACTGTGATTTTTATATTATAAAATAATTTTTTTTGTGTGTTATCTATTTATATATATATAATTTTTTTTTACATATATACTGTGTGTGTGTATATATAAATTTATTTTATTTTATATTGCATCTTAGAGCTTTCAAATAATGATTTTTGCATTTTGATTTCATTTTATTTAGAAATACATTTTTATAGTTTATAATTTGATAAAATATTGTAATTGGCTAAAACTATGTGATTTAAAAAAATATATTTATTCTATTTTTTAGGAGTGCATTGATCAGGCAGGTGAAAAACTTCAACAAAATTTCTACAAGATAGATGCTATTCTCACCTTTAAAGAGACAACTCAGACGATGCACTGGACCATGGAAAACACCTCACCTTGTTCAGGTTATTTACTTTTCGACTCTCTGAGTCCTCAATCAGGTATTTAAAACTACAAATTGCTACAATTGCTGTTTTTCAGAGATGTTACAATCACACCTCTATTTAACGCATGATGACCCACAAGAAGCTAATGTGGCAACACTTTCATCCGAGGGGATTACAGACAAGCCAGAAGTTCCTGGTGATTCCAACAAAGAGTTTTCTCCTGTGCAACCAGAGATGTCTACAGCATCACAGACAGCAGATGAAGAAACCAGTATAACCTCAGTACAAATCCAGCAACTCCAAACATCTGATGCTCTTAGTACATCATCAACGGAGATAGTGACAATATATTCATCTGTGCATTATTGACTGTGAGGGGCTGCAATGCAGAACGGTGCAGGTACCAACTGCACACGTGTCAGTGATTTTCCAAACAACACTATTACTATTGGAAGTCCATTAATCACAACAGTTGTAATCACAGTTTGAAATACAGCTACACATTTAAGCACCATTTTCACTCAGACTGGGATTTACAACACAACAGTCAAGTGGACCCATGCATCTTCTCTGCTGACAAGCAAAGTGGCGTTGGAATCACATGTGGGGAATGATTACATCTAAGACTGCGTTGGTCGTGCCATTTAAATACAAGCTACTGTCTCAGAACTCCCTCAGCTGTGTCTGTCACGTCCCAGGAATAAATGTGGTGTCTAGAATTAAAAAAATTGGAGTTAATTCATCCCTGTCACTTCCCTGAATGACAGAAAGGGCCTGGCAGTTTAGCAACTGGGGCAAAATTCTTAGCTCTCTACTTTATTTCCTTACGCATATTGTAATATTATAGTGCCTTTTAGTACAATTTCTTTAATAATTTGTAGTGTCTGATTATTTCGATTTATTCAGAGCGGTAAAGATTGTTTATTTACTACACAGCTCTCTCCTAACAGAGATACTCTATTCTAATTGGTCAATCACAACATTCATATCACTGCATATCCGTTCGGTTGGTTAATAATAATTCTAAATACAAAAAAAAGTACAGTATTGATTACTGTATGCTGCCGTACATAAAACAAATTGGACATTTTGTAATTTGCTTGATATACTTTTAATAAATAATAATAATAAAAAATAAAAGATTGAACATAATTAAATCATTCTTTTAATTAGTTAAATATTTAGACATTTAACAATTACATACTGGCATTTTTTCATGTCTCTTGTATCACACAGCGGACTCACTCACTTGTTTCTTACAAATGCAACTGGCTCTATCTTCTGTCTAAATTATTGATACTAGTAAAAATGACTGATGAATGACAGTAATATTTCTGTAATATTGTTGCAGTGTTCAGTTTGTAGATATATAGGTATTTTAAATAGTGCAGGTTTCTTTGTGAGAAAATAAAACAAATGACAGATAATCTTATGACTGATATGTGATCTGGATTAATACACAAAGTGTTTATTTACTAAAAACCCATGCTGTGTTTGTGTTCTGGATGGCCATAATGTGAACCAGAGATGCTTTCTTGCTAAATCCTTCCATGTGGCATCACTCTACAACACGAGGGAATTTTTTTAATTTATTTATTTTTTTTTATTCAGGGATGTGAACAGTAATTGTAGCTGTAATTATTACGTGTACATCTTGTTCCCTTTAGTTATAGGTACAGTAGATGCGGACTAGCTCTCAGTGGCAGTATGAGGAATAGCCAGAAGAGGTCAGTGTTGTTCAATGTTTGGCTTTTGCAGAAGATTCCAGGTCACTCCAAGGCAGTGAGAAACGTGTCTAAAACTTAGCATTTTGAGGTCAGTATCATTTGTTCAAAACGCATATATATGTGTGTGTATGTGTGTTTTATGCATATGCATGACTGACACTTTATGTGCTTAATTTTTTTTTTTTTTATATATTGTTAAGACATAAATAACTCGACATTGATGTACATTCTTAGATTTAGTGGGAAAACAACCTCAGATGTGAGGTTAGTTAATTTGCCTTTACTATGCAATTTCCCATGCTTGAATGAATTCAATTAGACTTTTGAAAGGGCAGGTCATTTTAATGTAACATAGTCAAGATATTCTTCTAAATTCTAAACATGTGGAAGAAAGACCACTGACACTCATAAAATTTATTGTGATTACAGCCTCGATATTTGAGCAAACTAAAGAACACCCTTTGTCATCCTCATCTTGTTAATGTCTAACAGTATGTGTTCTATATTAAATGACAAAACAAGAGCACATTTGTATGCATTGGATATTGTGTCCTCTAGAGCTTTGCACTCTGGCACAGTGTAATTCTCACCCAGGGGGTCAGAGGGGGGCCACGCTGCTAGAGTTTTCTTTGGCATCTGTTGCATGAAGTTGTGAACAGGAAACACAATAACAGCACAAAGTGCACCAACATCTCAAGTCTTTCATGTGGCTGTTCTGAGCCATTATATTATTTGTGTAGGCTTAAAAATTCTTTTCATGTCCCCCTCCTTTTCTTTTTCATAGACATCTGTGAGATGTCTTTAAGTGTCATAATTGATAACGATATGAGCTAAACATTCACACATTAGCACAACTTTGTTCTTGCAGTGTGTGTGTTTTTTTTTAATATAGAATTATTACAGCCCTCCTTTGGAATAATAATAATACTAACAAAATTCACAAAGAAACTTTAGTCAGTGTTAGTGTTTATATATATATATATATATATATATATATATATATATATATATATATATATATATATATATATATATATATATATATATATAATATTTAATTTGATTATAACTGTAACAATAAAATATTTATAAATATTAACAGTAACAAACATTAATAATGTTCCCTTTGACTTTAGATAAATAAAGAAAATATTCTGCGATTAAAATAGAAATGTGTGTGTGTGTGTGTGTGTGTGTGTGTCTGTGTAACAAATTTAGAAATATAATTCTAACTGTACAAATATATTTTTTATAATATATCATAAAAAAATTCTACAGCTAAATATATAAACCTACAAGTTAGCTTTAAATGTGTTTCAAATGACTTTTGGTATGAGTATATATATATATATATATATATATATATATATATATATATATATATATATATATATATATATATATATATTATACACATTAGTGTGTGAGGGTACACTGTAAAAAATGAGAAGATTAATAAATCATGGCAACCTATGTTTTTTACATTTACTCATCAAAATGAGTTGAGCAATTTCGAGTTATATGAAATTTAACTTGACTTTTTAAAAAAATGTAATTTAAATTGACTTGTACAACCAAGTTGATTATACATTTAAGACAGCAACTGAGCCTTTTTTTTTTTTTTTTTTTTTTTTTTTTTTTTTTTTTAATATACAGTGTATTTCTTGCTCTGGTTTGTGAAAGCAGTGTTACTATTGCAGCTCAATTTGTTGAACCAATTCAGCAATGAGCTTTCCACAACAGGACAAGAGTTGGCAGAGAAAAGAGTCTCTTGGAAGGGAAAGGAAGGCTTTGGTGGTTACACTCTGACTCTTTATCTTACTTGCTGGGCAATTACAGAATCATGGGTCAACCATGCATGTAACCACAGCTTGGTTGCACAGTAGCAGATGTACTCATGGCATTAGCTGGTAGGAGCGTGAAGGTAAACATAAACAGATGCAGCTGGTTGCTAGGGACACTCGCCAACTTGTGTGCCCTAATGATTCCCATGTGTGCGAATGCAGATCTGCAGTAGTGGGCAGAATGCAGGCATAAGCTGTGTTTCAGCAGTGCCAGAGTTTTTTCAATGGGATATTTATGAATGAGTTTAGCAGCAGTGATTTTTGGGAGGGTGTTCCCTATTGGCATCATGCTGCTCCTAGTAAGTTAATGCTGATGAGGCAGTTTTCTTCATGTCTTCAGTTTGCCATGGATTATAATGTTTTGAAATGAATGTTTGGTGGTGTTTTGGCTGTTTTCTTCATGTTTTTAGTTTGCTTCGCAACAATTTTAAATATACCATTTTAAAATGAAGATTAATGTAACGTCTATTTGTGCTTGTGCATTAGGCCTAATCTGCAGCTTCCCATTTGTGTATCATACAAAGCAGTTCCAAAAATAGCCCAAGACATATAATGGACTTTGTTATTTTATAACATAATTGTGGGCTCCAAAAGTCTGAGACCACATTGAAAATCAAATTTTAAACCTGGAAATAAATTTTTTTTTTAGGGTTTTGAAAAATTAAAAGCAAAGAACATTTTCGATGTCAAATAAATAAGAAAAATGTAAGAACTTAATTAAAATTTTCAGTCAGATTGTTAATAATTGCTAATTATGTAATTTATAATAGAAAAATTACAAATACAAACATTTTCACTAGTTAAATTTCCACTGCTCAACCCCACTTACACTACCTTTCAAAGGTTTGGGGTTGGTACGTCTCTTATGCTCTTATGCTCAACAAGAATGTATTATTTAATTTTATACATTTATACATTTGTTTTCAAGATTTTTTGAATAGAAAGTTAAAAAGAACAGCATTTAAAAAACATTATAAATATACATGTCTTTATTGTCACTTTTGATCAATTTAATGCATTTATTTCAAATAGGTTTTTGATTTATTTCGGTAATTTAATATGTTTTTTTTTTTAATAAAACAAAAACATTAACATTTTTTAAAGCATTTATAATCAAAACCAAAAAAAATAAAAACTTTTTATAGCAAATCCACAATTATATCAAATAAAACAAACAATTTTTTTCATTATTATAATAACCTACTTTTTAAACATTTCTGTCCACAAGAACTAGAACAAGAAATTGTTTTTCAAAGTCAGCTATGGTAATTTCTCAAAGGTCAGAAGTTATATCCACACAATACAGCCTTTGGTGTAATTTTGTAATGATAAAGAATCACACATGATCAGTTGGGCTCTGAAAGTCCTGTATAGCGAATCCTTCATCTATTAACAGTTTTTCATCGTCTTTGCTGACTGTGACAGGTATGCTGCAGTAAGCAAGATAGACAGACTTACGCAGCTGACAGGTTTAGTTTGGAGATTTAGATTTAGTTTTGACAAATATTGCATATTGAAGTCTATTAAGCAGTCCATGTTTGCAGTATGTGAAGCATTATAGCTGACGAGGCCTTGTTCTAGCGATTCTCAGTTTGAACTTGTTTTGCACGTGCGTGAAGTTGAAGTGTCTGGGAGGTCCCATTTTTGAACTGTGTCCAGGCCTGTAGCCCAGATGAGATCTTTAAGAAGGAGTTCAGTTTTTGTGATATCCTGTGTGTGTTAGCCATCTGATTACACACAAGGCCCGATTCCACTTTGTGATTGTGCGTTAATGACATCCAGGTTAATCAGACTTACAAAGAACTCAGCTGAACTAAAGCGAAGGCTTTTTCTGACTGATATTTTGATTAGAAAATGATTTCGCTTACATCCACTGCTTCTGTTCGACTGGAATGAGTTGCTCCAGATCTCGGTGTCAAACTCCCCCACTCTCCCTCCCCTTCTCCTAGCATCCTCTTTGTCGTGAAGCCCTCTGCCAACAGCCTGCGCCTCTCCTCTCTCTCTCATTAACCACAACTGTCAGATCCTCCAGATGATGAGCAATTAAACCAAATAATAAACGCTTGCCATGAATTCCTGTTTGTTTGTTGTTGTCGTTGGCGGCAGGGGCTCCTCTCATGCCACCTTAGCGCTAACTAGTACTTCTGTAATGCACCACCGGTAGCAGAATCGCTCTCTCAGAGCCTTCTGCTAACACTAACAAAGCTCTAACTGCTCATTGTAAGGCACCAGATTGATAATAAGGCACACTGAATGTTAACAATTAGATCATAATCAGAGCCAGCACGCCAAGGCTGCTCTTTTATCCCCTGCTTGAAAGAACGGCAAACAAAGCCCTGCAAACTGCTAAGATAAAATATTACCTCTGAATAATCATGTCTCTGAGCTACCAAAAGCCATGTAAGCTGTACAACGCCTTGCATACGACACACGTTAAAGACTCTTCTGTTTGCTCATGTATTAGCGTGATAAGACAGTCTTACTACGTTTTACTGGCCATATCTTCCTGGAAAAGAGGTTAAAGGTGGAGTGTGTGATTTTCATTGCAGTGAGCCATTAGCATCACCAAACAGAATTTTATACACTACCATTCAAAAGTTTGGGGACAGTGAGATGAGATTTATTTTTGCAAAGAAATTAATACTTTTATTAAGCATGGACACATTCAATTGATCAGAGGAGACAAATTGTAAGTATTGTTGTCACTTCATAACGTTATGGTTGAACCACTGATGGCAGATGGACTATTCTGACGATGCTTTTCTTACTTTTCTAGACCTTGACAGTGTTATTTATTTGGCAATCGATGGGACATTCACAAGCCTCCCTGTTTTCATCCAAAATATCTTCAGTTGTGTTCCGAAGACGAACAAAGCTTTTACAGGTTTGGAACGACATGGGGGTAAGTGATTTAATGACAAAATTTTCATTTTGGGGTGAGGTATCCCTTTAATATTAAGATTTTAATTTAAATTAGTACAAATATAAAATGTTATATAAATAAATAAATAAGCTTTAGAATTTTTAAAGAGCAGGTCATATGGTATTTGAAAGCGTCCTAATATTGTGTTGGAGTGCCCTACAACAGGTTTAAATGCATCTAAGGTCAAAAAACATTGTAATTTTTTCAGAATATAGAAGTTTACAGCAAATTATCAGAACTACTTCAGTAAAACAATAATATTGTGCTTCACCAGGAAACCTAAAGCTGCACTAGGTATACATCACATATTAGCACAAAAAATGTTTTTTTGAGCACTCAATTGAAAATGTACACAACATATCAATCATACTACTTATAGGGTGTGGTTCCAAGAGCTTGTTAGTCCAAATTAAGAAGATTAGAAGCCAACGGAGATAAAAGCCAAGCTTAGAGAATCCGTCCTTGGTAAAATGACATGCACACAACAAAAGGTTCGAATTGTATTTCTGTGGTATCCTTGAACACAGCGTCTTCTTAAACATGATGTAAACACACTAACTAGCGAAAGTGTTTGTGGGCAGGTCAGACTTTGTTCGTATTTCGCGGGCAGGTGGGGATTATGCAAATGTGTTACCCAGTGACGTACACCGGTAACAGACAAAAGATTCGAAAATATAACGACTCGTTAAGGCGATTCAGAACCGACTCTCTTTTGAGAGACAATATCTTTATTTATCATGCACTTTTTTTTGAGTAACAACTTTGCAGATTGTTTTCATTTAAGGATAGCTACATTATAAACTGCAAAAGAGATATCATGCACTTTTTTTTGAGTAACAACTTTGTTTTTTTTTTTTTTTTTTTGGTTTTGTCACATTTTTACTCTGAGCAATTTGAGACCACTGAACCAATCAACATGAAGTTGGATTTGTTTGGTTTTGTCAACACGAAACCAAGTCTGTAACTCTGATTTTGTTTAACTTGCTTCGTGTGTCAGGCTCAAACAAACACATCAATGTTTTGATGTGAAATCAACCCTCAAATTACTCATTTATTTAGTATGCTATTTTTGGCCATCAGGTCTAGGATAAGTCCTTTTTGTCTGTGTTACTGTTTTAATGTAGTACGTCTGAAGTTCACAATTTCAACATGTTGCTTCAACCTTGTCCTTTAGATCACAATCGAAATGCTCTGAATGGCACTTGCATTTTGAGTGTGGGCCAAGTTATAGTTTCAAACATCTTGAACTCTGAAACTTCCTTGTTACAGAGCCCTAAAAACAGGTTTTGTTATACTGGAAGTTTCTTGACAGAATAACAAACAGTATCCATATAGGTGTCACAACACAGGGCAGTCCTGCCAGGAATAATACACGGGCTGTTCACTTGAAGAAATTAAAAAAAGAATCACAGAAATCTCTGAAACATCTGATTTCCCTTCTCCATGGAAAAATGTAGGCGCCTCTTTGTTTTGAAATAGAATTTCCCTCGAAAACACTTTGGAAACTAAACAAAAATTGACCATCATTAGATTTATTGTCTTTTCGTCCTTTGTTTCTGCAGGCTGTTTATGACTTTGCTATGGAAACGTAGGGATTATTTACTCTCGAGTTGGTTTACAATAACCTTCCCTTTCCTGACCAAACAGCAAAGGAAATATCGAGTCAGGCGTCTCCGTGCTAACTTCATCTGGAGGATTGTGTCTCACTTTCAGTGTGTATATTCAAACCCCGATATTGATGCGTTTGAGGGTCTATTTTTGAGCTCAGGCTGATGAAACTCTTGAACCTATCCGAGTAGTCATCCTGTTTTGACCACCTTCTGGAGTTTAGTGGAAACGGTGAATATAGATTTTACTAAAACACTTCTATTTAAAAGTACACTCAGCATCCTGGACATGAGGCATATTTGCGTCACAGACTGTTCAGTGAGCCTTTAGTGATTGGGACTTTTTTGGGGAATTTTTCTGTGGGGATTTGGGAAGAGATGACCAATTTCTGCTGCAGTCTTGTGTATGAAGGACTGATTTGAATAGATGTGGCATTGTGACCAAGAGGCAGGCTGGTTGTTTTGTGGGCTTTTGGGGGATGGGCATGATGTTCCAGGGGGCAGTATGTGCTGATAAATTCTAATGGCTGGAGATGCTCCTCTCTGACATGAGATGAGTCTGTGTGATGTTGTGTGGACGTGATTTCTGACAGCCACCCAAAGGGTCCTGTGGCCCCAGGAGCCGAGATTCAGAGCAGACGGAAAATTGTTTTGTTTAGAAAGACAAGTGCAAGTCATAAAACTATATTTGTTAAAAAAAAAAAAAAAAAAAAAAAAAAAACCTTCTGTGTATTAACAGGTTTAACTCAGTCTTGTCAGACTGTTTGTTTGATGTCATGTATTTGTTTTAAATATTAGATATTTTTTTTTGTTAGTCTTTTGCAATTCATAATTACTCTTCCTACTTCGGAGTGTACTGTAATATTTTGGTCATGAATGAAAATTATAATGACACAGACGAGATAAACCAGAAAAAAACATGTTCTGAATGTACTTAATGGGTGACAGTCTCATAGTAGATCAGGTACGATTTACATCAAGAGTTACTTTAATAAAGACTTTTTAGAATGTACATTGAAATTCAATTAGTGTTGAAAGCATAACCAAAGCCGTGAAAAATTAACTCATGGGGGGTCCGTCCTTCATTTTGCCCTAAGGCAAAACAGCCCATTAATTTACTACATTCTAACTTTATTCACATATGCATTTCAATGTTACAGCACATTTCTGTTCTAATGCACTAAATACAGCACCCTTGCAAAAAGCCTGACACAGATTTTAAACAAGCTAGAGGACAGAGAAGAGAGAAACTGTAAAAGAGCAATATGGAATGTACTATTAATACTTCAATAAATTGCTTCACTTTGGTTGTTAAATGGCCCATCTTAATTAGAAGATCGTCTAAATTTTTATTTCATTCTTGCATCAGTGGGTATGAAGCTCTCCTTTGACTCCAAAACAAAACAAAGTGTGAGGTCTGGGATCCTCATCCTCTTAAGAGAGGCGCTAATCAAAGCTTTAGTCATTAACAGCTGCAAAGTAAATATAAGTTTACCTGGAGGTCATTCCACTGCATCTGTTGAATTATGTAGCAATTACAGTGGATGAAAAGTTGTTGTTTATAGGTTACATTGTGCCCAGTAATGACAAGAGCAGGGCAGCCGTGTCAAAGAGGAGGACCTCCGTTCCTGATTCAGATTTGGCTAGCTAATCATTTGAAGTATGCCTGTTAGGCCACTTAAAGTTTTACCATTAATCCAGCCGGCACCTCTGAACTAAATAATGCAATATTTTGCATCCTATACAGCTTGCAGGAATGCAGGTCTTTCTGGAATCTTCATTACAAGAGCTTCATGAGGAGCAGGATGTCATTTGAACTTTTACTAAACCTGGAATATTCCCTTAAAATTCTTTCTATTGCCCGTTCAAGTTTTTTTTTTTTTTTTAATATATATAAATACAATACATCCAATTTGTCAGGTCTCTCAAAAATTTAAGACTCACAATGTTGAGAGTCATAAATTACACGAGAGGCAAGAAACCAGGACAGAAGTTGTTGGATGTGAGAGATATGAATTATTGATTGGAAAACTGTGTACGCAGCGCTGCTTTTCCTTGTTTCGGCATGCATTTCTCTCATTTGTCGTGTTGCTAAATTTTCAAGTTTTTTTCATGTCAGATTGATGCCACTTCTGATTATAGAATTTGCACCCCAACCGCAGCTGACAAGACTTGTTGGGCACATTGCGGCAGAAATCACCTGGGTATTGAAAAAGTAACTAGTAATTTGAATAATAAATGCTTTTTCTCAGAAAAGTGGCAAAATCATTTGAATGAACAGAAAAGACGTGAGGCCCTAATTGCAAACGTTTTGATTTATTCATTCATATTTAGAAAGCGCCACACATTTCCTGCTCCTCTGCAAACACATGCATTTCCTCTCTCTATAATAATGCAAGAGGAATCTCTAAGTGCCTGTTTTATTTATTTATCCTAAAACAGAAGGATTCTTCTAGCTTAATGCAGATTTTACCATTCGGAGACAGAATAATGGATGGTGGCCTCATGTATTTTTAATGGCCGCATGTTGTGTGGCAGATAAACATGGTGTTTGAGATGTTTTCTCTCCGCTGAGCTGTGTATTCCCAAGATGTGGCTGTACTCTATACACCGGGAAACCACAGCCACAAAAAGGCCTTTTATACAACCAATAAAAAAAACCTTCATTTTCAGTGAGTTTCAATAAGTCACACCAGAGCCGGATGGTTTGCTTGAAAAAGGACATGAAATACATCACTTCATATCACAGGAAAAAAAACTGAATTTCTCCCAACCAATATCTGCTGTAATCTAGCCACTTTGCCTTGTTCCTCGACCTTTCAGAGACGCTGACACATTGACAGATGTTTGTGCTGCCCAAAATCTCTCAGGATTTTACCTGTTGCCGTGGACTTCCAGTGAAGTCTCATCTATTGTGCACAGCTTAAAAATAGAAGCTGTTTGAAATCATTTTGGCCACTGAGACTAACTGCATTCTAACTAATAATGTGTTTGGGCTCATTTTTAATAAGTCATCATAATTACGTGGAGAATTTGATTGGGCATCTGTGCCCAGGAAGATGAAATATGTTGTGTGGGCATGACAGTGAAGGATATTGCCTCCTTTTCATACATAATTGAGAGATCTTGAATGTCAGACCTGCGGGAGCAAATGCCAGAAAAAGCATTGGAGTTCACCAACATCAGACACGTGGCAACTGCTGCATGCTGAATATCTGTACTAGAGGGACATGTTATAGATGAACTAGGTTTAGGATCTCATATGACAAGGGATGTTTGTTTATTATTGCCTTATATGTTGACTTATAAACCCAAAGGAAAACTTTATTGCTTATGCATGCAAACAAAATAGAATTTAATTATCGATTATATGCATATTCTTTTAAAATGTCATTGTACTACTGTATAAATCAAAATAGAATTTAATTATCGAGCAATAATAAAAAAATAAAACCATGATTTAAGTCATTATATTGCGAGAAAAAAACTCGTTAAATTTCGAGAAAAAAAGTAGAAAGACAATCTTGAGAATAACTCATTTCATTTCGAGAATAAAGTCGTTGTGTTTCGAGAAAAAAAGTTGAAATGAAATGTAGAGAATAACGCATTCGATCAATGTTCATTAGCCTATAGAGGACATGGCAGAGTTGGTTCACGTATAGTCAAGCTATATTTTAGACTTTCACTAACAAAGAAATACTATCAACTTTAGCTAATTATGACACAATAATAATTAGCATACGAACTTTAAAGAGAATTTGCAAGCGTGCTAGGTCTTTTTAGAAGAAAATCGCTTTTGTCCAACATGCAAGGTTATCGCTGGCTTCACCCAAATGCACTCTGGTACTTGGACAGCTATATGAATTAATACCGTACGGCATTGCCATTAATGGCGTGTAATATAGATTATATTCGACTTTTTTTCTCGAAACACAACGACTTTGTATTCTCGATATTTGGTTTTCTCAAGAGCTGTAACTTTGACTTTAGAAATTTAACGAGTTTACATCTCGAAACACACAACGACTTTATTCTCGATATTTGAGTTTATTCTCAAATTGTATTTCGACTTTTTTTTTTTTTTCTCGAAATTTAACGAGTTTAATCTCGAAACACAACGACTTTTATTCTCGATATTTGAGTTTATTCTCAAAATGTAACTTTTTTTTTCTCCGAAAATGAGTTTAAATCGTCGCAATATAATGACCTTTAATCTCGAGATGGTTTAATTTTTTTTTATTATTGCTTGGCCCTTACTCTTCCGTATAAATGCACCCTTTTGATTGTGGGTGTTTTTTTTTTTATAAATATTGTTGTTAAGGAGGAACCAATGATGAGCAAGATAAAGATTAAAGGATATATATATATATGATATATATATATATATATATATATATATATATATATTTATATATATATATATATATATATATACATATATATATATTTTTATGTTTTTTCAAAGACTGTTTGTAGATTTTTTTAAAAAAATATCCATGTTCCTCAATAGAATATCATTTATTACTGTCATGATTTTTGACCAGTTCTTAGAAAACCAAATGAAATTGTAATAATTTGGTAAATGTAACCCAAATGTAACCTAACCTTTGACTAAATTAAATTAATTTTTTTTAAAAGCCCTAGTTTTGGAGAAATAACAGTGATATTAACAAAATATGTTTTGTATGTTTATATATTTTTTTTATTTGTATGTTTATTTTTTTTTTATATGTATTTTTTTTTTTTAGTTATTTGATAGTTAATAATAATAATAATTGTTTTGTATTATGAAATATTATTAAAATTTAGAATAACTTTTCTTTTATATAAAGTATTTATATAATTTATATAATATATAAAATGTAAAATAAAATAAATGTAATATAATTAAAATAATGTCATTATTCTTGTGGTGACAAAGCTGAATTTTCTGCTTTCAGAATTGTCATTCTTCAGTATCACATGATCCTTCAGAAAGCATTCTAACATGCTGATTTGGTGCTCAAGAAATATTTCTTATTATCATCAATGTTGAAAACATTGAAAGAGTGTTTCAGAATTCTTTGAGAAATAGCAAACTCAAACAAGCAACATTTATTTTAAAGTAGAAGTCTTTTCCAACATTATGAATGACTTTACTGTTACTTTTGATTTATTTTAATTCATCATTCTTTCAAGTGGGATGTGATACCTTTTCTAATTTTGCCTGTAGGATGGGATTTTGAGGACGCTCCTAGTGAAGTATTGTAAAGAAACATATTGATATTCTTGCCAATCACAACACAGCTAACGGTTCCTCTAGCATCACTCCTTCAGCTTAGCTGACCTCTGTTTTTCAGTAGTTCATGTCCAGGATGGCGGTCAATCATCTTCAAGTTCTAGCCGCTCCCTTGCGGTTAACATGCCACATCTGTCTACCTTTCCTGCATTATATATGACAGTTTGAAATCATGATAAAGGCAGACACTGTTAGTTTTCGCTAGTTTTTGTTTGCCTGCAATCTGATTTCATTGATCTTCCACTGTGAGCTTGAACTGCTCTGTTCTTGTGGTCTCTGACTCCATTTTTCATAACACACTCTCTCTCTGTCTCTCTCACAGGCCTCTTACGCTTATGCTTCTTCTAGGAGGTCTTTGCTATGAGAGTCGTCCATAACACGAAAACCTGACTGTGTAACTCAGTGAAATACGGGTGCTGACAGGATGCTATTTATTTCCTGTTGAGCTACAGTCTCCACTAAGATGAATGGAGGGTCTGTCGTGCGAGCAAAGAGCCAGCTTTATTTTTCTGACGTTTTCGTGTTTAATGCGATATATATATATGCGATATATATTTCATATGAGCCATCTTTGTGCTCTCTCCCCTTTTTGCATTTTCTTTTAAAGCTCAGATGTAGTTATTGATGCACTGGCTTGAGTACATTATGCTTTATTTGTCGGTAAGCACCATTTTTGCATATTGACAGTAACAAGCAAATGCATGTATGGAAATTCTAATATAAATTGACTGATGTTTAGAGGCCTGGTTTCTGCTTGCTAAGCTCTTCTGAGAAGTATATACAGTTCTTTATTGCTAATCCTAGCAAGCAGCTTTAAAGAGTCCAACTTTTGACTTTTATCTTGTAATACAGTAATGACATATGGCTCTTCTCTCTAATGTGTATAAAGCAATGAGGGGGGAAAAGCAGCAACATGATGAAAAGGGAGCTGGGTCTATCTTGATATATCAGAATGGGGTGGGTAATCTTTCTATAATGGCTTTAGCTTTATGATGTCACTATTTCATTGGGTTTGTGCACCTTTTATGGAATTTTTGTATTCATGAGAAAATAAATAAAAAGACAAACTAACTGGGTGGAATGGAAGGAAGACACCATACTGTTGGATTTTTTAAAAAGTTTATATTGAACACGACAGCCACATTTTAGTATTCTGTGGGAAAATGGGTATTACCGGGTGAATCTTGTGAAAATTTTACAGTTTAATCATATTTATATGAAGCCTATTTTTAGCAACATTAAGGCAGCATTAGCAACAATTTGGTATGGAAATTTTTCGGTAATTTTCAAAACATTAAATTATTATTATTTTTTTTTTGTAATAAAAAATAGACTTAGAATCAAAACGAGCTTTTGAGGGGAAAAATGCAACAAAGTGCAAACATTTTTCTTTTGAGTTTGGTATAAAATATGACCCCCAATTTCTTAATTTTTTTGTGATTGAACCTGTAATGGTAATTATTCATGCAATACTGAGATGATTTGTTAATGCAAAATGTATTGGAAATGACAGCCATATTACCTCAATATTGTGTATTGCAGGGTGAATCTCATGAAAATGTATATATCACTCAAAAAATTAAGCCTGTTTTAGGCAACATTTTTGGATGGAAATATTGTTATTACTGTAAAATTTGTAATTTTTATAAAAACAATTATGAGGCTTGTGATGTCAACCCAATGCAATTTATTTATTTTTTTGGTAGATTTTGTAAATTTGTGTAGAAAACAATATTTCTACCTGATTATTCCATGATATGATATTTAATAATGCTTTAAATCCTTTCTTTATAAACTTGCATCCTCAGTTCTGAGTATGTGCCTTTCATTAGTGAGGTCATTTTATAAGGTCAGCTGAAGCAACTTGGATCTGAGCTGAGTGGACAGAAGTGGATACAGTTTGTTTTTATTGTGCGTCTTGATCTCTAGTTGGATCTTGAGTGTCTATGACCTGTCTCGGTCTTCGTCCACCTCACCTTGTGAGTTAATGTCTCAGCTGACAAGGCTGTTCACATCACAGTCCTGTACACAAGAGGACAGAAGCAGGCCGAGTGAAAGCTGTGATTCTTGACAAGCTGTCGGAAATGGCAGTCTGTAACCAGAGATAAGCAAATTTGCAGCATAGTTATTTGCTTATTATTTGTTTAGAAATGGCTTTGAAATGACCAAAAGGAGTACAAAGATTCTGTGAGGGGAAAAACTGTATTAAACTGCATCATTGTGTTATTTGTTCTCTCAGAGTAAGCGCTCACAAACAAAAATCTTATACGTAAGCAAGTAAAAGCTATTGTGCGATTTGCTTTTGTGAGGGTTCCTCCCCCCTCTTTCTCAAGGTTCATTTTAATTCGTGGTATTGCTATGTAAATGAGAACGCTGTCTGAGAGCAAAGGAAGGTGAGCTATAAAGACAGGTGAAGCAATGGAAGGGCATCCGTTTTGATCGGTTGTTACGTTGCATCGCATTTAGGCTCTAATACAATCAGGCTTAACACAAGCTTATCATTTGAACAAACAAGACAACTGTATCTTTCCCTCAGGTTCACATCCAGCGAAGCAGCAGCGTGCGATATGGGGCAGTAAAATGAGTGATGTTTGTAAAACGGGACAGTTGTGCCCAGTAAGCAATTTTACATGGATGCTCTGGAGTTTTTATGTGGCGCTTCATGAGCCTGGCCGTCTAATGCACCCTGACACTCTGTTTTGATATCATTACTACATTATACTGGCAATTTTTGAGTGAAAAAATACACTACTTAGAAAGTCGAAATTCATAAATAAATTTATGTCAAACTGCACTTAATATTGATTTTGTTAGTGTTCAGATTCAGTAATAAGGTAAAGGGTGCATGAATATTTAAATATGATCTTCATTTCTGCGACTCCTAATGGCCTGAGCTCCTCCACACTCAATTTAAACACAATTTAGAAACTATAATGTTTTGAAAAATACAGGGATTTGGCAATAAATCATGAAGAGAATATCTCAGGCCTATTATAAGGTAGTCCAATATTGGCCCCCAGAGGGGCCCGCACAATTAGATTCCTGTTTTTAAGCTGTTCAATTACCCTCCTGCTCTCATTTCAAGGGACTTCTATACCTTTTAAAGCATTTAGCTTATAGAAACAACACAATGGTCTGGAATTAAAAAAAAGGAGAGGAGAGGCAGGGGAGTTGGGGGTATGATCAGTTTTGTCTATGTGCATTTCTGGAGGGAAAATGGCATTTCCATAAGCAAAAATAATTTTCTTAATCAAGATTTTATTTCTATTAAAAATATTACAACAAACAGTAAAATAAAAAAGCAGAGTTTATAAATTAGATTATTTTTGTTACTTTCTGTTTTTTTTTTTTTAAGTATAATACCTTAATTTAATTTAATTTTTATATTATAATGTATTATTTTTTGTTAAACAGTTCTCAAGTAACTATCATGTTTTAAGTATATTTAGGTATTTTTACTGCAAAAGAAGCCACAAATACTAAGAAAATTAATTTATTAGACACATATTATACATTGTATATTATAATACAATCAATGTATTTATTTTTTATATTTTTTCTTAAACAGTTCTCACATAACTTGTTTTAAGTATATTTAGTTGTTTTTACTGCAAAGCAAGACAGAAATGCTAATTAAGAAAATGATCTACTGGCTTCATAGCAATATTTTCCAATTTCCACAAGCTGCCTCATTGTGAGAATGTGTCCATTTAGTGCTTAATGAGAATCTCTCTCATGCTGTCTCTAAAATGGTTTGTAATATTGCCAGGTTTGGTGTCTTGAGAGATGTTGTGGTGTCTAGTGGATGTGATTGGGGATGAGGTGAAACTAATGAGTGGTTTGAACGCTTCGTCAGTGATTATTGAGTCAAAGAAACAGCTTGCACAATCGCTCAAGTAACAGAATCTTAGATGACACTTCAAAAAGGTCAACATAATCAAAACATTCTCATTTGTCCACATATCTGTAATGTCATCACATGTTGTTCTATATAGTGTCAGTGCATCCTATAAGCACATGCAGCATTTATGTGAACCAAACACTCTCACATTACAGAATTTTAAACAGTTCAGCGTGTGCAGTCCTACCGCTGGCTCCGTCCTAACCTCAGCGGCTCTGTGTTTCACACCATCTCAGTTGAAACAGCTGATTCTGCTTCAGTTTTGGAAAAAGCCTTTGTGCACATTTATAACCCATCTGGTTTCTATTTACAAAATCACACATTGTCATTCTCGCTTGTTGTCCAATAATAAAAGAGACTGCCTCAGCACTGCGGAGAGGTCTTTTGTCAACATATTTGCATTCTCAGTGTCAATGTGAAATAAGGACATCAAAAGGGAATGAATGGCGGCTGTCATATTCTCAACATGATGTCAGATCTTCTTATTCCACTGCAATGGATGTCACATGTAATGTAAAAGTAAGAACTTATGCATTTCTGCCACATTGTAAATACATTACAGTTAAATAATAATAATAATGATGAAAATGATGGCAAAATGTTAATTTTTAGCTTAACTTTCCCTTTCATTGCTGTTGCTCTGCTACATCAGAATTTTAAATGTCATAATATTTCTCTTCACTTTTCATATAAAACAGTCTTCTCATTTACAATCATATAACTGGTGATTTTATTTAAAGGAGCGTGATATATGGCATTTATCCTAAAATATATGTTCTGGGGTCTGTGTGATCTATTAGGTGTGTGACTGGGGTGGTCAGTGATTAGTATAGGGTGTATTATGTAAAGGTGGTCCAGCTCTGGTGGCTAATGGCCAGGCTGTCTGCATAAGTTATGGATGTACCCTTTTGAGCAGAGGGGTTGCACATAAAGGACCACCTTTTTAATTCACAGTCACCCACGGTCATGCTAAATGGCTGATACTGGAATTG
Organism: Cyprinus carpio; assembly: GCF_018340385.1. Classification (NCBI taxonomy): domain Eukaryota; kingdom Metazoa; phylum Chordata; class Actinopteri; order Cypriniformes; family Cyprinidae; genus Cyprinus; species Cyprinus carpio. The sequence goes on along the minus strand of NC_056594.1, from coordinate 15,059,691 downwards.
AAATCCTAGTTTATACCCATACACACACTCTTTGTTCCAAATATAGCCATTAACTTTGATGGTTCAAGAGAGCCACATTTTCCCCCCTCTCCATTTTCACAAGGTTAAACATTTTCTGTGATGGGTCTAGTCCGTGTCTTATGAATATACCACTCTTATTTCAATTGTGTTAACAGTGTACACAATTAGTATATCATGGCGACATGCAAAGCTATTAGTTTCTGCCAATGCAAAGATTGGACAGTGATATTAGTCAGTAGGATAGTTTTATTTTTTAAGTGTAATATCTTTAGAAAACTTTTTGACTATGTTTTACTTTAACAACACTTTTTAATGGTACTTTTGCATGTTTTTGAAGCTTAAAATTCTCTGAGTCTGAATGGAAAAGAATGACCAATACACTTTCTTTTTGATTTGTAACAACATGAGCGTGAATAAATGATGACAGAAAATTTTCACTTTTAGGTAAACTGTCCCTTTAATATTTTCAAGTCCATTCTTGTCAGCCTCTGTTATGTGCATATGGAAATATGAAATTCTCTGCTGGCGTTTTTACACAGTCAATAACACTTTTCATTCCCGCTTTGACACATGAACACACTTAGCGCGGGAACCTTTCATGTTAATTGTGTCTGTGTTCCAGCTAAGACCCTTAAAACACAGACGCCTAGTCCCCATCTGCCACATAACACTGATTATGAATGTACCAAAATCCTGATTACTGAATTTCTGAGCAGCTCCTTTGTGTACGGCACTTCATTTTTCCTCTCTTGAGTAGATTATTAAAAATTGATAATTTTTTGTAATGGCCTCATTTCTGTCAGTTTTCATATTTTAATCTGGTTTTAAGGAAAACAAGATACATTAATCAAATATGACAGAACACTCTCTTAATGTAATCATGCAAGGGAATATGAATTGCAAATGCACAAGCTGCCCCCCCACCTGCCCATGTTCTTCCATTAATGTTACAAAATAAAATAATCATGACCATTTTACATAGAGATCGACGACATGCTATGCAATGGAATATTTAAAATCGGCTTCGTTGGAAATGGTTGAAAGTCAGGGCTTTGCATCAAAGCTGCTACTGTGCAGTTTAAACAGATACAAAATGACACCTGCATCGCTTAGACCATATTCTCACCAGTGGAGATGAAACACGGGTGTTTTTTGTGTTAAAATGATGCAATGATTTTTTTTTTCTTGCTTGAATTATCTTCCTAATGGTACATCACTGTGCTCTGTGAATACAGATTTTTTTTCTCATAACATGGTTAAGCATGGATAAAACAATAGTACATTGTTAAAAATATTTTAAGCATTTTAGTTGTGCAATTCTTTGTATTTTAATCTGATACAGATTATTCTTTTAATGCCAACCGTTTGACTTTCTTGCAGATCACTGCGCTGCAAGAGGAACACCGTTAACCAGAAGTCAATATCTCACACAGAGAATAGAAAGCCATAATTAGATTCATTTGCATCTCAGATCAATGTTTTCCTGAGGATTATGGTTATAAAGTAGAAGAGAGCATTAAAAAATCATAACTAAATAAATATGTGTTTGGGAAAAAAAGAGCTTACGCCTAATAGTGCTCATAAACCGAAATCAGTGTGTGCGAAAAAACTAAATGAATATTTAAAGACGGGCGGAAAGAAAATGGCACTAATGAAGAAAGGCAGTTCTAAAAGGCTGACCCAGGAGCGGGGGAATTCTTCGGAGGGTACCTTGGCCATACTTAGAGAAAAGCAGCTAATTCGTTAATGTCACGCACTTGTTGGAAATGGCAGATAAATGGTTTCCAGTCATTATTTGCCGGCCTAAGTGAAGTGAAGGAGGAAGTGTGGCAACGAGGACAAACCCAGTTATGAGTGATAAGTGTCTAAAAGCTAATGAAGGCTGGGTAGGCCAAGGTCAATGGCTGCCGGTGAGGTCTGTACGGCTTTGCTGTCCCGGTGCTTAAATATAGTGGAATATACATTGAGCTTTTAACACCTTGAAACATAGGCGAGGCTGGAATATGAAATATGGGCTTGTAATGGCGTTTTAATGACCCTCTCCCCACCCCCTTCCTGGCCTAAGACTGGAAATCAGAGGTGAACCTTGATATCACTGCGCTAAGTGCTTGTAATGTGCTGTAACTTTTTCTTCAGTGTGGCCACTGAGGCCATTTTGCATAGGTGACAAATTTCTTTTCCTTTCAAGACCGCCAGTGCATTGGAGGATCAAAACAGCAGCATGAACCAAAATACTTGTTTTTTCTTTTTCATATTGTGTATTAAAAGATTATTCCAGGTTCAAAGCAAATTAGAGGTAGAGGAATTTTATACATAAAAGGTTAAGCAATTTTTATCACTCTAAAATGGTATTGTTTTATGCCTTGTGGCTATATAGTGACAAAATTTTAACAGTAAGTATGATTATTTTAATGTAAGACATTTAACTTTAATTTCATTTGTAACTTTTAAGTAAAATGGTCCCATTTATTTTCCAAAGAAAGTGACTTCCTGAAACTCTCTTTTTTCGTTTTCAATATTTCAATTTAATTATTTTTTGTGGATATTATGCCACAAGTGTATATAATATTCCTTTTGAGTGTAATTGAATAATCCCTCAAGCAGTGAAGTAAAGATGTTTTGGTGTTTTCTGTATTGCTGAATGGGTGAATAAACATCTCGTTGTTGTTCTCACACTAAGAAAATGTCGGTGTGATAGAAAGGGCTTAAAGTCTTCACTCTTAAGCTTGCTAAGGAGCCTTTTGGTGCCCTCCACTTGAGTGCTTAATGTCCTCTAAAGACCTATATTACACCCCAATTAGATGGCACTCTTGTTTCCCTACATCAAGGGCTTGACTCTACTGGCTTGTCACCTCTCTGTGCCTAATCAATTTCATTACTCCAGTTACAGCCCAGCTCGGGGAAAGCTATGCCCTTAAACTTCAGCTTCTGTCCAGATCGATCAATAGCCCACGTTGCTGCCAAGGTTCCATTTAAAGTTCATTTATTTCAAGCCATCATATAAAACAAGACAGAGCATCAATGTAGCCCCACTTTGTTTTATTTGTCTGAGGATTTCCAGTATGGCACGATACCCTAAGTGCTGGGAGTAGAGTGGTTAGATTAGACAGCGCTCTTTCCTTAGCGCCCAGCCGTCTGACAGCTTATCTCAGTGGTTGGTCTTCTACAGCCACGCTGTATTTAACAACACGCTCTCCAAGAATAACATCTTCATAGCTTTGCATCCTCAACGAGACTTAATATTTGGTGTGAAGCCGATAAGTGTGTCTAATGATTTGTATGCTTATTAATTTTAAGAGGAATCAATAAAGGATATGTTACGAATTTACAGTCTATGTGCTTATAGACATGGGGTAATGGTGAAGTTAATATTTACACCATGAAATAATCCTGTAGGAATATTTTAACCGGACTGGCTAACATTGTTCGTTCTTCATCTCATTGTTACTGTCTCATAAACTACACCTTGACAGCTTAATGAGTTCAACAATGTCCAAGAAGTTTATAGAATGTAGGTCATATCGATATAATTGAGATTTAATTTCATAATTATTATTATTAGGTTTATGTGCGAGCATTGCATTATGGCACAGTTTATTGACAGAGGGTTGTCTACAGTCCTTTGCAATCGATATTATGATTTAAAAAAAAGACTACGCTGCTTTTAGGGAACTGCTGCACATAGGTTTTGGTCGCCTCTCAGTGCACAGCGAAAAATATTCTTTGATGTAACCTGTTTTTTTTTTTTAAAAATGTAAACAATTAATTTACTCTTTACACTGACCAATTTTTTTTGTGTGTGTGTATGTGTATATATATATATATATATGTGCGTAAAACTTGTAGATCTCAGAATTTCATATGATAAATGAAGTGTTTGAAGGATGAAAACTCACAGCTCTTCAAAGTTGCACATTGCTATTAACATATATCCTCCATAGATTTCCTGGGAATAATCTGAGACATTAATTCATTTTAACATATATAACGGAACAGGGTAGATTCTTTATTCCACATTATGTTAATATTCATGTCTCGGGTAGTCCTTGGAGATGCTTTTGTGGTTTGTTCTTCCTATAATTTGAACAGATTTTGTACTGACTGTAAAATGTTTCTAGATCTTTCTTTGTAGTTAATGGATAAACCAGAATGAATTTGAGCTCAGATTTTGATTTGCTCAAAATGACAGCACATTTATGTTTTTTTAGCTTTCACACCACACTTTTTAAATACCTGTAGATTGTTATTCAAAATCTCAATATTATTTTGAACTTTACCCAATATTTGTTCAGGTGCTAAATGTCTCCTCACCTTAGAAATATAGTCCCATTTCAATAAAGCTAGGCTTTTATCTAGATATTGAATATCACAGGCAGACAAGTGGCCTTATGTGTTTGCAAGTGTACGGAATGAAAAACCAGAACCCTGTAGTGTTTTAATGTGTGGTACTCTCTCTGCAGTGTCTCACACTCCTCGCGGTAGTAGATTTGGCAGCGTGCACCAGATCTCTGGGAGTGATTCCTTGCAAAGCTGGCCCAAATGAAAGCATCTTGTTTTAATCATGGATTCTGGCTGGAGCAGCCGCAGCAGCAGTGAGAGCTGTGAAGCCTTGGCAGTGAGACGACTGCAGTTTTGTGGCACCCGTACAAAATACACAAATATTTCCTCTGTAATTACGTGTCAAGTTGAACAAGCAATATAGACAGGGGCTGTACGTTTCGGGCACATTGCAGTCGGACATGCAGGACAAGACTAAATGAGTCTTTCAGGTTTTGACAGGTTTTGAATCGGCTTCCAGCAATGTAATGGACCACATTGTAATTGTGACTTCTCAATGGATTGAGTTACATCATGTGGTCTTGATGCTGTCTAATGAAGTGGAGAGGACCTCCACCAGTTCACAGGATACTTCAAAGCTTGGGTGGATGGCTAAGACACTAAGTAATTGTGAAATCGTTGACTCTCTTTTTTTTTGTGGTTTGTCAATTTTAATGACGCTGTAGTGAACAGGCAATGGCATCAGAGCTGAAATATGATAAGCTCAATATCCATTTTTTGAGCTCTGAGTGATGCAATACTTTTCAAAACATTCCATTTGCCTTCGTCTTCAATATTCAGACATGTAAAGTTGTGATATTGCAGTGACTTATTGGGTAACAGAAATCAAGTATAGGTTGCACTAATTTAGGACTTCGAAGAAGAATGCCATCCTTAATTACACTCTTTAATCACTGTTTAAATATGTTTATTATTTGTTGTAAGTTATGTAGTATATGTGGACCATTCTGAATGCCGTAAATGATCAAAAAAGGAATGATAAAACTAAATTGTTTTGAGATCCCTTTAGCTCATCTAACCATATACAATATCAATATCATACTGTATTTGTCTTGGATTTTTGCATGTGAGTTTGTGCACATGTGTGAAACACTTTGTGGTGGGGGAAAAAACTATTGTTGTTTTATGTTATCCTCAAGTATATTGTTTATGACAGTCAAGTCCGCCTAGCCTTTCAAGATTGCGTGCTAAGATCACAAGCCAAAAACTTGTCACAGATGCTGACTGATGAACTGGGGAACATGTGTTTCATGTCGCTTGGCCGTATCTACTTTTTTATTATTATTTTTTTAAATTTACTTTCATTTGTTCTCTGCATATATATATATATATATATATATATATATATATATATATATATATATATATATATATATATATATATATATATGCACAGAACAAATGAAAGTAAATAATAATAAAAAAAATTAAAAGTAGATACGGCCAAGCGACATGAAATACTACAGTTCCCCTATATATATATATATATATATCTCAAAATTGAGATTTATGCATCATCTGAACAATATTTTGGCAAGTCTACTATGCAATAATCTTTCCATTGACCTATGGCTTGTTAGGCTAGGACAATATTAGGCTGAGATACAACTATTTGAAAATCTGGAATCTGAGGTTGCAAAAAAAAAAAAATCTAAATATTGAGAAAATCACATTTAAAGTTGTCCAAATGAAGTTCTTAGCAATGCATATTATTAATCAAAAATGAAGTTTTGATATATTTATGGTAGGACATTTACAAAATATCTTCATGGAACATTTTACTTTAGTTAATATCCTAATGATTTTTGGCATAAAAGAAAAATCTATATTTTTGACCCATACAATGTATTTTTGGCTATTGCTGCAAATACAGTATACCCCAATGACTTAAGACTGGTTTTGTGGTCCAGGGTCACTTACAATATATTTTTGACAAAATTTCAATGTTCACAGATTTAACAGAAATGTTTTTTTTTCAATATTGGTTTTTTTTTTTTTCAATTTCAATATCCTGTATATTTCACATATATATTTTTATGATTGTTTGAAATTATATGCATTTCTCAAAACAAGTAGTACAGTGTAAGTGTTAATGTTACTACATAAAAAAACAAATGCCCAAAAATGAAGTATGTATTTAATCACATATTTACTGTTATTTTCTAAAAGCATCCGTCATCCATCTGTCACCTAAAAATGAATAGCATCTGATAGAACACTGGCAGGTCAGTAACGTTATCACACTTTTACATGCTGCGCTGACTGAATTATTCCTGCCAGTAGGTGGCGCTTTAGCTATACATAATTGATATCCCATTCAGCAGAGAGGAATGTCCTCTAATTCCAGAAAGGAAACGTGTACAGAACGGATCTTGTCAGAGTCGTCACAATATTTTGGCAAGTCTACTATGCAAAACTAAATAGGGGAGAAAGTGTTTAACCTTTTTATTAGGAAAAGAATTGTTTTCATTAGAATATAAACGGATAACATAAAGATGTACTTTTTCATTTAATGTATATATGGAAAAAGTACGTTTGAACTGATGGACTAGTGTTTAGTTTACTCACATCAAATTTGATTAGAAGTAGTATAATTAAAAAAGACTGATGATAATAATATTAAAAATACCAATTTATTATTATTAACATCATTCATATTTTCAATATCTTCTTCATTTATAATTTTGCTATACAATTACAAATATTTATTATTTTATTAATAAGTACTGTATTTTTTATTTTTTTTAATCAAATGATTTCAATGTGAGTACACATAATTCTTGGCAATTTAAATATTTCCCAGTGCCTCAATGGATGAACAATTGTGTTTTTAATCCAGGAATTCTTGATAAATTTCATAGTGGTTCAGGTGTGGGTCAAGCAGTGTCTCAAATTTCGTTTCATTTGCACCGGGACAGAGAGACGCTCTTCCCTAATGATAGTCAATATTATGAATGACTTTTAGGACATAGGCATACTCAAACTCGTCTGTCTCTGCTTAAACTTGCTAGAAGGAGACAGGCTTTATTTTCAAGAACAGTCTCCTGATTTGCAGTTGAAGAGCACTGTCAATGTAAGGAAAAGGTGAGGTTTCAAGGACTCGGACCGTTAACCTGTGTCATGTAGAAGAGTGCAATTGCTTTTCCCTACGAGGAGATGAAAACGCTTCTTAGTTTCTAATCTGTAGCCTATCATGTACAACGCAAAAAATAAGCCATTCAGAAATAGATGTATAACTGCAGGAGGTGCATCTCCTCTGTATTAAGCCATTCACATTAAAACAATGTCAAGGTGATATATTTAAATCCGAGTCCTATTATTTTTATTGTTATTTTGCATTTTCTCATTCCCTGCCTCGCATCTTTGCTTGCCAGATGTGTCCCAGGCTGAAGAATTATTCCTCATCCCTTGAGTCAAATAAATGCAATCAATATGAGCATTGCTCTCAGGCCCTGAAATATTACATTAATGTTCCATGTGGTGACATTTTAGCTGGAATTTTCAAATACATCATGAAGGCTCAAATTAATATTTATCAGTGAGAGCCTTTTTTTATGATTTGCAAAACAGTATTAGCACTGAACTCGAATTAAACACGTGGTGAGATCAGTTATTGTAGATTACCTTCAGATGAAAGGATATTTTTAACCCCGAGACCAAATGTGGATGCAGAATATAAAGGATGTCTATTACAATATGCGGTCTTACCCACGCAAAATACAGTTATCTGCCAAGTTTCATAGAGTAAATTACACATGAAAGTGTTTATTGCATTCTCGGATTGTTCTTTTTTTGAGCTCTTACCTGTAATGAATACTTTAAATCAAATAAGCTAAATTGTAATGTTTAATATTTTGATGCTATATTACATCCTAAGGCTCGTTTAATTTTTTTCACACATATGAAAACACTTTTGCAGTCATATTAATACAGAAAAGCACGTCGCTTCTTCCGCTATATAAACTTGGTTTCTGTTTAAAGCTTCCAAAACAATACTGTCAATTTAATTGTATGCATGCAGCACTTCTGGGAATTGCATCTTATCATTTATAGATCTGTTTTAAATTATTCTTGTCATTGAATCCAAATTTATGCCGCCATTGATCTCGAAGGGAAAATATTAAACGATTTGGGGTCGGTGTTTGGTGACCCACAGGTCAAGGAGAATTTAACATTGGTGTTATTGAGCGTCGCGCACTCTCACCTGCCGTGGCTCTCGTGCTCCCTTTTGTTTTTTGCTCATTTGCATTTTGTGTGCGTGCACGACGAACAGATTACCAGAATGCAATTTGAGACTCAAAGTAATCATGGACTTAGCCTATACCTCTTGAGGACTTTTCAAGTCCGAGTTTTTAGTTGTAAACTATGATATTATTTATCACTTTCCTCTCACGAGCTGCTCAAATGTGATATACCACTTTTTTTTTTTTTTGCTTGTTTAATTGTGTTTTCAAGCTTTTTTCTTCTCTTAGAAGGACATTTGCAATATCATGCATACATTTAAAGGTATATTTCACTCAAAAATGAACATTTGCTGAAAATGTACTACCCTTAGGCCATCCAAGGTATAGATGAGTTTGTTTTTCTTCATCGTAATAGATTTGCAGAAATTTAACATCATATCACTTGCTTACAAATACACCCTCTGCAGTGAATGGGTTCCGTCAGAATGAGAGTTCAAACAGCTGAGAAAAACGTCACAATAATCTACAAGTAATCCACATGACTCCAGTACATGAATTAACATCTTGTGAATTGAAAAGCTGCGTCTTTGTTAGAAATTAATCCATTGTTAAGTCGTTTTAACTTTAAACCATTTATGGCACCCATTCATGGTGAGCAAGTGAACTATTTCCTTAAATCATAAATCTGGTTTAATTTAACCAGTTTTGATTGTATGCATGTACCGAAAATCTTTGAAGCAGCCAGTCCACAAAGAATCTTTTTAAGGGTAAATACAGTAGGACATAGTGCTGCATTGGCCACATGTGAACATACTGTTTTAGGAAATTAAAGATTATACTATCCAACAGCAGTCCCCCAGTCCCTAAATGCCAGTTGCCTTTCCCCTTCACCACCTACTCAGATCTCAGCTGAACGCTGTTCGTGAGCAAGTTTTAATGTCTGGCACTGATCTTGTGATCATGTAAACTGATAGATATGTTGTTATGAAGCTTAGGACAGTAGAAATGCTGCCAGGAAAGCGGCTCTGGCATTAGTGTGTGCTATAAAATGAGCTGGCCTGGTTGCGGTAGTTCTTGCAGAAGCAGGTGTTTTACAGCTCGGTGCAGTTCTCCCCCATGGCCCTGAGATGGGGAACATCTGGAGAGCCTCTGTTCAGCCCCTTCTTTCCTATTCCCGGTAAGATCAGGCAATGTAGTGAGCAGTATGGTACATGTTGACACACGGCTCCCAAGTCCTCCCACAGGGTACAGAGTGCATTGACTTCCAAAATCACACACATGGCCTGTGTCACAAGGGGACCTCAATAAGTTTTATTTAAAGAATATGAAATAGAGATGTATATATTTTTGTGTTTAAGCCTCTTCACTTCTTTGATGAATGGGTAACACTTTATGATAAGGTTCAAGTCATGCATTCGGTATCATAATGTTTTTTTTACGTAAACTATTGTTCAAAATTGCAGATCAGTTAGACCTTTAATGTTTAAAAAAAAGTCTATTATTTTCACTGCATTTATTTGATGAAAAATACAGTACAATAGTAATATTGTAAAATATTATTATAATTTAAAGTTATGGTTTTCTATTTGAATAAACTTTCAAATATAATTTATTTCTGTGATTGCAAAGCTGAAGTCATTATTCCAGTCCTCAGTGTCACAAGATTATTCAGAAATCATTCTAATATGTTGTTTTGTTGCTTAAGAAATATTTTGTATTATTGTCAATGTTAAAAACAATTTTGCCGCTTAATATTTTTGTGGAATTTTTTTTTTTTTAGGATTCTTTAATGAATAGAAAGTTCAAAAGAACAGCATTTATTTGAAATAAATCTTTTATAACATTTTAAATGTATTTACTGTCACTTTTGATTAATTGAATACATTATTGCCAAATAGAAGTACCAATTTCATTAAAAAAAGAGAAAAAAAATCTTACTGAGTTTTTAACATTTTAAGCTGTAAAAATTACAATTAAAGTTAAAATTAACATTAAAGTAATTCAAGACATGAATTAACCATTGACAATAGTGTATTTATAAATTAACAGTGACTTAGATTAACAAATACTGTATTCCAAATGTGCATGGAAGATTAGCCAGATCTTAAATATTATGTGCAATATACATGTCAGATGACCATTAATGTGTTAACATGCTCTCTCTTCTTGTAATTACTATAAAGTTAGTGGTTAGTATAAAATCATTCCAGCAGCAGTTCTATAGAAGCATTTAAATGAGAATTTCTCACTTTGACATTAAAATCTGGAGATGAAAAGGGGATGCTGGTCGATGAAAGAGTAATTAAGGTCCATGTAAAAATGATAGCACTTTTATCCAAGGTCAAATAGCCCTTGAGGCAACTGAGCTGTTTTCTTCAAGTGCAAAGCGTACCAGTCTAAATCATGTATTGTCATCACATCATTTGAGTGATCCTTGGAAGTGAGATTGCACATTGACTGGAATGAAACATTATGATCTTGTGAGAAATGATTTCGAATGGTACTGCAATCACTGGTCTGGAATCCCAGGCAACTATGATTCAAAAGTCGTCATAACTGCCACAGGTTTGCAGTATATGTGAGCGTTGACAGTTTTTCTTCCCAGAACCCCCTGCAGAAATAACATAACATACACAGGAATGTTTGAAGCAGAGATTTAATTTTCCTACCACTCTCCATTCAAATAATATATGAAATGAACTTCCAGATTAATTTGCAGGAAGACTCTGTAGTAACAGTGTAATCTCAGTATTAGAGCACAGTTGCAAATGGATTTCTGTCTGTTGTAATTTCATAAACTGCATTTTGGGGGTCACCTTAAAGGAAGTCACCATTTTTTAAAGCCAAAACTATCCTGCATGCTGTCAGCAGAGAAATCCTTGCAATGCAATCGGGTTTGTGCCATCAATTTGCGAAGTATCACATCCCGTCGTTTGGAATATCTGTTTAATTGAGTGGTACCTGACACAGGTGAGTAATTTTATAACCAGATGTCCATAATAAAGTCAGGGTGTCTTCTACTTGTGCTCTCTTTGCGATACTATTGCAAGACAATTTTATTGGCAGAAATCAATACTTTTGCATGAGAACGCAAAGTTTCTTGGGGGAAAAAGCGATACCTTTGCAAGAAAAAGCAAATGTTTTTCAAAAAAAAACCAAAAAAAACTGAAAAGCTTATTTTTGTTTTTTTGCGATGGAATGTAAATGCATTGAAATATATATATTTTTCTTCCCAACTCATATTTTTTTTTTCCATCACATTCCCCCCTAAGGGGCTCCATAGATCCACAAAAATGTTGCATATTTTCCATTCAAAATTGTCAGTCTGCTCTTTCCTGTGAATGTGATAACATATTGTAAGTCAATTAGACACTAAACCACTAAAGTCGATCAAGCATGTTAAAAATGGTTGCACAGGTGCAATCAGATCAGCTCCGACCGAGCTTGATTACGCAGTTGGATGTATCAATATCAGGCATCTGTGCCTCTTTTTCTGTCTTATATGGGAAGGAAAAGGAAAACTTTGTGAATGCATGTCTGAAAGTATTTCCATCTGTCTTTCTTTGTTTCAGCATGGTTTGGGGTAACAGATCACAACAGAAAGAAGCAGATTTTTAGTCATTACTGGTTCTTCCTTTTAGCAAACACGTTACTTGAGGTTTAAAAAAGTCAGCAACTTTCACATTTCTAAATGAGAGGTTCATTTGACACTGTGTTGCCTCCTCTAACACCTGTCAGGCTATCTGTCACGGACTGGAGGTCTTCTCCACCATAAAATTACCCCTTATACTGCAAATCCACTCAGCATTTGCACAACTTTTCATACGTCAAATGATCCCACCCAAAGGTCCCATAGGACATAACTCAGAGCCTAAATTTAGGCAATATATTAGGAGAACCTTTAACTGGCCCCAACTGGCTTTACTTTTTTGTTTGCTGGGACATTTAACACTACTGGCAAAGAAACTGACAAATTAGCTACTCCTATTGAAGTATTTCTTCATAGTGAATTTGTCTCAGAAAGTTCTGACATTTACTGGCCGACTTTATTCAACAGACAGTTATAAGGCGTCCCTTGTATAACTCAGTACAGTCTTTTAAAAAGGTTAATAGTAATCCAATGTCTTAAATAAATTAAAACAAAGAGGTACTTCCAGTATTCTCTCCGTCATTCTCCTTTCAACGGGAGACTAAAAAGCCACACTTTCCCTCGCCAGTCCTGAGGAAACCCGATCGGATTGCTTGTTAATTTCATCATTTCAGAGTTTTATGGTTTTTCCAGTTGGTGCACTTTTCATAAACACACCCCCTCCGGCCTCCCCTGTGTATGTCAGCATTTTCTCTGTAGGAAGAATCTGGAGGGCTGAAAGTTTATAAATAAGCCTTCTATCAAGTTCCACAACAGGTGTGACCTCCCTGTGTCCTAAAACTGAACACTTTCAAGGGCTGATATCTGAAAAGAGGGGGTTGGGAGCAGAAGAGAGGGGATTTACTGCTATCTAAAATAGAGACCTTCATCAACCACTGACTATTACCTTCCAAAACGGTGCATGACTCCTGGCCTTAGTTTGTTTTACACAAATCACGCTTGTCCTTGTTTCTCCTTACTCACGTATCAGGCCTTTAGTCGGCCCATTAAAGTGGGGCACTGTAGAGTGCAGCAGCTGTAGTCATGATTAATAAACAGAATTTGCAGAGAAAAGCTCCAGGATCAATGAAGACCTTCTCTTGTAGCGAATACACTCTTACACTTAAACCACATGTTCCATGACGATATCCAAACCACCTCCCTACAAGCACCCATGTACTTTCTCCATCTATGAACTAGAAAAACTGATTCCCTTTTCTATTAACGGACTCATGGACTGTTCAATAGGAGTCTAATGCCCATGGCAGATGGACAGTAAGTGCTATGAGCAGCTCCTTTAAAGCTCACCACTGACCACATTGCCATGTTTGCATCATTTACAGAACAGACACATATTCTTTTGTGTGGTGTACGCTCAAAGCACATGATTTCTCTGCATTCTGATTATATTTTTCCATTTTAATCTGCAAGAAAACCTTCAGTATTTCCACTAGAGCGTTTTCTGCTGTTCAGTGGAGTATAGTACCTCATTTGTCATTGTATGAACAAAGTGGCAAAAGGTGGCTAACGGCAGCCCCTTCAAATGTTAAAGAGGTGTCCAAGGGCTGATCCCAAGTTCAGAGTGATTTTTATTTTTTGTACTTAACCTGAAGGGCACCTTCTTTCCCCTCGCAGCAGATCTCTTGCAGTCTGAGGGCAACAAACAGCTGAGGGAGAGAGGGAAGGTTTGTTGGATTATTTTACATTATTTTGATTAATTATTTAGATGCCTCCCATTCTGCCCGTAATGACTTGGTATGTTACGGTCAGAACCGAACTGTCATAACTTACCCTGAATGACTGGCATGAACTTGAGCAACTACACACCACATGATACATTTACACAACCTGCAAGCAATTCTAGGACACTCTGTCATGATGAAAGAGTTCTGCTGAAAAGTTTATATGTTATATACCCTTTGTAGAATATTCATATATCACATAAAAATATTTTATAATCTCTCTCTCTCTCTCTCTCTCTCTCTCTCTCTATATATATATATATATATATATATATATACAGTTGTGGACAAAATTTTACATACACTTTGCAGTATATAGGGATCATACAAAATACATGTCATTTTTTTTATTTAGTACTGACCTGAATAGGATATTTCTCATAAAAGATGTTTACATATAATCCACAACAGAAAAGAATAGTTGAATTTATAAAAATGACCCCATTCAAAAGTTTACATGCGCTTGATTCTTGATTCTTTTGTTTTGTAATAGTTGTTCATGAGTCCCTTGTTTGTCCTGAACAGTTAAACTGCCCACTGTTCTTCAGAAAAAAATCCTTCAGGTCCCATCTTTTGCATATTTGAACCCTTTTGAACAATGACTGTATAATTTTGAGATCCATCCTTTTTTTTCACACTGAGGACATTATTTATATATATAGTTTTTATACTTTTTTATGATCCCTCTTATTTAAACAAGTAATTTTCTTATTTATATATTCCAAAAATCTTGTCTGGCATATTTATAAAATTTAGTATGATTACTTTTTCTTTTATATATTTTAATAAGTACAGGTCAAAATAATTTTGCTGGTTCATTTTTACATAAGTATATTTGTTACAATGAATAATGACATTTTATTTCACGAATGCTATTTGAAACATTAAAGTTGAGACTTTACTGGCATTAAATATGCTTTTTATGTATACAAAATCACTTTTGTAAATTTAATTAGAAACGGACACCAAAATATGACGTCTTGTCAACCCAACTTTGGGTCAGATATGGACTAACCCAACTTTTGGGTTAAAAATTTATTTAAAAAACTTAACCCATCAGCTGGTTTACTCCATACTTGACCCAAAGTTGGGTTGAAATAGAAAAATATTATGATTTTATTTTCATTTTTTCCTCTTGCTGTAAATAATAACTGAAATCAACATTCCATTTATTCTTAAGATCTTTCTTTCCCAGTATGCTTTTCACGTTCCCCATAGTGGCTCAGTGATATTGAGATCCAAGGAAACAGCACAGGATATTAAGAATCAAGGATATGTAAACATTTGAATATGATACTATGATGGACCAAACTGTTTTGTATTGTGCTATATATATAGTTGCTAGCGCTGTGCACTAGCGCACAGTGTTTTTTGCTAGTCCCCCTCCATCAGGAAACGCATCAGAGCCATGTCTGTCTAATCTTGGTACTTCCTTTATACAGTAATATTAGCAGTAAATAAATGAAGTTTGCATTTAATTAATTTAAGGATGCATAATATTATTTGATTGAAGTGTGTTATGACTTATTACATTGGGAGCTCAATGGGAGTTTGATTGGACAAAACTCTGAATGTTGCTAATGATTCAGTGAGGAGATAAACAGTTTAAATAGCTCCACGTCAAATGAGAGATTAGTATACAAGACCAAATGCACGGGGCACAGAGCACCCTTTGTCTCACCCCCTATCGGAGAGTGTCAAAAATGTATAAATATTTCAGAATGAGGTGTGTACACGGGCGAAACTCCCCCATTAGGCATCTGCTCTCTGGGTTCTCAGAGGGAGACAGGTGCAAATGCATGAAAGAGGATTTTATTTCTAAAATAGCATTTAGCATTTTCCTTCTTCTGGAGATCCCTGTCTGTGAGAAATTCTCGTGTAATCATACACCACGCTCTCAGAAAACTTTCAAAGTTGATCCTCCGAGACATATGGTGGCTGATCCGAATGAGAGGTTAGCAGGAAAGGGGGTGAAGAGGGATTTATACATTCAGACAAAGGTCTTTCTGTTTTCATTTGAATTTTAGATAAAGTTTTAGTAATTTTGTCATTTTTTAAAAACATGTCTATAGTTTTTAATATTTATTTTATATCAGTTTTAGTTATTTTAGTACATCAAGTAAACTAAATGAAAATGTTACATTGGCAAGTAGCTGAAATAAAACTAGTTTAAGAATTTTATTTCAGTAAAAGTTTATTTTATGAAAATGTTATTTAGTTTAAGATAACTATAATCACTCTAAATAATATATTTTTTAATATGTATTGCTATATGTCAATATTAGATATTTAATTGTGTGTGCTCACTGTTTCTGCATTTAGATTGCCATATTGTTATCTAAAGTTAATCTTTAAAAACAACAATAATTTAACAATAGTGTTAAATTAAATCTTCTGAATATTTTAAAAATTAATCAGATGTTCATATGCACATTAAAATGTTGTGATTACAATGATGTGTTTTTGTGTCATATTTATTTTTAATATTAACATTAATTGGTTATCTGCTATAACATCAGAATAATTATTGGCTTATTAGCTTATTATATATATATATATATATATATATATATTATTGATATAATATGATTTATAGGTTTAATTGAAGACATCCCTGATATAGACTCTGTATCTTGCAGAGCTTGTCTTGTTTCGTAGTCCTCATATGGTGATCTGTTTAGATCCTGTCCCATCTTTTCTTGTTTTGCCAGTCAACATAAAGTTCTGCTCAGTGGCTTGTCTCCTTAACTTAACAAAGCTTAGTGCAACTCGGTTCAAAGATTTAATTGTGTTTTGCAAAGGATGTGCTAGACAGAATGGCAAAGTTACAAGGTCTCTTCCGCTGTTAAGCACCATGAAGAAAACCGCTGTGATATTAAGACTAATATCTTTGACATTGTCTTGTGATGCTTGTGTTAAAAGGCCTGTTTATTTTCATCATTAAAAGAATGTGTTGTCTCCTGAACACACGGGTCGAGCTTGCACTCCCAGCGAGGCTGTGCGTCTTGTTTTTTTTTTTTTTTTTTTTTTTTTTAGTTTTTCCATTCCAGTCATCAAATGCCGCTTGCAACATAATGAGAGATGTGGCAATTAATTTTCTTTTAATCAAGGTCGAAATGAAGTAAATTGGTACAGCTCTGCAAGCCCTCATTTTCTATTTTTGCAGTGATGCAAAACAAATACGATAAAATTATGGCCCTCCTCACCTTCAGTAATTAGAAAGCGTGAATGATCAGAGAAGATGATACGTGATATACAGCGTCTGCAACTCTTTCCCCCAGAGATCACATTCCGTCTCTTTTGAAACAGATGACCATGTTTTCCTCCACGCTCACCGCTCTCCTCTTCCTTTTTTTCCACACTTGTGTTACAGACAGAGAGAGCAGCTCAACGTGACATTGACTGCTGTGTTGTTGTAATGCCTCTCAAATCTTATTAAAGACCACGACTGCAAAAGACCTCGCTGACTCCACACATTTCCATTAACTGTGTTGTTTCAGTATCCTACAAGCTGATTAAGAATTGATTAAAATTAGATTTTAACTCTGCGCCCAGATACCTTATCAGCACCATATGGCTTTATGACGAGCATTGTTGGTAGACAGCATTAATAAACATGGAGCACTGGTCCCTTTTGAAATGGTGCCACTATTTATATCACTGTTTCTTCACTGGTTTTGTTTCATTGCTCTTCCAACACAGTTGCAAAGTTGTTTATCGTACAAAAGTGTGCTTGAAGATGAAGTATGTCATAATTTGCATGTAACAGTAGTTTCTGCTTTCCCAGCTTAAAAGCCATTTGTAGGTTGATTTCCCTGAAAAATATAAACACTGTGGCACTTTCAGATAGGGATGCACAGTACATCATAATCATATCAACTTTAGAGTTTTGTTACACTTTGCAGTTTGTTAACATTAGTTAACCACAGCAATGTGCATTTTCTTTCTTCTGAGGGGCAGATTTGGAGTTTCAGCGTGGGAGCACCCTCTGGCCTTCGGATGGAACAGTCTTTACTACTGAATGTACTGATCACAGAACCCTGCTTCACTGACAAGATGCAAAAACCACAGCCTTTGCCGAATCGTGATTGCAGTTTAATTTCCATGAATCGTGCAGCCCTGGGGCCCTATCATACACCCGGCACAATGCGGCGCAAGGCACAGCTAGTTTCAGCCCGACGCAGTTCTCAATTTCCCGTCCTGCGCCGCATTGTTTAAATAGCAAATGCATTTGCGCCCATAGGTGTGCTGGTCTAAAAAAAGAGGTGAGTTTAGGTGCATTGTTGGCATGTTGCTATTTTGAGGAACTAATAATAGACTGTGCCATAGACCAACTCAAACCTAGTCTAAAGTCAATGGTGCAATATTTTTTATTTTTTTTATTTAAAGAGCGCGTTAGTAGAAAATGCGCCTCTGGGCGGGTCCACAACGCGCTTTCACTTTGCTTATTACACAGAGGGACACGCAGCAGCACACAAACATTTTTAAATATGAAACAATAAAAGATTACAATGTAAAAGATTATTATTGTGTACATAAATATAAAAATCCCTACATGTCATAATGGATAGTAATTGCATGTATCAGAATTAGGCTACCTATTTGCTCGTGCACGAGCAGCTCTGTTTCCTCTCTGGAGATGCGTTCAGTCTTTGCGCTTGCAAATTCCGCTGTGTAAATAGCAAATCCACCATGGCACGAGCGCAACTGCCTCTTAAAGGGAATGGGAGATGACACTCTGATTGGTTTATTACACATTACGCCCAAAAAACACCCATTACTCATTAAGAGAATAGGGACAAACCGTTTAGACTGTTTTCCCATCGTTAAAGGAGTCATATGATGCGATTTACATTTTTCCTTTCTCTTTGGAGTGTTACAAGCTCTTGGTGCATAAAGATGATCTGTAAAGTGGCAAAGACTAAAGTCTCAAATCCAAAGAGATATTCTTTATAAATGGCTGCCCACTGCTCCGGGTGTGTGTTCACGATGTGTGTGTGTTCACTGCTGTGTGTGTGCACTTTGGAGGGGTTAAATGCAGAGCACGAATTCTGAGTATGGGTCACCATACTTGGCTGTACGTCACGTCACTTTTCACTTTCACTCTTCTAACGAGCTGATTATATGAATCAGGTGTGTTGACTTACCTCGCTTTTCAGAATGATGAGCTTTGTAAAAATCGACATATTTCAGAAGGTGGGGCATAGAGGAGAAACAATAATGTACATTATGTGGAAAATAATGTGTTTTTTTGACCTTAAACTCCATAAACACATTTCATTACACCAAATACACAAAATAATGTTCTTTTTAGCAACGTCATATGACCCCTTTAAACTAGCAAAAGTGGATTCGGTCACACCCTGAGTGCACCTGCGCCGTGCGCTTTAGACCACACCCTTAGAACGTTAAAATATGGCCCTTAGTCTTAAGAGAATGTGAACAGTTGGGAGAGAGATTTGGAGCAATAGGATCCCAGAAGCCTAATACAGTAAACCTGCAACTGTCTGTCAATCAACAAAAGAAAAAGAGAAAATCACTCACTGCTCTTGACTGACTTACCTTTGTAGCTTTATTATAAATCAGTGTGTAATATTCATGTGAAGACTATGCAGCGTTTTAGTTTTATATTTGATGATTGAGTTTTTGTATTGAATGCTATAGTTAAATACATCTAATGTAAGCCTACTGAAAGTTAAAGCACTGTTTATTTTATTTGTATCTATGTTGTTTTTAGATTTGTGACTTGATTAGCTTTTTATGTAATGCTAAAACACTGCTGGTCACTTTCAGAAGTTGTAGTGATGCTTTCTTTTCTAAGAAAGAATGTGAAACATTTACATTGGTTATATAATTTTGTTTTTAAATATTTTTAAATATAATTTAAATCAGTTTCACACACTTAAAGCAATATCGTAACGCATATTGAAGATTGCATTATTAAACAAGGTATCACATATCACATTTTTCTTCAATATCGCACAGCCCTAGTTCTGATGCCCAAATTCACTTGTAGCATTTTCTGTAAATGCATTTAAATTGCTCTGTTTGTTTGAGCATCCCAAACGATGATGTGATATTAGGGCTGACCAATGGCAGGCAGGCTTAGGGGTCATTTTTGCAGTTCTGTTTGGTAACACTAATGGCACACTTTACCTTTAAAACCAAACAATGGCATTATGTATTTAGTGTGGTGTGTGTAATACTGTTTTATATTTGTTCTACTTTGGCGTTGTTTTGTATTTGTTTTGGTGTGTGTACTGCAGAGTTTGAGTGGATGCTTGTTGCCAAACACAAAAATACTGAAAGCATTTTCTCCTCCCTTTAAAGTTAATAAGCCTGTTTATGCTGCTATCCTAACTATGCACTATTCTATGCTTAGTTGCAGTTTATTATTTACATATTATTTTACTGTGACCCTATCAGAAAGGACCAGCAACCCATTTTTGGGCTGCTGTGTACCAGTTGAACCTCTGCTGTAGAGCTTGATTGGATTCACAGCCATTGACGTCAATAACAAAAGGTAAGGGAAGTGTTTTATACTCCCTTTTATTAGGTCATGACCAGTTGAGAACTACTGATTTATATTATACTGTAGATGAATGACTGCAGATGCCCTTTTGAGTTCTGAATTAGTGTGCTAAGATTTTGATTTATGTTTGCATTTAATAATATGCATGTTTAGGGAGTTTAAAATAATTTGATAAAGCATTCTCCAGTGCACACATGCCAGTGGTTTTGTTTTTATTTGATACTATAATGCGCAGACAAGGCTCCTCACTTTCATTTCCTGAGTAAGTGATTAAGGAAGTTACCACCTACCTGTTATTGTGAGCGAGTGGGACAAATAAATGAACAGGGAGAACACATTGTTACACAGGGGGGTTCCCAAACATTAGTGGCAGTATTTAGTGTTTTTATAAGCTTGGTTACTTAAACACCTGTTAAAGGCCCCGCATGCTTAATTCTACAGGTACACATGTAAGGCATACTGCAGCCTAGTGATATTAATAAAACAACCCAAAGGCTGAAGAGAGCATTAACTCAAGTCAGCAAAAAAGGGATAGAATTATAACAGCTGCCAAGTCGGTTAAACTTCTGTCTCCACCTTGTTCTCTCCCTTCCTCTATTCGCCCATCAACTCACATATCTGCTCCTTACTTACAGAGCATAGGCAGCTGCCAGCACTCCTAGCTTCCGGTTAGAAGACAGGCGTCTGCTTCTAGAGGACATTGCTTGTACATATCTTTATCTAATTAAAGTAAATGCCAGTTGCCTGCCCTTCCACGATATGCCAGTGAGTTTCACAGTCGACCTTAATTACGCTCTAACAGGGATCTGTCTGAGGACAGGTATAGAAACAGAAAGAAATGAGACGGTAGTATTCCATCATGTAATGGGTTATTCTGTGAAGTGGATACCTTGTCAAGTTTGAGAAAATGATTTTCAAATCACAGTTTTGTAATTTAAGCGTTATATATTTTATAAAATATTTTAATAAATTGCACTGTACAATCTCAGGTAGTATTAATACATTTTAAAATATGATATATTAAAAATTAAGGCATGATTATGTTTTCATAAAGCCAACAGGGTTCATATAACACATTAATGGGCATAACCGAATTGAACTAAACTATAACAAACTTAACAATAACTATGACTACAACTTATTTATTTATTTATTTTCAACTATGCACATTTTGATCTGAACGTAAAACTGTAATTAATTTTTAATTGTTTCTTCAATTTATTTCTTTAATTTATTTTTACAAAGTGTATATATCACATTTTGATCTGAACGTAAAACTGATATATATATATATATATATATATATATATATTTATTTATTTAATATATATATATATAAGTGGTAGAGCATTGCATTACGAAGCGCAAAGTTGGGGGTTCGATTCCCCGGGAACACATGATAGGTAAAAATTGATAGCCTGAATGCACTGTAAGTCGCTTTGGATAAAAGCGTCTGCTAAATGCATAAATTTAATTTTTAATTTAATTTAATTTATATATATATGCTGCCTTAATGATAATATGTTCCAGTGTTCCAATGTGTTCCAATATGTTCCATGTATCCAGTGTCAAGGCTTTCTGCTTGCGTAGGGCAAAGGTGTCCTCACATTAAAACTGCTTACATGTCAGCAGTGCCAGTGCTTTATCACTTTGTCAATGCAGACGTTAGGACTGATAGTCATCAGTTTGTCAATTTCTATTGTTCTCATCTGTTTGTGCAATTGTTTGTGTGGTTAGGTTTGGATGGAATGAACTCAAAGTATTCTCTTTGTTCCAATTATTCATGCTCCCCTCCCATTCCAGTTAGGCAGCAACAGACACCTAATTTTACCTGCCCTTTGATGACAAAATGTTCAGGTTTATGTCATGCTAAAAATGTTGTTGTTGGAAGTTCCTGTTTGCACTAGCAGCATTGTTTTCCACCTTCTAATAGTGAGGACCAGTGACTTGCAAGAAAGATTCAACCAAATATGTGGACAGAAGGAAACTAATTGCTTTAAGTGGTTCCACCTAGCAGTATGGCTCTTCTAACCTTGTCCTACATTGCGATTAGCTTTTAATGTTTCATAATTAGTGATGGCACTGGAGAAGAAGTCAGAAGGCTAAGGGTTTGTTGGGTCTGCCCTTGAGAGCCGCTCTAATGAATCAATGGATGGCAATAATTGTACTAGTCATTACTGAATCAAGTGATCTGCAGAATAATGTATTGATTTTTGCTCTTTCTTACTACATAATTATTCTGTATCACAGTATTGCACCATCAGGGGAATAGACTGAAGGGCAAGCAGAATCTGTTTTGAATTTTTGGAGCGGTCTCATTAGCTTTTAAAATAGAGAAATTAACTTTTTTTTTAAAGAAAGTTTTACATTAAGTTCCAAAGCAACTAATAATATGAAGCTTTATCAATCATTAGGCTATTCTGTGTGTGCCCCATTTTTCCACGTGTCCCTTTCAAAGTTCTTGCATTACCTCAGAGAAGTTCTTTTGTGTAACATGATGTTCAAACCAACCATTTAAAAGTGATGAACCCAACAGTCTGAACCGCAGAACATGAGCTTTACCTCTGAACATTGTGGGCTTGTGGGGCTATTTCATCATTAAATATGTACTGTTTGTAACAGTATCCCACAGGCAATAATAGGATGGGGATTTGAACTATGAACATGTCTTTCAATATTTATCAAGCGGCAGATATGAAATATAATTTCATTTCACTTCAATAGCTAAAAAACGTGAAAGGTTATCCTTATGTTGTCATTTAAAAATAAAGTAAAGCCGCTGGACAATGTTGATGATAAAATAATTGGTATTGTTTTGTTATTATGCTGTTATTTACTTCTTAAAATTCACAATTATTTTTGTCCTTTATATGAAGGATTCACAGTAAGGCAATTATACAGTAAAGTAACACATTAAATTATACATGAAATTTTGAAGTAAAAAGACTTGTAAAACATACTCCAATAAATTAAAACTTATTTTTTTTTACCGTATTTATATATTTATAGATAGATAGATAGATATTGTTGATTCAGTTGCAAAATGTTTGCTAAAGTTGGATTTGCAAGATCAGAGCATTTCCTTGTTAGCTGACTATACTATTGATTACCCCTTATTCTTTTTTATGTCGAGCAGGCCACATTACAAAACTGCTAATTAGCAATAATATGTTTGTCAATAATTCACAAGTGTGCAGAATTTGGATAAGGAGAAGTTCAGGTTTGAAATACATTATCACATCTCTTTTTGTCCCTTGAGGTTATTTTGTGTTATGACCTTCGTGATTCTGTATTATGCAAAAAATATAGCTTTGATAAAAATGATAAATGATAATTTAAAGGTAATTTTCATATTTTGTACATTTTCTACAATGTTTAAAAAATGCTAAATACAGTGGATATTCCACATCGTTTTAGTTGCTTGTTTAAATGTAAAACAGTTATTTTGTCTGCACTGAAATGTGCAAAATGGCTCAAATGTAGTACAACAGAGGAGAACTTATTTTTTTGGATGGAAGAAATTTTATTAAAGCAAGTGTCATCAGGATTGTGAATCCAGAAGGTGACCACAAGAGGAAGACACCCCAACAATGTCATATGAATGAACAGAATAAAATCTCCCATATCATGCACAGCAGTGCAGCTCAAATCAATACCACAGTCAGTGCAATTAGCCTGAAGGGCGGATATGAGGAATCCATCCCGTGTTTTCCAGTTCACTTACTGTGCTAACTGAGATATTCAATTAAGGATTCCTCTTCCCAGTCTGAAGCGGCTCTCCAGGGCAGATCTTCCGAGCGACCCACCCTATGTTAGAAATAGGAAAATCCAATAATAACACCACTCCAAAAAAAAAAAAGAAAAAATGAGGCAACTTTAATCACGCTCCCTTGTCATGCACCTTATAGGCTACATAACATTTGTTCTAACTTAGAAAGTCGCGGGAAAGCCAGGAAGTAACGTTACAGGTAAGACTGTTTTGGATGAGCTACAGATCTCACTTGTCAGTTGTAACTATTTGTTTAAGACTCCAGTGAGTTTAATTCGACCAGGTGTTCACGATAGAACGGATCACTTGTGTTTGATCTAACGCTTGCGTTTATAATATAAAGTCATGTTTTGAATAGAACGCGTCACTTAGTGCAGAACTGAAAGTCTGCGCACCTACAGTCACCTACATGCGCGAGGGACAGACGCGGACCGGTTCAGGGAGCTCGTGCGCTGTTTTCTTCCGGCTAAAAGTAGTTCACAACTTTTTGATCGCTTCCGATAACCCGAGACTTGCCTGTCCTTATCTGTCCGCTCGTCATACAGCTATTAATGCTGCAAAACACTGAGATGTGTAACCTGTATCTCTCGTGTCTTTGACACATGATGTAGCCTACTGTATATGGATACAGTACAAGCCGTAGTGCTTTTTTCTTTCATGTCATTCTAAGTAATGTAAATATCAGTGTAAAACGAAACCGCTTTAAATCTACCCACAACGTGATCGAGCTCCTAACAGGTGTAAGCAACGAGAGTGCAAAGTGAAAGCAGCAGTGAAGTATGTACGGAGTGTGTGTGAGAGAGATAATACTGTATCTATATACATATATAGCCTAATTTAGGAATTTATTGTTTTGTGGTTCCTCAATTTTTTGTGATATGTTACTTTATGATAAAGTAATAAATAATGCCAGTACTTTATGACAGGGTTTATAGTCCATTTTGTTTTGTTTATATTACTGTATAAACTGTTGCTATGGTTACCTGCACACGCAAAGGCAATTTTTTGTATTTAGCGCACTCTTAGTGTAGGGCTTAACTTTTTTTTTTTTTTTTTTTTTTTTTTTTTTGTTAGTTAAACTTTAGAACAATCAGTTGAAATATTTATGATTGATATTTAGAATAATAACACATTTTAGACCCCGCAACGTTTTAGACCTGGCGGGCAAAACATCCATAGAACTGCCCCACAAGACTGTCAATTTTCTATCTGTTCCAATCCAAAAGTATTTAAATTACCTCTCAAAAGAATAAAGCAAAGATATGTGAACAAAATGCAAGTTTTGGCCATTAGCAATCCATATAAAGCACCTGTCGCAATATTTCAATCACTAACATTTAATGTAAATAACACTTAAAGTGCCTTTAATTAAAATATGAAATTAGTAGGCTACACACCTTATTGATGATGCGTTCTTTATGTAGGCAAGCAAATGAGCCCGGAATATGAATGCAATGCACTAAATAGTTAAGCGTCATCTTTATAATGGTTTTCTATGGGAAAACATTTAATATTAAACTTCACACGTTGCGTTTATATTCTGGGTTCATCTGCTTGCCTGTGCAAAGTATGCATCATCAATAAGGTGTTTTATTTGGCCTTTAAATATCACTGTCTTACTACATTACTACTAAATGCAATCCTAAAAATAACTGGCGGTCAGTGGAGGAAAGCCTTGTTTTGCCCTCCATGTGGGCATTCCTGTAGGGGTGTGACGTCACCTGAAAACTATCAATTGGTTGCAGTCATAGATACTGTATGTAGGCTATAGCTAGATGCCCTGTTAGCGGCTGTTTCTATGGGCCGCTATACATAAGCCGTCCGCCATATTGGAATGTGAAAGCCGGTGTCTTGAGGGCAATACCGGTGCATCTGCACTGCAACTGTAGCTATACACATGTTTATGAATATCTGTAGGCTATCAAGGCATTTAAAAGGTGCTTTAGTTTAAGAACCTGTAATATTGAGTTAATACATATTAAAAAAACAAACAAACACATTCTTAACCTGTGAAAGCTGCCCACTGTGTGCTCACGGTGTGTGTGTGTACCTACTATTCACTGCTGTGTGTGTGCACTTGGATGGGTTAAATGCAGAGCACAAATTCTGAGTATGGGACACCATACATGGCTACATGTCACGTCACTTTAATTACGTAGCGAAGGGGGAGGGGCTATCAGACTCTGATTATGAATGCCAAAATATTCTTACATAATTTATACTCTACACAGTTGAGTACATAGTGCATAAGTACATAATGTATAAGTGCATAGTGTATAGTGCATCATTTGGGATGCAGCTATTGATTTTTATTATGATGGAGTGCATATAGACTGCATATGCACTTTTATAGTTGGGGAAGTCGTGGCCTAAGGGTTAGAGAGTTTGACTCCTAACCCCAAGGCTGCGGGTTCAAGTCACGGCTGAGGTGCCCTTGAGCAAGGCACCGAACCCCCAACTGCTCCCCGGACACCGCAGCATAAATGGCTGCCCACTGCTCCGGGTGTGTGTTCACGGTGTGTGTGTGTGTGTACACTGCTGTGTGTGTGCACTTTGGATGGGTTAAATGCAGGGCACGAATTCTGAGTATGGGTCACCATACTTGGCTGTATGTCACTTTCACTCACTCACTTCACTCACTTTCACTCCAAGATGGCGGACGGATCGTTGTGGATCTGTCGAATGTGGAATCTAGATACATACAGTATCTATAGGTTGCAGTGGCAACACGTTTGGAAAGACAAGCTTGTCACAACTTCACTGTAGTTTTTATAGTAAAATCTATAAACTTTTTTTTTTTTTTTGTAAATTCAATATAAATTTTGCAAAATATTGTCAGGTGATTATA
Organism: Cyprinus carpio; assembly: GCF_018340385.1. Taxonomy (NCBI): domain Eukaryota; kingdom Metazoa; phylum Chordata; class Actinopteri; order Cypriniformes; family Cyprinidae; genus Cyprinus; species Cyprinus carpio. The sequence goes on along the minus strand of NC_056594.1, from coordinate 15,032,629 downwards.
ATAGTTCCATGCTGTCAATCATAAATTAATTGTTCGATATTATTTTTATTTTGAGCATCTGAGAAAGCATGTAGGTCATTAGAGGACAGCATCGTGGGCATAGAGCAACACTTTAAATGTTACACATATTGCTTTAAATTAGGCTAATATGACAATAAAAAGAAAATTGTGTATTAAGTACATAATTAGTATTAACTCAGATTTATACAGTTTCATGAAGATGTAGTGTGTGATCCAGTTATTTATCCTTTACATTTAAGAAAAAACTATAACTTTATAATTATACAGTATTTTAAAGTGATATCATAGCATTTTCCCTATTACTTTTGGATTTATTGACTGTAATAATAAGTATTTGCTACAGTTTGCACTGTCTGACTTTTTAGTGGCATTAGTTTATAAGATGTTTTTCCTTTTTACTATGTTTGTTTATGCTCTGTTTGCTGTGTTGTGTCTGAAAGCAATAGTGTGTAAAAAGATCACTGCCACTTTAAACCCCAGAGTTGGCATATTCTCTCTGGATCTTTCTGCTTTGCTAATTATTGTGTTGTTTTCTGGACAAATATGTCATATCCATGGCGACCAGGCAGGTTTATTGTCTTTCTCATGCAATGGTTCACATAAGTAATTAATTACTCTCTTTTCATTCTCCCTCCATGTCTCCAGTAAGCCAATCAGTTGAAGGGAACATCTCATGTTTAAAATGCCTGTGATATCCAAGAGAAGGTAAACAGAAACCTTAATGTTTAGAATGTTTTTGTGCTTTGAGCATTTCATGTGTGATGTGTGCCCACTGTCTGTGGGTTTATCTGTGGTGTGTCTTTGCGTATCATACATTAGGGTTTTGAGCATTCTGAAAAATGATACATATTTAATAAGTAATTAATGTGTGAGGTAGCCTTTTTTGTGTGTCTGGGTCTCATTCAAATGACAAGGCTCTGTGTCTGATTATTAGACTAATGAATGAATTCAGTGTATTATAAAAAGCTTAAACTCAAATTATTAAAGCTTCTTGAAAAGCGTTGCATACATTTGAAATCTTCACAGGTTGTTTGTAACTGGTTATTAATGTGGGAATTGTCAGGGACAAGAGCAGTTGATCAATCTCAGGGTCTGTCTGCCTTGAATATTCTCTTTTTGTCTGTACTTTAACTTTTGACCACTGATAAATTGTGTTTGATTTGCTCTAAAGAGTTTATGCTGTGAATGGTGAATGTAACACATTATGCATGTAACTAGTGGAGAGGGCATCTCTGCATAGTTTTTGCTATGTCTTTAAAGGAATAGTTCACCCAAAATTTACTCCATCCAAGATGTAGATGTGTTTGTTTTTTCATCGTATGAAAATTAGCAGAGGAATTTTGCATTACCTCACTTGCTCACCAGTGGATCCTCTGCAGTGAATGGGTGCCATCAGAATAGGAGCTTAAACAGCTGATAAAAACACTCCAGTTCATCAATTAATGTATTGCAAAGTGAAAAGCTGTGTGTTTGCGATAAATTTATAATTAAGATTTTTAACTTTAAACATCACTTCTGGGCAAAAGATGAGCCCATAGGCCATAATAACACTTCCTCCAGTGGTGAAGTCCATCCCCTGTTGTCCTCTAACATCAAAATCCACAGACATATTTGTTTAGAACCGTTTTGAACTGTTTTAGCTTGTATACAGTACTTGTTGTCTCCTGATTCAGACGAGACAACTTTTTTTTACTGCTGAACGCAATATTATGTATGAAGGACTCATATTTTAGTTTTGAAGTTAAAAATGTCTTGATGGATTTGTTTCTAAAAAAAAACAAGCAGCTTTTCACTTCACTATACATTAAGTGATGGATGTGATGTTTTTATCAGCTGTTTGGACTCTAATTCTGACGGCACCCATTCACTGCAGAGGATCCAATGGTGAGCAAGTGATTAATGCTAAATTTCTTCAAATCTGTTCTGATGAAGATGCATCCTTTTACTTGCTTCAGTCAAAATCAAAGATATATTTGAGGTTTTGCTGATTTACTGCTAGTGTCTAGGAGTTGGTGCTACCTGTTTTTTCTCTGTCTCTCTGACCTTGGCTTTGAACCCGTAACCCTTGTGTTAAAATATACATTCATGATTCTGCGCTATGCTTGACAGCTCTCGAGATGTAATGCAATTGCTTTTTTACACCACCACTTTGTAAATTGCTCGCTGCAATGATTAGGTATCTTTATTCACACTATTGTGATCCTTGTAAAAAATTCCGTTCTCAACATGCAGGCATGCATAGGCCTCATGTTTGTTTAATAGTCATTATTATTTTTGTTTTAGTGCATTGGAAATATCCTCTTTGCATGCTTGATCAACCAGTGGGGAAATCTAATATAATTGAGGTTCAAGGTGAACTGCGTCCTGAGCATTTCCCCTTGACAGAAAGAGCATGCATACTGTATACTAGAGCAAAAATAAACAAATCACACTGACAACAGTAATATAGGCTTGATTTTGAAGGCATGGAATAAGTATCGATTTAAGCCCTCACTTTATAGTTGAAAATGGCTTTTTTGGTAATTTGTCCTGGGTCCTTTCAATTCAGAAGGAGGTGAGCGAGAGAATCAGTTGGGGGGTGGGGGTGAGTAAGAGAGAGAGAGCGCTAACAACAAGACAGAGAAAGGGACATACTGCCCCTTTCAGAGCTCATTATCATTCTTAATAAGTCTTAAGGAAAGAAGGAGCAGTGAGTGTAAATGCAAGGTAATCCTAACACTGGCCAAGGTTACTGGGGACAAAGGCACATGCACACCCCTCCCTGCTGGTTGCACTGGGACACAGAATGAGCCGTACCCCCAGCAGCACTTCTAGAGCCCTGCTAGATGCTAGAAGTGCATGAACGATGCTTCCTAAAAATGTTTTGACTGGCAACTTGGGCTTTAGCTATGAATCTTTAAATTAACTGGTTATAAAAATATTCATAAAACATTCTATTATAACAAATATAATTATATTATATTATATAAAATATTGTTTAATTACACTGAATCAACCTGACTACATTAGGTTAAGTAATGTTAAGAGTTAGATCATGTATGTACTTCTTGCACTGTATGTGCAACAGATTTTTATTTATTTATTTTAATTAGAATTTCATTGAATTGAGGTTGATAATATTGCAATCGGGCCCAGAAATATATGGGGGCAAAATTAAAGTGACAGAAATGCCACAGAAAATCCCTGTGACAAAATCATCATTTGATTTTTTTAAAGGTATATATTCTAGTTATTATTGTAGATAATTATTCTAATGTAATTGATTAAATTAAGGCATTTTACATTAAATAATGGCACTTACAGTGTTTTTGTTTGGTTAGAAAAAATGGCTTCATGAATGTAATAAAACCCCTCAAAATCTATGTCAGTGGGAAAATATTGTGATTATATTTTTAAAAGATGTATATATTCTAGCTAGTTATGCTATTAAATTAAGACATTTTACATTAAAGGATGTAACAGTGTTTTTATTTAGTTAAAAAAAAATAGCTTTATGAATGGAAAAAAAAACTAAAAAAATCTAGTTCAGGGGGAAAATATCACAACTGCATAAAAAAGGTCATTTCTGACAAATTCAATCCAACATATTGCGCAAATATGCACCTTTAGATTAAATATTATTTGAATCATGTTGAATTTATTTTTGATTTTGCATAAGAGCAGTTTTTACACACATTTGTTAATGCTGCACCCTATAGTATTAAACCATTACTTATGTTTGCAGTGTGTACTTGTTTGCTGTCAGGTATTTATTACAGTTCTGAGAGGATTAAATGATTGCATGGACAAAGCTGTGTTTAGCTTACTGGCGAGTTTAGTTCATCGTCTGCCTGTCTTGTTTTGAATGCTCCTGGTTTGGACGTCTCACTGATCTGTTTGTAGACCCTTAAAATATTATACTCATCATGCAGTGCATGAATATTATAATGAATATCATTGTAAGCAGTTCTTGATTGACTGAAAAGCTCAGTGTGAATATGCATCAGCTAAATGAACAAACTAAACACAGTCAGATCTGTTAAGCAGAGCTGTTGGCCTTTGCCTGTTTCTCAGTCACGTTTTCTCAGCTTCCCTCTGTCACCTAAAGATGATTTACCCCCAAACAGATGTTCAGACACTTATCGTTTGTTCTATTTTCTGCCCTTTGAAAGGTTATGAATGAAACGCATAGCCTAAGTAGCTGTGCCCTCGGCCCGTAATTGCCTGTGTTTGTGCCACTGTTATTTTCTGGCTGAGAGATGGAAAAATTTGAGAAAGCGGAGCGCTGAACCTCTGGGAGCACTGGTTGGCGATACAGCATTGGTCCAGTCCTGAAGGAGCTTCTTTCCTGTTCCACTGCTCCCTGTAGTCTCAACCCCTCCCTGGTCCTGGTTGGGGTTTGTATGGCAACCTGCTCTCATCGCCCCCTGGGGCAGCCTGGGTGGCAGAGAGCCATCGATGTTGTTATGAGAGCACAGAACCTCTGCAAAGCAGTCCATTGTGACTGGTGCGCGTTGAGGTGAGAGGAACAAAATATCACAGCAACAGGTTTTTTTCTTTTTGTTGTTTTTGCCTTTAATACCCGTAGGGGTTTGTTTAGCCTTTGATTCATCCGTGCTGCCGTCTGCTAAACGAGTTGTTTGTGATATCTGTTAATTGCCTCTTTTAAGTCATCCGTTTTGGTGCATGGTAGAAGGCAACTGGAAGAAGTGAAAACAAATGAAAACTGAGTTTGCGTTCAACAATCTAGAGGGATGAGAGAAGCATATTATCATGAGATGGTTATCACCCCGTTACGATCATTTGTTTTTACAAAACTTTTGTAATTGCATGTGAATTCTATTTTTTTTTTTTGTATTTTAAAATGACTCTGTCAATAAAAATGTCCTCAAGTGTTCAGGATGTATTAGTCAAGTACGATTCTTAGATCATAAGTGAATTCCCAGCGCTCACAAAACAAACTTAGAGTGAGATTCTAGCAAAACTACAGGTTGGTTCATTTTACTTGAACTCCCCACTTTAATCTTCTTCTGAATGGGAAGTCTTATTTTAGCACTGAGCATATGAGATTGGTCGTTCTCCACTAGGGGCAGTAAGAACAAATTAAATCCTGCTGTAGGCTGATGCTGAGAGCCCCTCGCAGAACAGCAAAGTCTTTCAATTACTGAAGAGAAAAAAAAGCTCACTTATTTCGGAAAACCTAAGGTACCGCTGAGTTCACCTCAAGCTGAACTGATCTTAGACTTATGCAAAGCACCACATAAATCTCTACTTATTTAAAGGGACAGTCCACCCGAAAATGAAACTTCTCTCATCATTTACTCATTATTTACGTGTCATTAAGGGTGAGTAAATATGGGGGTGAGTAAATGGTGACAAAATTAAATTTTTTTGGGTGAACTCCCTTTGATAATGATTTTTTGCAGAGGTGTGTCATTCTGTACTGGTTGCCACTTTGATACAGAAACATTTTGTAGTACCTATATGCAAGGATTTAAAAAAATTATTAATTTTATTATATATATTTTTTAATTTAGAGAGGAGAATAGGGTTTAAATGCAAACTTTTAGCAAAAATGTTACAAAAAGTATGCACATCTAACAGACAAAAAAAAGCTCAATTAGGTTGAAAAATAACTAGGAAGAAAAAGTTGGCACACCAAAAAAGAAAAAAAATGGTGAAAGCATGTTTGAAAAAGTGCTGGATATTTTTCTAGATTTTTTTTCTATTTCCTTTGTTTTCCGAAAAGATATTAGAGTGAGAAATAATGATATGTCATATTTCTATGTCATATTTTATTAATAAGAAGAATATTTTAATCATTATTATTATTATTACTACTACTACTGCTAATTGTCATCATTTACCAATTACTCTCACACACACACACACGCATGCATATATATAGTATTCTCTTTATTTATTTTTACCATTATTGTTTTTTTATTTTATTTTATTTTTTTATGAAAATCAACTCAGTTCTAGAAATTTGAGGGGGTACATGCTCCAAGCGCTTCTGTGTTGCTGTTAAAGAAGATGTTTCTTCATCTTCCTCTGTGGTGTTGTTTATCATGTGCCATTGGGTAATTTAGTTTATGTTAATTGATGCGCTTGCAGTAGCACACATACGGTGTGGTGTGACAGGCGGGGCGGGAAGGCCGCGGCCGAGGGACAGGTCAGAAAAAGGGGGTGCAATCAGCACGTCTGAGTGGTAGGAAGGCGCTGGTTTCTCCTCGTTTAACCTCGAGGAGGATGTGGGTTGCATTCTGTGACAGGTTCAGTGTTGAGCCTGGCCTCAAACACCCAGCACAAAGTCTACCGTCTCTCTGACCTGTGCTGCACTGAGCCAAAGACTTTGTTCTTCTCTGTTCTTCATTTATCATGTGCACTCAAATTAATTTTCTCTTGTTGGTTACATAGAGGTTACATACAATAGAAATGTTTTTTCTTAACATTAAACTAAACAGTGAACTCTACAATCTATTGAATCTCTCTCTTGCAGTTAACTAGCATTAGCTCATGTTAACATGCTAAAAGTTCTTTACTCTGATGTAATAAAACTAACTGAACTAAAAAAACTAAATTGACTTTATAAGAAATGACAAAAACACAACAAAAGTTGTGATAAATATGATATTTGAAATAAAAATTGAGAGGTAAAAATCAGTGGTGTGAATAAAATAGTCTTACATTTTAAATGTCATTGCAGAAATGTGTGATTAGTTATAATTATTTATGCAGTTAGTGAAAATGTCCAATAACAGGGGAGTTACTGAGATGGTGGACAACGTTGGGTGACCCGTTTTGTATAAAACAAAACATTGAATTAAAATAAATAATAATAAAAAACAAATAATTAAATAATGTTATTTTAAATTAAATTGATGGAAGTATATTTTATTAAATATATTAATCATATATATTTTTTCAAATAGATATTAAAAAATAATATACATTAAATAGAAAAAAAAATTCAGTAACTAGTGTAATTCTTATTTTTTATAATTTATAATTTTTTTTTAAAGACAATGATTTTGAAGCTGCTTCTTTCTCAAAAGAGAAAGTGGATTGTCAGCACTGACATCTCTGTTTTTACTCTCACCTTCAGTGCTCTTATCTTACGGAACAACCTTATTGACCGCTTATTTGTCTGCTCCCTTTTCTTCCTTGACAGAGACCTCAGCGGTTGCCGTCTCAATCAGCTCGTGTGGTAATTCCACTTCAGAATTCCACTTGGCTGTCTGAGTAAATGCATTTTTCAGCGTTTATTAGTACGCAGCGTCGCCAGAAGGAATTCCTCCCTTCTCCTATAGCCACTCCAGTAATTAGCAAATTGATTAGGAGAACTTCAGCACACCTCCTCGGTTCTTCCTCAGTTCACCTCCTCATTCTAGGACAGTATTGCGGTGCCATGGGATGGTGTAAATATTTTAAGGGGAAACCCTCAGCGAATCTCATTAATGGCTGTGGGGCTCTGCAGTTGTCTCCTGTTGAAGATCTCAGCCAGTTTTCTAAACTGTGATTAAAGAAAAGTTTTGTATTATTTAATCATGCTGTGTCCTGTGGGTTTGCGGTGCCACAGAGATCCTCCCTGAGCTTTTGTGTGTGTGTGTGTGTGTGTTTACCCTTTACTTTCTCTCCTCCGCTCCCTTCAGATCGATTAGTTTTTGATTCACAGGAGTGAAAGAGCTTTGAACATAGTGGTCATTCTGGGATGCATTTTGCAAAATGTGACAAAGACCTCTCTTTTATGTATGAATCCTAATTAAATTTTTACTCCATCCCCACGCTGCAGACTTTGCAGCAATTTGGCTGCTAATCACATTGAATTTTAAATGGGACTGTTTAAAGATGGCTTTAGATGCTTTCAGGATGGCACACTAGTGCAAATTAAGTCAGAATAGCATGCTGTTTGGAGAGAGGACCAATAAAGCATAATCCACATCACAATTGTCTTATGCATTTACGTCAACAGACAGCTTACAATATTTGCTTTTCTCTTTTAATTAGTTGAAAGGAACACAGGTAAACAATCAGCTGTTTTTCTTTGTAAATGGAGACAGGAAAACCGCTTTTCTTTTAATTATTCTGCCTGTTATGTTATTCCGTCTTGTCCCTACAATTTATGTAATTGAGGGAAAATGCGCAATCTAACAAACACTAAGGCTGCTTGATTAGTAAAAGGATTTGGCACCCTAGAAACGATTCATCACTTCTAATTTGATAGTAAAGCCTTTGTAAAATGGCAAACTCTTCTAGAAAAGCATGTCAACAAATGTGTTGTGCAAAAAAAAAAAAACAACGAAGAAGTTGTTCTCACACATTAGTATACATCATTAAGTTCCTTGTAGCCAATCATATTGCCCATTCACCCAGCATTCCAGAACATATTAGTGACATCTCGTTAGCAGAAAACAGATAACTGAGGGAAAAATTACCAAGCGGGCTTCAATTGTTTTTTTTGTGTTTTTTTTTTTCAAGTGGAATGACTGGAAAGAGCAATTCTCTCAAAATGGGATTTTTGTGCCGGTCCTTCAGTCTATTACATTTTGTTCAAGAGAACCCTTTTTTCCCTTCATAAAGTGTTTGTCATTTGTCTTTCCTTATTTAACTCATTTCTTTTTCACATCAACATTTTGTAAGTAGTTACAACTGGATGAAAGCAAAGAGCAAACAATGAAGCCTTTTATTTAGTACAATGAAGCCATTTTTCCTAGCATAATGCATTTTATGTCTGGAATAAGATGGATAAGTAGATTTGTTTGATCGATTTGTTTCTTAAGTCATATAACTCTTGCATTGTTGATGCAGTTTATGTAAAAACTGGTAACGTTTAATTTCATTAGCATTACAATAGTGGTGTTATATGCATAAAAATGTTGTAGTTTGCACTAACTTCCACAATACATGATTGTTCCCAGAGGAAACTTTTTTTTTATTGCTTAGACATTGCTCTGAGAGCTCAGGAGTCTAAATGGAGTTTTGTGTAAGTATCAGTGTAAAATGTTCCTTAGGAGAAATAAAAACAGATATAAATGAGACATTGAGAGTACTGAGCTTTAAAATGAATGTGGACAGCATAATTCTGATTGTAAGAAATGTTTTAGTAATACTGAATTCTCTGACTTTTAAAAACAAATCTGAGAACAATTTGAGACTTTGATGAGTGAAGTGACGTGACATACAGCCAAGTATGGTGACCCATACTCAGAATTTGTGCTCTGCATTTAACCCATCCTAAGTGCACACACACAGCAGTGAACACACACACACACCGTGAACACACATCCGGAGCACTGGGCAGCCATTTATGCTGCGGCGCCCGGGGAGCAGTTGGGGGTCCGGTGCCTTGCTCAAGGGCACCTCAGTTGTGGTATGCCAGCCCGAGACTCGAACCCACAGCCTTTGGGTTAGGAGTCAAACTCTCTAACCATTAGGCTACGACTTCCCCAATTGTGGAAATGGAAACATTTGAGTGTAATAAACTGCAATTCAGCCTCAAACTAAAATCCTGTGCTGCACCTACAGTACAAGTGGGAATAAAAAAAAAGGCCTAGCAATTTCTCATAGTATTGCTAAAACACCACCTTGACAATGTCAGCTACTGTTTGACTCTGCTGTGTGATCATTATGGGAAAATAAAAAAAAGAATGTACAAACACATTTTTGCTGTTTATTTTTGCAACCACACCTCGACATTCTGTACTATTTGACTAGGGTGGAGAATAATATGACAGTGAAAAAAGTGAAAGTGATGTGAAGTTAGGAATATTTTGTTTTTACATAATCAGAATTTGTGCTCTGCATTTAACCCATCCGAAGTGCACACACACAGAGCAGTGAACACACACACACACTGTGAACCACACACCCGGAGCAAGTGGGCAGCCATATGCTGCGGCGCCCGGGGAGCAGTTGGGGGTTCAGTGCCTTGCTCAAGGGCACCTAAGTCATGGTATTGAGGGTGGAGAGAGAGCTGTACATGCACTCCCCCCACCCACAATTCCTGCCGGCCCGAGACTCGAACTCACAACCATTCGATTGGGAGTCCGACTCTCTAACCATTAGGCCACGACTTCCCCAAGGGGAAGTGAATTTTGGGTGGGGAATTTTGGGTGGGGAAGTGAATTTTGTTAACTTAAAATGCACTTCAACTATAGTTAAATAAATGGATAAGGTAAAAAAAGTTGATTGCCTGTTGATTGTTAGTTTTTAGAACGTCCCAGTAGCTTCATGATACAGAAGATGAGAGCAAGTTTTATTGGGGTTTAAACGTCAGAAGCAGCCTCTGGTGTCAGTCTCTTCTAAATCCCCATTCCAAACACTCCATGGGTCATCTTGCTCTTTAGCTGATCTATTTTGGGTCTTGTTATAGTGCTATACTGTATGTATGGACACAGACAGGAAAGACACGTGTTTGCCCGTGCTCGAAAATGTAGTTCATTTTCAGCCGGCTGCACCTCCCACTTTCCCTGAGAATTCATTGGTTGCTTTTTGGACTCGATGTCAATGGCATAACTCACCTTTATTCGTAGTCAGTTTTCTTAACTCACAGTTCTGAATGAGCCCCATTTTGCTGTTGGAAAAAAAAAGTCCTGAGCAGCAGTATCAACAACTTGAACCACATGACATCGACTTGCAAATATTGTTTCAAGGCTTATAGTGCAATGTAAATTGATGAATTGATCAAGATGATGACTGATCGGACCAAAGTGATAATGCAAAACACACTCCACGTTAAACATCCTGTCAACCAGAGCTCCCTGACCCAAGTTCAGGTTCACACGACATGTTTGTTCACAACAGTTTCATAACTGACGGTACTAACACAATACTCGTTATGCCAATTTGCATCAACTTAAATGAATCATTCTCAGAAGAATTTCAATGTTTATCCACCTGTATGTAATTCCAAACTGTATGACTTTTTTGTCTGGAACTCAAAAGAAAATGTTTTGCATAATGTCCAAGCTGCTCTTTTCCATGTAGTAAAAGATTTTTAGCGATTAATAACTTAAATTTCAGTCTTTTTCAGAAGACTCAGAATATAGTGAATGAGTTGTGTGGACTACTTTTATTAGGATTTTAAGATGTTTTTTGACATCTCTGGTCACCATTCACTTTCATTTTATGGAGTATAACAGCGTGAACATTCGTCAAAACTTCTTCTGAAAGTCATACAAGTTTGGAACAAAATGAGAGTGATTAAATGATGACAGAATGTCATTTTTGGGTGAACTATCCTTTTAAGTACCTCATTTTAAATGAGTTTTTGCGTTTCAGTCTGTAGACCACAAATTATGGTATTTAAAAGAAAACTTCCATCTGGTCATGCAAATGGTTTTTCACCCTCTGTAACAATAGAAAAGAATTGTTTGAAAGGCAGTAGACTTTATTGTTTTTAATAAAAACCCCTGACTTGGTGAAAGTTTAATTAATAAGGGGCTTAAATCTCTGGGAAGAGGAGGGAATAGGGTCTTTAAGGGGTACTTATTTTTCCATCTGGGCTATCCTCCAAAAAAACTAGTCAATTAGTCTCTTAAGCTGCAGAGACAAAAACGTTATTAGTTCTAGCAAAAAGAATAATGGGTTTAGAAGGTTTTGCTTGAGAGGCAGGCAAAACCCCAAGCTGAATCCTGGGTATTCAGATTTTTTTCATTTTCATATAATCATGAAATACCAAGCATATTATTATGCATGCAAGTGTATTTTTCCCCTCTCTAATAAAAGGCAGTTGGGAAGAAGCCCTGTCATGGTTAACAGACACAAAATAAAAGTTCCATAATGGGTGCTCAAGTAATCATTCAGTCGGATACCTTCACAAAACTCTAGCTTTGAACTTTATGGATTTTTGCTTTGAGAAACACAGAATAACTCCCAAGTAACTCCTTCACTTCCACACAGGATTGAATACCATCTGAACGTTGTCTGTCAATGTTTGTGCAACCTTTTGTTTACTTGTTGTTTAGCTACCAGTCTATTTAAGGTCTGGGAATCATTCTGAGATGGGATATTATTAAAATGTAATTCCAAAGTAATTGTCTTCCCTGCACGATAGCTACATAAATCAACCACACCCTTACCTTCCTACCATCAGCTGGCCCCAATGCCAGGCATCACGTAATCCTGTTGGCCCGGTTCCTCACCTGCAAAGTCTGGAAAGCTGGGGAAAAAATGCTTTTTATATTCTGCACCCGATTTGAGGTCTGTACCATAATGTATTTCAGCAGAATTTAGCAAATAGTCTCAGCCTAGGGCCGCGTTGGGAATTAAATACGCTTAACCTTCAGCTTGGCTGCGGGAGCCTTAAATGATAAAAAGGTAACCGGAGATCAGTGCTCAGAGACGGCAACCACCTTGCCTATGAGACTCTTGAGTGATATTTCTCTTGCTTAGGGTGACCGTATAGATTAGAGAAGGATTGCGTAACAGTGTCAGCATCTTTGGTGGCCAAAATGTGTCCGGCTTCTGCGCCATGGGCTTTGTTTTTGTCTCAGGAGCATAGAGAGAGGTGATTGGCTACATAGGATCATCAAAGAAATTAATTGTTTCCCCTCCATGGTAAGAAGGTGCTACTCTTCCAAATCGAGTGCCTGCACTTGGTTATTACACTTTAATGGCTTGCTCGCCAAACTAACCATATATTACGGCGTGTGCAGACTCAGATCAGAGAAGATGAATAGGCTATTAATTAGAGTTGCGCAGAGAGGGCACAGGGGAGAGACTACTCATAGCCCTGCAATCAGTGTCAACGGGGTCCTTCTCTCTATGCGCTAGCCAGGCCATTGCCAGGTCAAACGACTTGATATCAGACTCTCGGAGAGCAAGCCAACAAGGCCAGACGGGCCGAGTGGTGCGCCAGGTAGCTTTAAATCGATAATGCAGCTCCGAGCTTAGTCAACAGATTTCCCCGACAGAGAGTTATAGATTAAATATTTGACAAGATTTGCGGCAGAAACGATTGTTTGGCTCTCTCGTCTCAGAATTAGCTTTTTATGGCAATTAATTAAAAAATGCCGTAGGAGACGTTCCATCTTGCACTCGTAGTCACAGGATAAATAACTCGGGGAGAAGGATATATGTACCTTTATTAGCTGACATGATCTCGGCAGCATCTGTAGCGGGACACTGTCTGCTCGCGAGCGACTTTGCGGAGAAGTTGCGCACCATCACTCAGGATGAGTGTTGTCTTTATGGCTTGTTTTGTTGAAATCCTGTTTTTTATTTTTTTACTCAAGGTATCAGAATTACGGCCTGTCTATGCAAATTAGGCAGTTTTGACAGTCTGTTATTCATGTCATCGCCTTTTTAAACACTTAAGGGACGTAAATTTGCAGTTGACGGGCTGCTCTGAAATTGCCACTAAATATTATTAAATATTTTAACAAGTTCCTTGTAAATATGTCTTAAATGTTTGAACGATGGGCAGCGAGAAAAATGGCCTTGCATCAACTTATTAGAGGCAATAAACCGGACGTGATTTATGGCGATAGTGGAGCAACTTAGGACATGCGTTTCACTTATCCTCATTTCCTCGTTTGTCCTGATGTGCTCGGTAAACAGCTAAGCATTGTTTAAAACCCAGTGATTTTTATAAGTCATGGGACATTGGGGTGGGAGATGAGAGAGGCAGCCCATCAGCAAGACAATCACACTGATGGCGTGCCGAACACACTTTTAACATCTTTTGAAGTGCCCTTTATCTTTTACTGTGAAATGCTTAAAATTTTGTGGTGCTGTCTAACATGAATGATGAGAGTTGTTGAAGACGCCATTGTGTGTTTACGTGTTTATGACTGTGAGTGTTCTGGTATGATTATCAGTATGAAATCACTGTAATATAATAGAGCACTGCCTGAGATTAGGGGGATGTGGTTGAGTTATATGTCCTCTGTAACAAAACTTTAAGTCTTGCCATGGAATTTTCATGGCTTTCTCATCAACATGTCTGCTGCTGAACTATGTGATTTTGGGGCAAGATTAGATGCTGCAGTAGTTAATGTTTACTGTGGTTCTATTCAGATGTCTGTCACGAGTAGCAGTCAAATGAATCAGAGGCAGTCTTTTTTTTTGACTGAGAAAAACAGTACAAGCTACTATGTACAGATATTGAAAAATGCTAATGGTTTTAAAAAGAAGTATAAATGCTCACCAAGGCTGCATTTATTTGATCAAAAACACAGTAAAACAGTAATACTAAGAAATATTATTACAATTTAAAATAAGTGTTTTCTATTTTAATATGTTTTAAAATGTATTCCTGTGATGGCAAAGCTGAATTTTTAGCAGCTATTACTCCAGTCTTCAGTGTTACATGATCATTCTAATATGCTGATTTGGTGCTCAAGAAACATTTCCTGTTCTAAATAATGTTGAAAACTGTTGTCCTACTGAATACTTTTGTGGAAACTATGATCAAAGGAGCATAATTTACTTAAAAATAGAAATGTATTACATTATAAATGTATTTACTGTCACTTTTGTTCAGTTTAATACCCTTGCTGAATTTAAAAAAATACTGATTATTGAATATTAATGTATATGTATGTAAATAAGTATATAAATTCAATTTGCTGTCCCATATGTCCTCTTTTAAAGGTGTGCAGCTGTGAAGTGAAGCTGGAAATTGTTAGTTGTTAGTTATTCTTTGAAATCTTACTTGAACTCTTCTTTCCCACATGTTCAGTCCGGGCCTCTTTACCGCCAAAGCTCTGGGGCCTTTACTTAATTGTCACATCATGCCACTAATTTGTCTTATTAAAAAGTCCAATAAGCTTCCAGATTCTTAAAAAAGCTTAGATGATGACACAATAATGGAAACCAGTACATGGTTTGTGGTCAGTACCAAATATTACAAGCTGGAAACTGGTAGAGGAGGAACTGACTGGGACTTATGTCTGCTATAGCGCTTAAGTGGCTGTGTGTTGCTCACTCAGTCACACTGACTTTGTCCAGTGTTTTGTGGGAGAATGGTTTCAATTTTCCTTCTCTTTGAATTAAATCCGGTTCAAAAATGACTTCATGTAATGCTTCAGGACAAATTATTAACTGAAAATATACACCGTTTTTAAGGAACATACTGTAGTGAACAATAGTTTAAAACTTTCAGTGGGATCCAAAAGACCAAATATAAAAAGTTAAAACAATTAAACCTCTTTTTTCCCATTAAAAGCTAATATTTACAGATAATGGAAAATTAATTAACAGGCAAATGGTGCCTTAGATATATGTATTTAGCATAATCAATATTTGTTCATTTTCATTATATTTACATACTATTGTTCAAATTTGGAAGCCTGTTTCCGCCACGAAAAAAAACCCTAGCTAGTTGTGACTTTACATCTAGCAATTCTGAGAAAAAAGTCAGAATTGTAAGATATAAACTCGCAATTCTGAGAAGAAAGATAATTATTTGTTGTGTGTTATAATAGTAGTAGTAATTGTTGTATACAAATTCACAGTCCTTTTGTGAGATGTAAACTCAGAATTATGAGTACGAAGTCATAATTCTGGGTTTATATCTGAATTGTGAAGATAAAAAGTGCAGTTCTCATCTTTTTATTTTTTTATTCTGTGGTGGAATGTGCACTGCATTGTAAAAATGACACTACTATTCCAAATCGAGTGCCTGCACTTGGTTATTACACTTTAATGGCTTGCTCGCCAAACTACCAATATTACGGCATGTTCAGACTCCAAATCGAGAAGATGAATAGGCGATTAATTAGAGTTGCGCAGAGAGGGCACGGGGGAGAGACTACTCATAGCCCTGCAATTCATGTGTCAACGGGGGTCACTTCCTTCTATGCGCTAGCCAGGCCATTGCCAGATGGTCCAAACGACATTGATATCAGACTCTCGGAGAGGCAGAAGCAAGCCAACAAAGGCCAGACGGGCCCAGAGGTGTCTTGCGCCCAGGTAGCTTTAAAACAATCGATAATGCAAGCTCCGAGCTTAGTCAACCAGTAATTTCTTCCCCGAACATAGTAGAGTTATAGATTAAATAATTTGACAAGATTTGCGGCAGAAACGAATTGATTTGTTTGGCTCTCTCGTCTCAGAATTAGCTTTTTTATGGCAATTAATTAAATAAAATGCCGTAGGAGACGTTCCATCTTGCACTCGTAGTCACAGGATAAATAACTCTCGGGGGGAGAAGGATATATGTACCTTTATTAGCTGACATGATCGTTTTTCGTCTCCGGCAGCATCTGTAGCGCGGACACTGTCTGCTCGCGAGCGACTTTGCGGAGAAGTTGCGCACCACACTCACGATGAGTGTGTTGTCCTTTAATGCTGCTTGTTTTTGTTGAAATCCTGTTTTTATTTTTTTTACTCAAGGTATCAGAATTACGGCTGTCTATTGCAAATTAGGCAGTTTTGACAGTCTTGGTTATTCATGTCATCGCCTTTTTAAAAACTTAAGGGACGTAAATTTTGCAGTTTGACGGGCTGCTCTGAAATTGCCACTAAATATTATTAAATATTTTAACAAGTTCCTTGTAAATATGTCTTAAAATGTTTGAACGATGGGCAGCGAGAAAAATGGCCTTGCATCAACTTATTAGAGGCAATAAACCGGACGTGATTTATGGCGATAGTGGAAGCAACTGTAGGGACATGCGTTTCACTTATCCTCATTTCCTCGTTTGTCCTGATGTGCTCGGTAAACCGCTAAGCATTGTTTATAAACCCAGTGATTTTTATAAGGTCATGGGACATTGGGGTGGGAGATGAGAGAGGCAGCCCATCAGCAAGACAATCACACTTGATGGCGTTGCCCGAACACAAACTTTTTAACATCTTTTTGAAGTGCCCTTTATCTTCTTTTACTGTTGAAATGCTTTAAAATTTTGTGGTGCTGTCTAACATGAATGATGAGAGTTGTTGAAGACGCCATTGTGTGTATTTACGGGTTTTATGACTGTGAGTGTTCTGGTTATGATTATCAGTATGAAATCACTGTAATAATAATAGAGCACTGCCTGAGATTAGGGGGATGTGGTTTGAGTTATATGTCCTCTGTAACACAAACTTTAAGTCTTGCCATGAATTTTTCATGGCTTTCTCATCAACATGTCTGCTGCTGAACTATGTGATTTTTGGGGCAAGATGCAGATGCTGCACGGTAGTTAATGTTTACTGTGGTTCTATTCAGATGTCTGTCACGAGTAGCAGTTCAAATGAATCAGAGGCAGTCTTTGTTTTTCGACTGAGAAAAACAGTACAAGCTACTATTTACAATATTGAAAAAATGCTAATGGTTTTAAAAAGAAGTATAAAATGCTCACCAAGGCTGCTTTATTTGATCAAAACACAGTTAAAACAGTAATACTAAGAAATATTATTACAATTTAAAATAAGTGTTTTCTATTTTAATATGTTTTTAAAATGTATTCCCTGTGATGGCAAAGCTGAATTTTTAGCAGCTATTACTCCAGTCTTCAGTGTTACATGATCATTCTAATATGCTGATTTGGTGCCAAGAACATTCCTGTTCTAAATAATGTTGAAAACTGTTGTCCTACTGAATACTTTTGTGGAAACTATGATCAAAGGAGCATAATTTACTTAAAAATAGAAATGTATTACATTATAAATGTATTTACTGTCACTTTTGTTCAGTTTAATACCCTTGCTGAATTTAAAAAATACTGATTATTGAATATTAATGTATATGTATGTAAATAAGTATATAAATTCAATTTGCTGTCCCATATGTCCTCTTTTAAAGGTGTGCAGCTGTGAAGTGAAGCTGGAAATTGTTAGTTGTTAGTTATTCTTTGAAATTTTACTTGAAATCTTCTTTCCCACATGTTCAGTCCGGGCCTCCCTTTACCGCCAAAGCTCTGGGGCCTTTACTTAATTGTCACATCATGCCACTAATTTGTCTTATTAAAAAGTCCAATAAGCTTCCAGATTCTTAAAAAAGCTTAGATGATGACACAATAATGGAAACCAGTACATGGTTTGTGGTCAGTACCAAATATTACAAGCTGGAAACTGGTAGAGGAGGAACTGACTGGGACTTATGAGTCTGCTATACGCGCTTAAGTGGCTGTGTGTTGCTCACTCAGTCACACTGACTTTGTCCAGTGTTTTGTTGTGTGGAGAATGGTTTCAATTTTCCTTCTCTTTGAATTAAATCCGGTTCAAAAATGACTTCATGTAATGCTTCAGGACAAATTATTAACTGAAAATATACACCGTTTTTAAGGAACATACTGTAGTGAACAATAGTTTAAACTTTCAGTGGGATCCAAAAGACCAAATATTAAAAAGTTAAACAATTAAACCTCTTTTTTCCCATTAAAAGCTAATATTTACAGATAATGGAAAATTAACAGGCAATTGTGCCTTATATATGTATTTAGCATAATCAATATTTGTTCATTTTCATTATATTTACATACTATTGTTCAAATTTGGAAGCCTGTTTCCGCCACGAAAAAAAACCCTAGCTAGTTGTGACTTTACATCTAGCAATTCTGAGAAAAAAGTCAGAATTGTAAGATATAAACTCGCAATTCTGAGAAGAAAAATCTGAATTGTGAGATATAAAAATAGTAGTCAAAATTGTGAAATACAAATTCACAGTCACTTGTGAGATGTAAACTCAGAATTATGAGTACGAAGTCATAATTCTGGGTTTATATCTGAATTGTGAGATAAAAAGTTGCAGTTCTCTCTTTTTATTTTTTATTCTGTGGTGGAATGTGCACTGCATTGTACAAAAAGTTTTCTCACTTGCAATGAACAAACAAATATGTAAAAATACTAAAATACATGCAAAATAGAAGCATTTTCACTAGTGTTCTCAGGCTGCTGGACACCACTATCTCACCAACATCTACTACATAATGCAACCGTCCCTCTCCAGCAGAGAGCATTTGTTTTGCCAATATTTTCCCATGTGACACTGATCTAAAGCTGATTCCATGGCATTAACAGTGTGGTTGTCTGACTGGTTGGTCCCATAGGGTGGCAGCTGTATCTCTTATACTGACTCCTCTATGTGCAGAGCTATCCAGAGCTGTCCGAGTGCATCAGTCTTTCCAGCCACAGAGAGGTGACGGCTGCCTTGTCAGCAGAGTGCGTCTTCTCACTCCAAGCCCTCTTCAAGATTTTTGTTGACTTGGCAGAATACGAGTGTCCCTCATCTTCCTGGCTGTAACCTTGCCACCAGCTTGTGTTCCTGGTCTACAGACTTAAACAGTGATGACTCATGCCACACCAAGTGCACCTCAGGGATAGACAATAAGAAATGAGGGGGGAGGGAGGGAAGATGGATTTAATGTTGGTTTAGGGTGGGCTTCGGGATGCAGGACTAAAAGCTCGGGCAGCTTTCGCCTCGGCTCATTTGATTAGGCTGTCTCATGTGCAGGAAGTGCTGAAAGGCACTGGCGATTGTATCACTACGAGCGCCGCTTACAGTAGATCTGGAGACAGCTGCCGGTCCTTCCGCCCAAATGCCAAAGTGGTCTTCAATTCAGTTCATATCTGCTTGAGGTCCTGATTAGCAGGGTTAAGCATGAGGGGCCTTGTGTTGGTATTTCTGTGATCGCTCGTGTGCTCAGTACATTAATTTTTAAACCATTTATTTTTCTGACAGCACCATATGGTGTAGCAACTTGTGTGTGTCTTCAGTTGCAGTTGCAGCGGGCCTTGATCATGTTACAGCTTCACTGTGTTTTTACATCATGCACTCTGTGGATTTTTACAGTGTTCTGAACTTGACTGAGAACTTTGATTGCATTTATTGTGAACCAAACAGTTGTATTTTAGTATAATTCATATATTTATTTATTTTATTTATGTACTGTTACAGTTTTTTATTTTATATTTTGAATTAGAATTTATTTGTATTTTTTCAGTTTACATTTTTATATTTTCAGTTTATATTACAATAAGGTTTTATATTTTTCAGTTTTTTTTTTTTTTTAGATTTTAGTTTCAGTAATTTTGTTATGTGCTTTTGTCATTTTTTTAAATTCTCTTTAGCTTCAATTTATTTTTATTTCAGTTTTAGTAATTGCATATTTCATCTTTATTTTATTTATTTGCCAATGCCACATTTTTAATTTTTAATTAAACTTTAATTTATATTTTATTTTATTTCAGCTTTATTTGAATTTAATTATTATTTAAAGTTTTATGCTTATGTAATAAAACTCAAACTAAATGGGCAAGCAATACTTTACACAGTATTTTCAGAGTTTGGATTTTTTAAGTTTATTTTGTTTTGTAAATTTTTTCACAAAATTTAACACTTTAAAATCTTTATATATTATTTGATATTATTATTGATTCATATTTATTTTATAGATTTTAAAAATATATTACAATTATATTTAGTTTTTTTTATGACTGCAATAAATCTTTTTTTTTTTTAAATTTGTACCTTTTTAATTGTTTTTACTAACAAAATGATTTTATTGTTAATTTATTATTTATTATCATGTGACCACTCATTGTATATTAATGTGCAAATCACCACATTGCTTAGCAACTGTAAACTGTAAAAATCAGGCTAATGAACAACTTAAAAAAAACTGCAATTTTAATTCACTCAAGGCTATACATTGTAGTGTTTTTATCACATACATGGTGCTTTTAGAACAAGAACACCCCTTACCTGTTGTGCTGGAGTAGTTTCTTCTCCCTCCAGTAGGAGGCGTTGTATTTGTTAAGAGTGTTATGTTTAACCTTTACTAGCATGAGAGTTAGAAATGCAGCACATGTTGAAGTATGCTGACAGCAGAATCCACTTCTGATGTGATCTACATTCATCCTTCTTTGTTGTCTTACAGAAAGCATTGCTTGTGAGTATTTTATGTTTAATATGAGTCTTGAAGACAATATTCGTGAACATTTATGTTAAACAAGATTATATTTGATAGTTTTAGTTTTGCTGAATGTAAGCCAGACTTTGGCATAGATACATGTGAACATACATTTAGAATACAGTTTACATGCTGTTTATTCGTTTCCTTTGTAGTTTCACTCTGTCGGTATAATTGAAGGATACGTCAATAAAAGGACCATCACACCTGTCAATGGTCGAGGAGTTGATCTATCTGCATAGCTGTGTCTGAATCAAACAGTGAGGGCAGAATAGTGAAAAAGCACCTATCTACACAACAACAAGTGGATGTTACATCAGCTTCAGCATATTAAACAATGTCCTGAAGAAGGGAGAAAAAAGCGCAGCATCCGTCTGCTCCAAGAAATCGCATCACTCCAAGAGCTCTAAAGGTTCAGTTAAATCATCTGCCAGTATAGCCGCTCTCAATGCTCGAGCTAAAGCTGAAGCAGCTCGTACAAGAGCAGAATTGCAAAAATGAAAATTGAAATGAAAGTTAAGAAAGCGGAGCTTAAAGTAGAAGAGGTGCGCCTGGATGCCACACTACAAGCACTAAAACAGCAGTGTGATGCAGAAGCCGCACAAGCTGAGGCGTATGTCTTTGAGAAAAGCGGCCACTGATCTCGAAGAAGAATCTGCATTGGGGTCCGCAAAAGGTAGATTCCACAGAACGTACTCGCGACTATGTAAAACACCAAATAATCCGAAAGGCAGATTCAAGTCCACTTAGCAACATAGAGCACAATGATACTCTAGCAACAACTGTCCCATACGAGCCACCAAAACGAGAAACCAGGCCAGTCTACGGACACAGAGTAGGTCCATCCACCCCCCGGGTGCAAACAATGTAAAGATAGTTCCCCAGCTTTCCCAAAGCATTCCTGTGCGGAAACTTTCATTTGGAGCATTACCGACACATCAAAGTACGGGATATACTCCACAAGTTGGCAATATGACTGATATAGCCAGGTTCCTAGCACGACGTGATTTGCTCACTGGCGGCCTCAGAAAGTTCAGTGATAAGCCAGGTGACTACTGGGGATGGAAATCTTCATTTAACAATGTAATTGATGATTTGAATCTGTCTGCTAGCGAAGAATTTGACTTGTTGATCAAATGGCTAGGAGCAGAGTCCGTTCAATATGCAAAACGTCTGAGAGCAGTGTATATTAACAGACCCTCAGAAGGATTGGGCAAAGTATGGGAAAGACTGGACGAGTGCTACGGCTCCCCTGAAGCCCTGGAGAAGGCACTACTCGACAGACTTGAGCGTTTTTCCCGAGAATCTCGAACAAAGACCCATACCTCTTGAGAGATCTTCAGGATCTTCTCCTAGAGATAGAGGCTGCAAAGGACGAAGGCTATATCCCAGGCCTACTGTACCTTGACACCGCAAGGGGCATTCATCCTGTTGTGGAGAAGTTACCCTTTGGTTTGCAAGAAAAGTGGATGATGTATGGGTCTAAATACAAGGAGGAGCATTCTGTATCGTTTCCACCATTCTCAGCATTTGTCGCCTTCATTAGCAGGGAATCAAAAATGCGCAATGACCCAAGCTTTAAGCATTCAGTGCAACCCAGTCTTGTACCCACTAAAATGAGGTTTCAGGACAAGCAGAGTAAGAGAGAAGCAATCTCAGTCATCCGGAACGAAGTGGTCAGTACCGAGCCAAATCCAACTGCAGGAACAAACATCCACAACCCAAATAAAGAATGCCCAATCCACAAGAAACCTCACGCGCTTAAAAAATGCAGAGCTTTCAGAGAAATGCCTTTGGAGGAGCGTAAGGCTTATTTGAAGAGGAATCTGATTATGAGGGGGGCAATGTTTCCGATGTTGCGCATCCACTAATCATCAGGCAAAAATATGTAAAGCCGAGACGTTAGTCCTTTGTGCAGAATGTAACTCCAACTCACACATTACTGCTCTTCATCCTGGTCCCGATGCGCCTTGGGCAACACCACAGAGCCTGCTTCCGACAACGGCGGGGAGTGCAATATAGTTTTAACCTACGGCCACGTCTACATGTACGCAAGTCTGTGGGAGGTGAAGTTGAAAGTCACTCATGTAGCAAGATCAGTCCTGTATTCATTTATCCACAGGGGTCCCCTGAGAAGAAACTCAAAACCTACGCTATTTTGGATGACCAAAGCAACAGGTCACTTGCCAGATCTTCAATCTTCGATACGTTTGGCATTACCAAAGGCTGCTTCCCGTACAAGCTGAGAGACCTGTGCAGGCCTTGAGGAAGCTACGGGGAGGAGAGCATACAACTTCATCGTCGAATCTGTGGATAGCAAGTCAACGCCTAAAGCTCCAAACACTTATCGAATGTAACATGCTGCCAGACAATCGCAATGAGATTCCTAGACCTGAAGCTGCTCGTAACCATTCTCACCTCCAAGACATTGCATCCGACATTCCAGATGTTGATCCTGACGCTAAGATCCTGCTTCTCATTGGTAGGGATGTTATTCAAGCACACAAGGTTCTTGACCAACGCAATGGACCTCCAAATGCACCCTTTGCTCAGAAGCTAGCTCTGGGATGGGTGATTATTGGAAACATTTGCTTGGGTGGAGCTCACAAACCTGTACAGGCCAGCGTTTTCAAGACAAACGTTTTGGACAATGGCCGCCCGAGTCATTTCCTTCCATGCAATAACTTCATCCAAGTAAAGGAACGCATCATCCCACAAAGCCACAACAAGGTCAGTCTCCCAAATCATACCAAGTACACGTCCATCGGAGAAACCGTGTTCCAACAAACAAGTTTGGATGAGAGACCTGGTTACTCTCAAGAAGAAGTGGCCTTCCTGCAGATAATGAATAAGGAAGTCTATCAGGGACAATACAAATAGTTGGGTTGCTCCGCTGCCCTTTCGCTCACCTAGGCCACGCCTTTCTAACAACAAGCAGCAAGCTGTCCAGCGCCTAGCTTCAGTTCGTCATATGCTGAACAAACGTCCTCACATGAAAGGTCACTTCCAGGAATTCATGCAAACCCTTTTTGATAACGGTCATGCGGAAATAGCGCCACCCCTTACTGAACAAGAAGAGTGTTGGTACCTTCCCTTCTTCGGCGTTTATCACCCCCGCAAGCCGGACCAAATAAGGGTTGTCTTTGACTCTAGCGCGCGATTTGAAGGAGTGTCCCTCAATGACGTCCTTCTTACCGGTCCGAATCTCAACAACAGCCTGCTGGGAGTGCTCATGCGGCTCCGTGAAGAGAAGGTAGCTGTAACAGCTGATATTAAGCAAATGTTCCATTGCTTTGAGGTCAGGGAGGACCATCGGAACTTTTTGCGTTTTCTCTGGCACCAGAACAACGACATGGAACAACCAATCGTGGAGTACCGAATGATGGTACACGTCTTCGGCAACAGCCCATCGCCTGCAGTAGTGACCTATGGACTTAGGAGGGCATCAGAAGATCAAGAGAAAAGAGACAATACAACAAAACATCTTGTGGAACATCATTTTTATGTCGATGACGGGCTTGTCTCCCTGCCATCAAGTACCGAGGCCATCTCTGTCATTCAAAAGGCTCAAGAAACCTTGGCCTCATCTAACTTGAGGCTGCATAAGATCGCCTCTAATGACATCACAGTAATGAAAGCATTCTCCAAGGAGGATCTTGCAAAGGGTCTGAAAGATCTCGACCTAGGAGCAGACAGTCCACCTATGCAAAGGGAGTATTGGAATAAGCTGGGACATTGCAACAGATGAGTTCACCTTCCAAGTGTCTACCGCTGAGAAGCCCTACACTCGTAGAGGGGGTACTTTCCATCATTAATAGTTTGTATGACCCTCTAGGTTTCGCAGCTCCGGTCAGCATCAAAGGCAGGGCCCTTTTGAGAGAGCTTTCAATGGATGCAGGTGGATGGGACGACCCACGTCCAGAACGAATGCAAGAAGAATGGAGTACATGGAAGGAATCCCTGAAGCATCTTGAACAAGTGCGAATACCAAGAATGTACACATCCATATCCTTCTGTGGTGCAGCCAAAAGAGAGCTCTGTATATTCTGTGATGCGTCCACCAAAGCTATTGCTGCCGTAGCTTATGTAAAGATCATAGATACAGAAGGCAAGAGCGAACTTGGATTTGTGTTTGGCAAAGCTAAACTTGCCCCACAACAAGACATAACTATCCCGAGGCTGGAACTATGTGCAGCTGTTCTTGCCATCGAGATTGCAGACTTGATTGCAACGGAGATTGATGTTCCATTCCATTGTACAAGGTTCTTCACAGACAGCAAGGTAGTGCTTGGATACATACAAAATGAATCCCGGAGATTTCTATGTCTACGTGTGTAACCGAGTTCAAAGGATTAGAAAATCATCCAGCCCAGAACAATGGAATTACGTGCAGACAGATTTAAACCCAGCCGATGTAGCTTCCAGGTCCATTCCAGCAAACACTTTGATGTCCAGCATGTGGCTCAAAGGACCAGATTTCCTGCTACGAGCGCACGCGAAAGAAAACCAAGTGCTGTTTTGAGTTACTCAGTCCAGACTCTGACCCTGAGATTCGCCCTACGGTGATGGCCTTTGCAACTCGTCTCATAGACTCTTTCCTAGATCCAAGTCGCTTTGAGTCCTTCTCAACTTGGACATCACTGCTTAGAGCAATAGCAAGACTCGTTCATATAACCAGATGCTTCAAGGGAAATGCTTATGGAAGCAAGTGTCGAGGTTGTCATATTTGCAAAAACATCGGCCCAGAGGACTATGGGAAAGCAAAAAGCGTTATTCTGAGCTGTCTTCAACACAAGACTTATCCTGAAGTCTTTGCATGCATTGAAGCCCAGAAAGAGATACCAAAGCAAAATCCACTCAGAAACCTATCGCCATACAAAGATGACGCTGACTGCCTTAGAGTTGGAGGTCGTCTTTCACAAGCCGACATGCAAAATGATGAAGTACATCCTTTCATAATCCCAGGAAAGCACCACGTGAGGTACACTACTGGTACAGCACTATCACCAACAAGTACAGCATCAGGGACGCCATTTCACAGAGGGCGCGGTAAGAACGGCCGGATTATGGATTGTTGGCGGAAAACATCGCATCAGCTCCATCATCCACCACTGCATCAAATGTCGCAAACTGAGATGGAACACAGAAACCCAAAAGATGTCTGACCTACAATTGATCGTGTAACTGTCTGCCCACCATTTACTTACGTTGGCATCGATGTATTCGGACCCTGGACTATCAGTTCTCGTCGAACACGTGGAGGTCTTGCCAATAGTAAGCGCTGGGCTGTCATTTTTACCTGCTTGAGTACCAGGCCATCCATATCGAGGTTATCGAGTCAATGGAGTCATCCAGTTTCATCAACGCCTTACGACCGGTTCATTTCCATTCGTGGACCAGTAAAGCAACTCAGGTCTGATTGCGGGAACCAACTTCCTGGGTGCATGCAAGGAGCTTGGTATAATCTCAAACCAGTGTGATAAACCCCGAGAGATACAAGATTTCTTGGACAAGAATGAATGCACATGGGTCTTTAACCCACCTCATGCCTCTTACATGGGAGGAAGTTGGGAGCGCATGAATGGGATTGTGAAGCGTATTCTCGACTCAATGTTGACTACCAACTCAGTTCAGTTGCTGACCCATGAAGTTCTCGTTACCCTTCTTGCAGAAGTAAACAGCCATCGTAAACTCTCGACCTCTCATTCCTGTCTCATCTGATCCCGACTGTCCCTTCATTCTTACACCTGCTACACTTCTAACCCAGAAGACAGGATCTCCACCTATCCCTCCTGGAAGCTTTGGTGAGTCAGACTTGTACGGACGCCAGTGGAGATGGGTGCAGCATCTTTCTAATGTCTTTTGGCACCGGTGGAGAACTCAATACTTGCCAACATTACAAGATCGAAGAAAATGGCAGACGAACAGGCCAAATCTACAAGTAGGAGATCTTGTACTTCTAAAAGACAACCAAGCCAAAAGATGTCAATGGCCCATGGGAGTTGTGGTCAATACCTTCCCTAGTCGAGATGGGAAAGTCAGGAAGGTAGAAATAAAAGTTGCTTCTGGGGGTACGTGCAAAACTTTCTTGAGACCAGTTACGGAGACTGTACTTCTGCTGCGCAACTCCAATGAATGTAGCCAGCGGTCCTAAGAATTAAGGGTGACATCCTATGGACGTCAGGCGGGGAGTGTGCTGGAGTAGTTTCTTCTCCCTCCAGTAGGAGGCGTTGTATTTGTTAAGAGTGTTATGTTTAACCTTTACTAGCATGAGAGTTAGAAAAATGCAGCACATGTTGAAGTATGCTGACAGCAGAATTCACTTCTGATGTGATCTACATTCATCCTTCTTTGTTGTCTTACAGAAAGCATTGCTTGTGAGTATTTTATGTTTAATATGAGTCTTGAAGACAATATTTCGTGAACATTTATGTTAAACAAAGATTATATTTGATAGTTTTAGTTTTGCTGAATGTAAGCCAGACTTTGCATAGATACATGTGAACATACATTAGAATACAGTTTACATGCTGTTTATGTCGCGTTTCCTTTGTAGTTTCACCTCTGTCTGTAATTGAAGGATACGTCAATAAAAGGACATCAGAACTGTCAATTGCGGGGAGTTTATCTATCTGCATAGCTGTGTCTGAATCAAACAGTGAGGGCAGATTACCTGTGGTAAAATCATGAATACATGGCTTTGAGAGGCTTATTGCTTTAATATAAAACACAAAAGAGCAACCACATATACATTTACAAAGAGCGACATCAATTTTGCACCATTGGTTAAGTGAGTGCAGAAGATCTCTCTTGATGTGAATCTGATGGGAGGGGGACGAAGGCGAATGGCTTGGGAAGGCCCGGGAAAAATGGGGTCCTGATCTTCTCAGAAATGCCACAATAAATCGCAGCGCCTCCCTATGCACGGATGATTAAATGTGCTCCTCAACTGCCCTGATTTGTGGGGGCACCTTGCCGATTTTATTTGCCACTGTTAACATTTTCATTCCTGCATTATGCATGCCACTCTGGGACCAGGAAGTGCTACAAACAAATGGCCTGAGGGATGTGCATAAACAGGATGTGCTGCCTCCAGAGCAAAAACTGGCAGAGAGACGGAGAAACAGAGAAAACAAAACATCATTCTTTTTGTGCTCTGCAATCATACATTACAGTATAGACCGCTGGCCCAGCTACTCCAGGGCAGGGCTTTAGTGTTAAAGGGGGCACTGCTTTTTTTGGCTTGACAGTCTATTTGAATAACAGTCTACATTCAGTATTCAGACCTTAACCAATTTTCTCATTTTACTGAATCCCACCTTAATTTTTTTTCTCTGATACTTTATTTTAAAGCACTGAAACAAACAAACAAAAAACTTTTAAATATAAAATTGTTAGGAAACATTTTTGGTTAGTTTATTCTTGTCAAAAATGTTTATAGTGAAAGATAGTACTACAAACTCGCAAACTTAAAAAAATAATAACTGGCCTGTTAAATGTTATTCGCCTTTCTGTTTTTGAGTCATTTCAATGTTACTTTGCCCTTGTGGGTGATATCATTGTCATGCTGAAATATGAACGTTCTCCCAAAGTTGCATTTTTTTAGCAGACTGAAACAGCTTCTGTTGTATTTTGCAATATCTATTGTCCTCAGTCATCTTTCTTGCATTAAATTTGTATAGAAAATCAACTTTGAAATTGTGAAATCCCTAAATTTCGCAATTTTGGATGGCAAACTTTTTAGTCAGTTTCTGGTCACAGCTTTTTTTTCTTTCCCCAGAGAATGCTATAGTTTAACTGATTCGCATGCACAGGCCAGTTCTAAGATCATTGTTGTTTATTGTATGTGTGTTAACATTGACCACTGAATACTGCTGAAAAAAAAAAAAAAATCAGTTTAATATATTTTTTTTGGGTTAAGAATATGAGGAAGACCAATCCTAGTTTGTGAAACTTTTTTGCTGTCACTTAGGACACATTGACTTTTTGGTGACTGTAAGTTGGGTATATTGTCACAATCGAATCTGCCATGAAACTCAGTTAACTAAACTAAAACTGAAACTAGAAATAAAACCATAAAAAAAGATTATTAAGTGAAATAAAATACTTTAATAAAAAACTTCTATAAACCAAAATTTTTTTATAAATGAACTTTTTATAAAAAACTATTTGTTGAGTCAGCTTAAAAAACTTTGTTACCCCGCTGTCTTAAAATTGTAATATCTTAATTTTTTTTGGTGTAATGTAGTTGTTTCAGCATGCGTTTTTGAGTTGAAACAACAGTTATACTAGTTCATTCAACTGCCAATAAATGTAAATTTTCTTGTTGTCTGGACAATTTATAAAAAACTAGTTATGTCTACCAAAAAAAGCAGCCATAAACTTTCTTACATAAAAAGATGCAAAACAAATATAAAACTAACCCTAACCCTAACTTACAATGAACTCAATTTCTTGTTTTTATTTCAGTGTGGATTCTGTAGCATAGAAGAAAATAGATGAAAAAATGTAGCAATATGAAGTGTGAATATATGAAAATATATCATTTGTTTGGAGGAAACTGCCTAGACAGAGGCACAAGGACATTATGTCTGTTTTGCAATCATTTGTTTTTTATGATTTTATAGGCACGGTCCCCTTATAAATGTAGCTGATAATTAACTAGCATTTTCACAAGCACTGAAAACTTATTTTCTCTTTCACAAAACGAACAGACATCTGTTTACTTGCATAAAAAATTTGTAATGCCACTTCTCTCGCTGGTTGAAGAGTCCTCCACTCGCTGTGAGGCAGCAGTGTGTATGTGTGTGTGTGTGTTTGTTTGGGATGGGATTGACGTTTAGGAGAGCATGTCAGCTCTTTTAGCATCACAGAGCAGTCAGTGGCTTGTCAGCTCTCCCTCTCTCACTGCATCCTGACAATGCAAATCAAAGCAAATGACGGTTCACTGTTGGACAGTTCTCCGCAGCCCCGCGCTGCTTGAATGGGTTACTCATTTGAAAGAAAACTACTTCTTAATGGTGGCAATGATTTAAACGAAAGAACAGAATAAAATACAATATTAGCTGATTGCTTTGTAATCTCTCAGGTACCGTTTCGAGGATATAAATTGGATAAATTTGCTGTTTGATATTCAGGTGGGAACTGGTGGGTACACATAATGGACACAGTAACACGGAGGTACTTGTGCCGTCTCCTGATACGATGTGAAGGTACTCCGGCACACTTTCCACAGTTCCTTTATCTCTTTGTGTTGAGAGAGCTCTCTTTTGGTTAACATACAGTAATGTGACTCTTGCACAGAGCGTTGAGACAGGCCTGATATTGTTTTTTTATGACTTGACCTTTGAGTTATTATTTTCCCCTTTGATGAGGGATCTAACAATTATGACACTAATAAATACAATAAATACTTGCTATCTCACAGTATGTCTTATGTTTACTTGCTATCTCAGCTTGCTATCGTTGTTCTGTGTGGATGCTGTCTGAGCTTCCTTTTAGTGTTTTTGGTGTCAAGAATATGTGAGGGATCGACAATGATTATATGAATATAATTGTTTATAACATTTTTATAACATTTATTTACTTTTTTTTTTTTATTGTTTATTTTTTTATTATGTTTGTTTTGATTTTTTATGTATTTGTCAATATGTTTTATAATTTGTGATAATCATGTGTAATTGAGTTTATTGTCATATAAAAAGAAATCATATGGGATCTTGGCTGTGGATGTCTTTCTTCTAAACATGAGGTTGAATGGCTGTGAGCCCCGAAGATATATGAGATGTGAGAGATATTGGCTTTTATGCTGATTTGGGATGAACAGAAAGGTTCGTGGGATAGCCACCATATCAATGTAGGTGGAATATTTTAAAGTGTAGAAGTCATAACCTTTCACTCTTCCTTCCTCTCCCATATTAAATCACTGACTGTGGCAATGACAGAGCTGAAATGATGAAATATAGACTCACTGTTGTTTTTCTAATGGCGCTCTCTGCATAGAAATTCCCACTCCTTCTGCTTGGTGTGTTGATAAAGCATTTCTAGGAGAAGGCAGCAAATATTTAAGGTATCTGCGAGCGTGATGCACATCTGTCTAACAGCCCCGGGGCCAGACCCGCACACAACCAGGCAACAAATGCTGATCCTGGCCTTCTCTGCAGCAAAATAAAATATGGCTCAAGTTTTCATTAAGGTGCTATTGATTAGCTTTTCCTTGCAATGAGTTATGGGCGACATTAAATAAAAAGGAAAATATTTTTATGACTTTTCACAGGCCATTCCAGAACCAGCATGCTTCTCACTCCCCAGCCCGACAGGCGTTTTGTTTTCGATCAAATAGTTGTGGCTAGGAAAGCCACACTTCTTTTTTTTTTTTTTTTTCATGAAAATGATTGTTAAGAGTTTGCACTATGCATTTCCTCTCTAATGCGCTCATCACAAATAAAAAGAAATTACACAGTTATCACTGAGCTTACCCAGGGGTTATATTGGGAAATGTTTTTAATTTAAACATAGAAGAAATGTATTGGAATTTTGTCATGTAGCCTATATAATATAATTGATAATTTATTAAGTTTATTTACATAATAAAATGTACTTTTGTATTTATACTATATTATATATACTATTTATACTGTATACTATGTATGCTAGGAAAAAAACCCCATTAACCTAGATAATTATGTTGTTTTGTCATATCATGCCTCAGGCACATGAATCACCAACTGTTTTAGGGTTCCCCTGAATTTGCACTTCTCTGCTCGGTTGGCTTCACAGGCTGATGGGAAATGTGTACATCCTTGGTTGGCATGCATGTTTTCAAAAAGACAGCCGATTGTCATTGTAACAGTACAGGGAAAAGAAAAGTGTTAAAAGAATATTTAAAAAAAAATATTAAAAGAGACTCGATGAAGACTCAAAAGTTGGAGATGTCTCTGTGTGGATTTATGTTCCGTCTGAGTCAGAACATATCCTACAGTTTTTTGTTTTTACTTTGTCATCAAAGGAGTGTGATATTTCTTTTCTTTTAAAATTTAGCCTGGAGTTCACTTTTCTCTATTTTTATTTCCCTCTGTAGGTGTATCAGATTCCATGCGGTGCAGTTTGGGATGTTTAAAATATAAAGGTGCAGCAGTGTAGGGATTTCTAAAAAAGATGAAAGGTGTGCGGTTATCAAAGATCTTTATCCTTCCTGCTGCTTGAAATAAGTACACAGTAGCAAATGACTGTACATAGACAGCCTATAGATTTCAAATAACTTTTGCCAAACAAGATTTAAACAAAATTCATTCAGCTGTGCAATTGTTTTTTATTCTATTAACAAATCCACCAGCTTTCCTTTAAGATCTCTTAGCTCTTTGAAAATGTACTTGTTCCTGAATCATAAAACAATTAAAAGGTGATATTTGTATACTTATATTTACAAGGATTAAAGGTGATAATTGATGATTTATTTTTTTTTAATTTACAATACTTTCTCAGCTGACTATAAGACATTTTGTAGGTTAATTTTCCTGACAGATGTAAATACTGTAGCTTTGTGGTACTACAGTATATAATATCACTATGTTTGTACATCTCAACCAATCCCACACAGCAAAGTTAGCTCAACCAGTGGTCTGAGTTTTGAGTGTGGATACCTGTTTACTGACCAGCGACCGACAACAACCTCGTCATTTTTGCAGTTCCGTTTGTTGGCACTACTGGGAGAGTAATTGCACGCTTTACATTTAAAGAGATACTTTTGAATAAAGAATAATTTACTCACACTCATGTCGTTCTAATCTTGTATGATTTTAACTCCTTCAAAGAATTTTGGACCCTGTCGACATTAATTGTATGGACAAA
This sequence comes from Cyprinus carpio, assembly GCF_018340385.1. Taxonomy (NCBI): domain Eukaryota; kingdom Metazoa; phylum Chordata; class Actinopteri; order Cypriniformes; family Cyprinidae; genus Cyprinus; species Cyprinus carpio. The sequence goes on along the minus strand of NC_056594.1, from coordinate 14,999,936 downwards.
AACACTACAACATTTTCCAGAACATCTTCAGTTGTGTTTCAGGGAAGAACAAGTCATACAGGTTTGGAGAGTAAATGATGACAGGATATTCAGTTTTGGGTGAACTGTCCCTTTAAGCTCAAATTTAAAATCACAAAATATTGCAATTGCTTGTTCTTAAACAAACTGTGAGTGTGTCAAGATATAAAAATGTGTGAATTTGTGTCATAGCTGACATGGTTAGCCAGTGGTGGAAACAGGGGAAAAAAACTGCCATGTATCCATACTTTGATGTGTACCTAGGGAATATAGCATTGTTTGTCTCAGGCACAGTTTTATTAGAATAATTATATCTGTCATGTCAGAAAATGTTGTGGAAGAAAAAACCCCTCAGTGGATTACATGGGCCTTTCCTGGCGTGACCTGAACTGAGTTCATTTATTTAATTCTCTCATCTAGATTGATTGGCCTCAGTGCGCACAAACAAGTGATGAGGATTCAACTGGACATTTGTGAAATTCTGGGATAGAAAGCATTTCTTGCGTGTCCGTGTACTCTGCAAGGGGAGATGGGCCCTGCAGGCTTTGAAACATGAGGCTTCATAGATAACATTTCACGTCCAATAGTGCTGCCTAACCATGCAGCCCACATGAAATAAGCCCTTGGTCTCCGTTTTGGCTTTCATTTTCAACATTTTATGTCGATAGACTCTTGAAAATGGGCTAAAAATAGATCTAAAAGTGCACATCACAGATCTTTTCTGTCCTTTCACAGGATGCACATTCAAAGGTGTGTTTTTTTATTTATAAACCATGACCATAACACTTGTAACTTACAGTTTCCTGCAGGACTTGTTTTTCTAGCTAAATTGCAACAAAAAAGACAAAAGACTCAAATAAATGCAGTTGGAGCATTCGAGTCAAGCCAGATATGTAGTAAGGAAAGAAAAAAAAAGTTTATGATTAAAGAAGAAAAAAAAGCGAAATTGGATTCAAGATTTGAATTCAAATCTAAAAATTATAAATATAAATGAGTTTTAAATTATTAATTGAAATTAAATTATTTTTAATTTAAAAAGAAAAAAACTTACAAAATAAGAGATTTTTAAAAAGACATATAAAACAACCAAATCAAACAATCAGCCTTTCTTTTAAATTGCTATGCTGACAGTATAATTAGTTTTTCTATTAAATTTGAAAACTGAAAAATAGCTGCATTTTTCACTAGCATTCTTAGATTTTCCGACTCTTCATCTGATAAGATGAGAAATTAACTGACTTAGTACCGGTAAAACAAGTATGTTTAATGTTCATTTGCATTGCAGCTCTTTTTCACCAATGAATTTGTGATTTTACTGGATTTTATTATGAGTTACTAGTATGTAAAATTGCCATTGGATTATTTCCACTTTTTTATGTATGTGTTGTGGAAAATGTACCTACTTTGTGGACTTAGAAATAGTTTTATTAGGATTATTTTATTATTAGGTAAAACCAGGTGTTTTGTTCCAATTTTTTTTTTTTCAACAGATCCAATGGAAAAATGCCATACTCCTGTAACAACCTATAAATATATGTCCAGGTTTTTTATTTATTTTTTTGCTAGATCAAGCCCTCAAATGTGGTTTTATTGCAGAATCTTGTTGTTGTGAGACATAGCTTCACGTTTCAGTTAATAATAGTTCTGCACACACAGCTGTGACACAAATTAGCACTTTGGGCAAAAGATCAGTTGGCTCAGTTTATAAGCACCAGTGTATTGCCAGGGCATGAGAGGCAAAAAAACACAGACACGTGTACAATTTCAAGGCTGGGCATGCATTTTTATGACCATACATTGGGAGACATATCTCTTGTTCTCTTGGTGTGGGTCACATGGTGAATAATTGGCAGAAGGTGTTAGGGGTGTCACTCTTGCTGTTCACTGTGAACTCTTTTCCTGCAAAGGACACTAGGTGAAGGGAGAGAGAGAGATCCACGCTCATCCGGGTCATCACCGCCACTGTTCCCATGAGGGCCACACATAAGATTTCAATTAGCCAATCAGATCCGTGCCAGGCACATTTTGCTTGCAGGTTTGTTGGGAGAGTGAAATGGATGTTGAGGCTCAGGGCCATGATAACAGCACAAGCACAACTGGAAGACAACAGTTCAAACCAGTTCCTTCTCATTACAAGTGGAATTTCCTCTGTACTGATTGAAGTTTTAGCATATTGTTACCACATTCTTTCATACTGAAATGCTTCTGTGTTGTAGTTTAAAGGTTTAGTTTATGTAACAATGACTATTCTGTCATCATTTCCTCACCCTCATGTTGTTTTAACCACGTATGAAGTTTCCTTTTTCCATGTAACACAAATTTAGACTGTTTTACTTGCTTTTTTACAATGAACAGGCATTCAAGCTCTCAAGCTTTCAAAAGCATCATATAAGTAACAGAGAATGGTCCATGAGCTTTAATCCAAGTCTTCTGAAGTCTGACCATGGATTGGTTCAATGAAAAGGCCTGAAAAGTTGTTTTCTAAAAATTTTGATGAAGCTGATGAATGAATTGTTTTTTTTTTTAATCAAATCTTTTCAATGAAAGTTGATTCAGTTCATATGAACTGATTTGTTGAGTTCAACTCACTGACTGTGGATTAAGCTCTGGATTGAATAATGACTTAAATTTTAATATGTTCATCAAACAAAGCTATTGTACAGCTTCACAACACTTGGAATATAATGCATTTGGAATTATAATTTTATGGTCCTTTTTGACATTTCACAGTCACAGTTCTCATTAACTTTGACTATATTGAAAAAAAAAAGCCAGGATATTCTTCAGAAAGTCACCTTTTGCATTCTGCTGAAGAAAGAAGGTTGTACTGGTTTGGAACAGCGTGTGTAAATAATGAGAATTTTATTTTCATTTTTGGGTGAACTGTCCCTTTAAGAGCTTGTATTACAGAAACTGTACTTTACAATAGCCGAGTTATGACCAGAACTTCAAAGTCACTTGATTTACTGGAAGGACCGTTTCTGTCATCATTTAACCCAAGGATTGTTTCAGAAGTGACTTCCAGAAATGTAATGATTTATATGGCGACCTCAATTACGATCAGTTGCATGAGTTGGCAGAAGAGTTTTGACGGGGGTTTTTTTGAAGTCAGATCCGAACATCATGAATTCGTTTAAAAAAAATGTGATATTGATATTCTATTTTTAATCAAAAAGCATTGAAAGGAATGCAGCTATAATCAAAGTGACGCCATTTAGCTCCTCTCTGCTAAGTTAATGGAATCTTCCTAATGTTTACTGGGAAGCATCAATCATGCAAAAATCTATTGTAGCATTAGCCTTGAAAGAACAGTAATAATAAAAACGTTATAATGGCCTCAGCTTCCTTACTATAAATCATGCTGGTGTGTTTGTGCATGTGTGAGTTTATATGTGTGTGAATTGGGTATTGAGGGGTATTAACTTCATAAAATATGCCATTTCAGTCTTTTCAGTCCATTGAGGACTCAAAGGATATTGATATAATATTGACCAATGCTGGTTGTTTGTGGCTCATGTTTCTTTTTAACCTTTTGTGTCAGCTGAGCGGAGTGTATGACAGCGTGTATTTCTGTTTGACTGCATCGGTTCCGGCACCTTTGGTCGTGACTCACAGCGGGTTTCTGCTCGATAGCCACTCAACATTGTGTTGTAAATCAACTGCAAATGCATAAAAACCGTGTCAAGAGGGAGATTTACTGTAACACTGAAAATCCTTTTAAACAAATATTAAAATAAGGCAAAAAGCTGTCTGAAAGTCGTTTAAGAGGTCATTGCACCTCAGTTTAGAGGCGTGCGGCGAGAGCTGACAATGCATGTGAATTTACATTGGTATTAGCATTTGATTGATGACACAATGCATGCATGCGTCTTTCATTAAGTGTATTGGGGTTGGGGGGTTGGGGGGGGTCCACAACACACAGTGCCAATGGAAGTCATTCTTAGCAGTTTGACACTTGGGGCAAATTCACTTTTATATGTGGTATTTCATCACAAAAACCTGCATCCTATTTGCTAAACACCCATAATCTGGTTTACACTGGTATACCGCTGCACAGTGAGTATTTAAATGAAGTCGTCCTCCAAAAGCTAGCACCCCGAACTGGCCTGGAAGATGAGGAATTGCGGGGAACAAATTGTGTTCAGTGCTCATTGTTGGTTATGTTTTGTGCCATTACCTAATTTGCACTATTCTTTTAATGAATTAGGAGTTAAAACTATACAGACAGCACATGCAAATAAACAGCTTCATCAGCAAGAACAATAGTGATAGACAGCACAACTAGGACCCGTGGCCTAGCGGTTAGCAAATTTTGCTGTGATGCTCATGTGGGTCACACAGGTTTGACTTTGCAACGTGTAACTCTTAATTTTTATTTCAAAATTCATATATATATATATATATATATATATATTAGAATTTCCTATGTTTTCCATTATTCAATTCTTTTAGAAATTATTATTATTATTATTTTTTTGTATTACGTTTGTATTGTATTATTTTTATTATTCATGCCAATAGTAATAATTCAGTGCTGTTCTGTATCTACCAGGGTACCATGGTATTGCTATACGTTACCATCATTATGCTATGGTATAACCACAGTACTCTTTTGTACAAAAATTTATCACATGCATATCAAGGTTATTATTAATTAACTAAAACTTATATAACTTTTGTATAACTATTTTATAGCTTTTTTGTAACTTTTATTGACCTGAAGTTCTTAAATAACTACAACTAAGTAAACTAAAAACAAAACAAAACAAAAAACTATACAGACATATAAAAACTTGCAAAATGCAACAAAATTATTAAAACTTTAACTAAAATTAAAATTAAAAACAGAATAAAAAATACAATCTAATGCAAAATATTAACAAATATATATATATATATATATATATAGAGAGAGAGAGAGAGAGAGAGAGAGAGAGAGAGAGAGAGAGAGAGAGAAAGTAGTATAAACACTATATATAGTTTTTAAATGAATAATGACGTATATTGATATATGCGCTCATACACTATACTGTAGGAGGTTAAGGAATAGGGGTCCTGAGAAGCGTGCTGACCCATGAGAGGGCCGTCTGTTGTCTGCAGGGAGTCTCAGACAGCCTTGCATCCACTTCACAGCAGAAAGAGCCTGAGGAAACCTCTCCATTACACAGCTAAAAGCTAAACGCTAAGCGCTGCTCCCACACAGTGGGAGGGGAGGATAATATTATGAAAGTCAGAGGAGGAGAAAAAAACGCTGAAATTAATAAAGCTTTTTAGTCAGCATAATAAGTCATTTTGAACTCAACTGAAGAGAGCAACAAAACAAATAATATTTTGGGGAGAGAATACATGTATTTTAATGCCTTCAAGCAAAACTAATTAAAGACGACACCTCATTTACATAAATAAGCATTATAATTTGCATGGAGGCACCAGGGAATATGTGCAGAAAAGAAAGCAATATTTTGCAGTTTGCTAATTTCATTTTATTTAGGATTTAAGCTTAATAAAGATTCATTTTGGAGGGGAAGGGAATAATCAAAGGGGGGGAATGTGAACTATCTCCAAAGATGCAGCAGCCCCTATTCAAAGGGGCCTTTCAGAGTCAGTAGAAGACTCCTAATCAGGAGTGGCACTTCCTGGCTCCACTCCAGCACCAACTCCTTGAAAGGTAAAAATTTTAGAGCCCAATTTATTAGCATGCAGTTACGGCATCGGTGGCTGAATTAATGGCGCTGGCTGATAATGACTGTAATCGTGGCACAAATGGGGTGTTGAAATAGCAAACAACGGCCACAAGGCATGTAATGGAGCTTTTATTAATTACTTAAGCCCGCGCTTCAGCTATAGCTCCAGGATTTACAGTGGCACTGCCAGCCGGTGGGCAGAGGTGGGCCAGGTGGAATCCTGTGGTGTGTGAGTCCATTTGGGAGTGTGGGTTAGGGGAAGGGTCTTTCGCTCAATCATGCTCGCTTGTAAAAAATATATCTAACTATATATATATATATTCAAGGAAACTAAAGCCAAAATTTCCAGCCAATATCTAGCGTACAGTTTTGTCCAAGAGGAAACACATGAAATAATTTTTGGGTAAGAAATAGTACACATAGTACAATAGTACAAATGAATATTTGTGGGGGTGGAAAAAAGTTGTTTGTTGACAGTTAAGAAAAAAAAGAAAAAAAAAAGGTGTGTTGATTCAAAAAACAAAAATAAGTTGAATTGAATTGACAGTTGAACAAAAACAAAATTCCTCAAATTGTTTTAAAATTATTATACATGCAGGATCTTCAGCCTCATATTAAAATGGTGGAAATATTAAAAAGAATATTAAATAATAAAAAGAATATAAAATATTAAAAAGAAGAAAAAAAATATTACATTTATACATTTATATTTATATTTTTTATTCTGAACACTGTGTTCTTACCTGGATGATCCACAGCTGTTTTTTTTTTTTTTTTTTTGTGATAGTTGTTCATGAGTACCTTGTTTGTCCTAAACAGTTAAACTGCCCGCTCTTCTTCAGAAAAATCCTTCAGGCCCCCAAAATTATTTTGTTTTCCAGCATATTTTGCATTTTTTAATGCATTCCAACAATGACTGTATGATTAGTTTACACCCCTGGGTGTAATGCATCATTTTTCCTTCTGGAGCATCAGTGACCTCAAAATTCATACAATCATTGTTGGAAAGGGTTCAAATATGCAAAAGATGCTGGAAAACCAAAGAATTTGTGGGACCTGAAGGATTTTTCTGAAGACGAGTGGGCAGTGCATGTAAACTTTTGAACAAGGTCATTTTTATAAATGTAACTATTATTTTCTGTTGTTGACTATATGTAAACTTTTATGTGAAATATCTTATTCAGGTCAATACTTATTAAAAAAAATAACATGCATTTTGTATGATCCCTCTTATTTTGGTAAAATTAACATTTTGCAGATACTGCAATCTTATTGTATGTATTATATATATATATATATATATATGTTTGTGTGTGTGTGTGTGTGTGTGTGTGTGTGTGTTTCCTTCTAAATTGGCTGGTCCACTGGCATTGGGTGTAACTTGTTCCCAGGGAATTTTGGCTTTAGTTTTCTTGAAGAAAAAGGTAGAGATGGATTTGAAGTACTTGAAGTATGTGAGTCACATGTTTCCCAATGATACCAGGATTAGTTGACGAACATCTTTATTTTACACAATACAAGATGACTCAAATAATATGTTACATATGCATGTACTGTACAGGTCATCCCTATAATACATTCACAAAATAAGAGCAGAAGAGTTGAGAAAAGGTGCCGAGTGTTGCAAAACCCCAGTCACGTATGAGATGTCCTAATATTTTAGCCTATGTTGTTCTCAGCAGTAAAAGCTTGCATTGTACGGTAGGTGAGTGTAAGAGAGGGTTGATTAAAAATGCTCTTTATTACCCACCGATTCCTTAATGGAGGATAGACTTTAAAAATGGAAGAAACAATTAGTTTTACTGCTTTGTGGGCACTACTGATTTCTATATATCACACCAAGGGTGTAAATTTCCCAATAAAAGACAGTGGCACTCCTTGCATGTGTAATCAACAAGTACACAAGCACATTCACACCCATTCGGGGCAAATTTGTCTTTCTAGGGCACACAACAAACTCTAAAAGGTGCTTTTCACAAACAAGGTACAAAACAGTGTGTTTCTTAAATACAAATCCAAAACAGAGACTTTTTAAAATTAATGCTGAACCATAAGTTTGATCGTCATGTACAGTAGGTCATATTTTTACTTAAAATAGGCTACATTTTATAGTTTAATAGTTTTCAGTTTCAATTTTTGCAACACTTACAAAACTAAATGAAGTTTAAAAACTTAATTTATGTGGATAAACATTACTAAACAACAAAGTTAATATATAATATTTGTTAAATAAATAATAATAATAGTAGTAGTACAAATATACAAATTAAATTCCATTAAAAAAGCAACCTTTTTTAGCTGTTTTTGCCAGTGTTGTGTATGATTTTAGATTTCAGGCTAGGCTAATTTTATGTTAGATGGTAGTTTCAAAAACAGAATGTGTGCTTCTAATGCTTTAAAATGTTTTAAAAACTATAGACCAAATTGTACTCCATCTGTGGACTGTCATAAATTGTTTATATAATTTGTTTATTAGGGTCTTACACGCTAATTAGTTTTACCACTTGGATAGCTTGTAAAAACACTCATTAGTAATATGTTGTAGAGTGAAAAATGTGAATATTTTTGTTGAAAAAACAGGGATATTTATCCTTTTTTGTGTTCCCTCTCTCTTCTTCTCCCTCCCAACCCCCTCCATGTCGCACCAAAAGCACATACACCCACACAGACTCACTACAAAGAGAGCAGCTGGGTTTTATTCCAGGGAATAAAAGCAATAATAGTTCGAAGCCTTTGAAATCATTAATAGATAAAAAGAACGAATGATCACGTTACATCTGGAGGAAGAATAAAGCTTGATCCCTTCTCCTCTCAGATCCGCTGTTCAGAAAAGATTTAGTTGAAACCAACTTGTTTGTTGCGGATGTGCGATGGGTATTAATGACTCATTCAACATTGCAGAACATTCACAAAACGGTATTCACATGTTCCTTCTCATGTGTGTTCGAGAGCAATGATAATTGATGCAAGTCAGGGAGGTACAGTACCTAATGTAAATAGTGTGGTTTGGGGAAAAATCCAGCTCTTCTAGTTCAGAACAAGTTGAATGCTTGTGACCTTACCCTGAGTTTTGGAAAAATGTTGTTGTTATCAGCGGGGTTGCTTCATAGAAAGTTAAGGGAACGGAGCAAGATTTTATGTAACAGTTCAGATCTTTTTATCATGAAGCCCATGTCAACACTCCTGTACCAATGTGTTTAAACCTGTATTTCTCTCTTTCCGCAATGTGCTGAAAATTGCACAGGTGGAGACAGGTGGTGTATTGTTAGGAAAATTATTAATTTGGATTTGATAATGAGAAGTTGGCATGTTACATATTCCCTCCCTGTATTGCTGTGATTAAGCCATGCAGCTGTAGTCACAGGTTGTTATTTGCGTGCACAGATCAGCAGATATCCCAAAAATTCATTCTTTCATTTTGAGGGATGAACAGACTCTGTCATTAACTTTCCTTATTCCTGACGCAGTGTCTTACCTGTATTATCAGAGGGTGTGTTATGTTTTCTAACCCTTTCCTTATTGAACTAAAATGCCAGTTTTTTTTTTTTTTTTTTTTTTGCCACCCTCTTTTCGTTAACCTCTGAGAAGATAAACATTGTTTTATTGAACAATGCCAAACCTAGATAAGGTTTTCCTGTATAACAGGTGACCACAGATCTAAACACGACGGTTACCTGGCAATGCAAACATACACTCTTTTTTCTTTTCAAATGCCAGGGCCTTCATATACCCCGAAGTTCACAATACATACTTGATCCCCCCATCAGTAGATAAATAACCAGATCAATGCAATGACAGAATTTATTCAGTGTGAATCTCTGTGAATCATACCTACGGTAATACAAATATGCGTAAATGAATCATCATTCATTTATTTAATATCGAGACATCAGTAAGAACGATTGGTTTCTCTTGTGCCTTTTTGGGTGTGTGCTTTCTTCTTTTCTTTTCTTTTTTTGTTTTGTTTGTGAGATCATGCTTAAAAAATGTAGTGAAAAACATTTCATGTCATAACAGGTCATCCCATCCTCAAGCATAATGAAGTGAATATTTTTGTCAAACATCGCACTCTCAAAGCATGCAATAAGCATTCCTGTTATATCATTTTTTTGTTTGGTTTTTATATAAACTTGACAACTTAATTTACAAAATACAATATTTTATTTTTTTTATTTTATTATTTTATTTTATTTTTGGATTAATTAATTGTTTTATTAAATGCTGGTATTATTAAGCCCTCCCTTCTTTTTAAGGAAGTTAAAATTAATTTTTAACACTGCAGTATCCCAAAGTTTCATTACACTACTGTTCAAATGTTTGGGGTTGGTAAGATTTTTTTTTTTTTTTAAGATTTTGAATATATATATATATATATATGTGTGTGTGTGTGTGTGTGTGTGTGTGTGTGTGTGTGTGTGTGTGTATACATTTTGTAGCAAAAGCTCTAGTCTACCACATCCAGTTCTCAAAAGCCTTATATCAATGACTTAAAACATGTAGTTTTTTACTAACCATGCATAAACATTGTTTTCTCAAAATCACAAACACAAACGAAAGTAAAAGTCTGCAACAAGTAGCCTAGTATGCAGTTTCGGTTAATTTTTGTGCTGCGTGAAAGCAAACCAGATGGCAGAAAGCGGCATCCTATTTTTCTTTAGGTTTATTTTACAAAAGCACAATGATTTGTTTTTATTGTGAATGTACACAAATAAAGGCAAACCATTTACAATTCTGATTATCTTTATGAGTAATAGGAGTAGTTGCTTTCACCTTTTAGTTGGAAAAAATCTAAGTAATTGCGCCGGCGCCGCATGCACAGTTAAGCATTGCTACCTTTGCAGCCTGTTCATTATAATTATAAAATACAGTCAGTCAAACATATGGAGAAAAACCCCCCCACTAAAAATCACACTAGTAAAAACTGTGCCGTTAAGCGTTATCACCATATCGCCGTGATGTTATGCAAAACATTTTGTTTTAAATGGATATTGGAATGCGAGTGAAGTAGACTACATAATAAATAATATTTTGTATTCAGATACATTACAAATATTTGATTTTGTGTCGAATGAGAGACCCAACGTTGACCCAACGAAATTTTTTTTTATACGCGTAGTGTATTTTAACCATGCAACAAACCTTTTTAAATATTTTGATAAATTACTGAAAATAAATAAATAAATAAATAAATAAATGACTTTTAAAACCGTTTAACTGATTGTATTAATCGGTCAAAATTCTTACGGTCGGTTAACGGTTAACCGGTTAAAATGAGCATTCCTAGATGTAATACTATTGATTTGAGTACAGTAGGTTTAGTGTGTATATATATAATGTGTGTCAGTGTTTAAAATCTTGCTGTTGAATTCAGGTGTGTATGTGTGTTATATGTTTGAGTCTACATTTACCTCAGTCGCCATGGTCAGGAGATTATATGGAGGCTATAATCTATCCACCCTTTCCTGGCACTCTAAATCAAGTTCATTCTCCATTCGGGCTATCTTCCAAGATGGTTTTAGAAGTAATAATTTGAGGACCTGATTAATCAACCTCTTCAGTTTGTAAGACCAAAGGTCTTTGCAATGATGTCATTCTACAACGGTCACATGGACAGTGGGAATATGTTGCCGATAGGACATTTGAATGTTAATATGCAATCAGTTGATAATATTAAAACAAACATATTGTCATCAGTGGTGCTCTTATCATTTAGGCTGAAGTCCGTTTTGACTTTGTTTCTGTGTGATCTGAGGCGTAGTGAAGGCCCCATCCACAGTATACATCACAATAAGCTAATTAGCAATATAATTAGCATTGTAATTACCAGCTGCAATGATTACTTTTATTTATTATGTTTTTAGTGTATTTATCTGAAAAAAAAATCATCTGGTTATTAGTCTGTCTATTAATTTGGAATTTCAAGCCTTTAATTCTGTTGTTTTCAGCCCTTATCTAAAACAAAAAGCTTATTAAAGTGCATCAGGATTTTAGTATAAATAAAAATAGCTCACTGGAAATGTGGGATCTGTTTTATATTGATAGGTATATTAAATGAGACAGACTTCACCTGGTTAAAAAAACAACAACAACAACAGCATATTAAAGCTTTTTAACATTGGAGATGCCGAAATAAATCTACTTATTTCCTTTTTATCGCTTTTTCAGATATTCTGTGCACTCCCCTTGTGTTTTACCCACAAACCCTTGTTTCTCTTGAAAGGATAGCATGCATAAATATACAATCTAATTAGAGCACAAGATGGATGATAATGCCTTTTTATTAACTTACGGAGTGGTTTGTTTGGGCAAATTGAAAGTCGTATTTTTCTCTCTAAACATCTAATTGGGGTTTTGACAGGTTTTACAATGAAATGAAAGTAGTTACTGTGCTGCGGAAACAGCGCTGTTTATAAAATTCTGAGTACGATGCAAGCCGCTGACAGCACTGGTATAAAAAGATGCATTAAAAACGCACACAAACTGAAAGTTTATTTGTCAAAGTGGTGAAGGGGAGGCGTTTTTTTAAAAGTTCATCAAAATCTTTGTTTGCGTTTATGGTTTGGTGGTTAAATATGTACTCATAACTGTTCTCTGTGTCCTTGTAGGCGTCAACAGACAGCTATGTAAGAGTCTAGTGTGAAAGTGCAAGCTAACTTTTGGCAAGAAGACAGTGACCCACAGGACAGAGTCAAAACTGGAGCACTCAATATATCTTGAAGGTCAGTGTCACAATGTACCATAATGCATCAATAGTTTACTAATGACTGTTTTAGCGGCCAGTTACCTACTAAATAGTCATATCAGACAGCATAAAGCATGTTTTCGGATCCATTTCTAATTTTGTTTGTCATATTTGTAGTACTAAGAAAGAATTCTGCTGGTCGATGTTGTCTGTTTTTTTACACAAATTATGCATGTAAACAATGACTTGATTCATAAATGCATGGTTTGATACTATACAAGCACATATAATGGCTATTTAAGCTGGATTCTGGGTGGTAAGTGAATAGGATGCAGGTTTTGGAGCTGAAATGTCTCATGCTAAAGTGGCATAACTTTTCAGGGGATTCACCTCTCTGTGTTATGTCAATGAAGCAGATGAAGACATGACTATGTTTGGAATTGCCTCAGTTCACCCAAAGCACTAATGCTAACCACAGCTCGTGTGATAGTAGTGACTCTAAGTGTTGAAGTCACACCTCTGGTTCACGAAACAACTTAATTGAGTCACTCACATGGAGAAGCCCTGTCAAAATACCCAGAGGCCTTGATTAATTAAGCCCTAAAAGCCCAGGAGCGCTCAACGTTCACCAGGTGCCTGTTCATCTGCCACTAGTTCTGCTTCTCAACCCATAAATACAATCTTGAGACATAAATGCAACTTTGTCTAGTAATAAAACATGTAGGAACTGGCGTGAATCATCCAAGTTTAAATATATTGAATTCCTAATGCATTGAATATCTTTTTGCAGTTGTATTAATTTTTAGTAAATTAAATTGTTTTAGTTTTTGTCTTTTGGTGATTATATCCTTTCAGTTTGGTTAATTTAATAAGTTCTTGTGCAAAAAGTTCCTGAAATAACATTGTGATGTAATGGGTACACTGCTGCAACAGAATTTTGTAAATTGCTTGTGCTTTAGTCACAGAAAGATTATATTTATAGCATGACTTGCTCATTCTGACTAGCATTTAGCTTAGTTCAAATTACCTTTTGTGATTCTGTTGTAATATTATGCTAATGCTGTGTATATATGTGATTAATCTCATATGTATAGGATGCATTTGGGTGAGTTAATTAACCTGCTAGCAACGCACTTCATTAAAACAGTGTTCATTCACTGTTTAGCTTCTGTTCACATATCAGAATCCCTGACATTATTGACTATGATTGGATTATTTGAAACTATCACATTATTTATAGATTGTTCTTATTCAAAAGCATTGTTAGTGCATGGTTAAAGGAGTCATTGGATGCTTCAGTACATGCACTGTTGTTTGAGCTGAAATGTGTGTTGGCAGTGTGTGTAGACAAACCACCCTATAATATTCAAAATCCACCCAGTGTTTTTTTTAATCTACTAATATCTTTACCCCTTTCTCAAATCGAGCCGATGTCAGATGCCTGTCTTTGTGACGTCACACAGACAGGCCCCTCCCACGATAGTTTGATTGACAGTAGCGTTTCAGCACAGACTGGACTGGCATCATACCTTAGACTCGCCCTGAGTGAGCTGCCATCAGTCCGCCATTGTTTCACCGTCGTCACCACTGGAGCAGATGTAGACAAGAATATCTCCTTAGCGATTGAGGTGTTTTGCTGTTGGATGTAATAATGAACATAGCAGTTGCATTTACTCCCAACATCTGAGCCACTGAAGACGCAGAGGATTACTTTTGTTTTTGAAGGGAATACGCCCCCGATCTTCCTTAATGCATCTATCTTTGTGCAATCATTCGTGATCCAGCTTCACCAACAGAAGAAGTGAGTATAATGTTTTGTAACAGATCTTTGCAAATCGCCTTTCCTAATAATGTGCTAATTAGCAAGTTTCGCGATGAATGCGGCTTAAGTAAACAGTCTCTCTGAGAGCAGCTCGGAAGAGAGGGGCGGGGTCAGCAGAGGCAGAGCTCATTAACATTTAAAGGAAAATGCTACAAAACGGCTTGCTCTGAAAAGACGGGGTAAAAAAATATGTTTTTTACACTACCATTGAGAAATTTTAACCAAACTTTGTTACAGACTTTTTATTAAGACCCTAAAGAATCATTTCAACTTGTGGAAAATGGGCATCAGATGACCCCTTTAAGGTTTTTTTTTTTCTTGTCAGTGGTAAATTTTTATAAAAAATTTACATTCTTCTTTTTGGCCATTGTTGATATTCAAAAAAGTAATTATTTGAATTTTTTTTTATGTTTTTTTTTTGAATTTTTTTTTATGTTTTTGTCAAATATTGGTGACAATGTTTTTTAATTAAAATATACAGTTGATGAAAATATGATGAGAGATAAAAATAACAACACAGGATATTAACTATACATGTACAATGTTTTTGAAGAAGAAAAATCTAGAAAGAAAATTATTGTTTCAGATAACCCAATAATGTCTGGGATTCAGTAAATGTCAGTAATTTGTTAATTAGATTTGATTTCTGGGATTAAGTAAAACATGTCAGTAATTTGTTAATTAGATTAGCATGCTAGAAAAAAAAAAAGTATTTCTGTCCTTCTGGGCATTTCACTGGTCCAGCAGGTGTTGTACTCCTTAACTAGTCAATGAGGAGTCATCACCTAAACCAGTGCTTACAGCCTCCCAATTCCCTCTAATCCAAAACAAGCAGATTTAACCAGCTCTCTAGAATGCTCTCCACAAAACAAACACACTGGCCCCCTGCAGACTGCACCGATGCCCTCCTCCCTCCCTTTGCACCCCTACTGCTCGATGCTCGGTTAGCCAGGCTAAGTGAATAGGGAGAGGCAGGTCTCCATGGGTGACGGCTGCCATGGAAGTACCTGGCAGGAAAGCGAGAAGGATGCTGCAAGAGCCAGCAGGTGAACTATGCATCTTTATCCTGCTCCCCTGCCGTTCAGGGGGTGGTCACCCCCACCAGAGGGTGCGTCTGCCAAGAACTGAACCCCGCGGCCCTGTGAGTGGGAATGAGCAGAAAATTGGAGTTAACAAGCATGCCGTATGCTAAGTGGTGACGAGAGTCCCTGAGCTTTCCGTTAGGGCCCCGGTCCAGCTTCCATTCTCCACGTAGAGTCGCTGCCAGCATCCGTTGGCTCTGACTGCAGGCTGAGGTGACCAGAATTATGCGTCTGTAGGCAAATTAAGACATCATGATCTCATGTATACAAGACTCGTGTGATGCAGATGGATATAAAACATGGATTTGTGCTGTTGGTTAGTAGTTTAAGCATAAAAAAAAAAAAGTTTGTCTTCACCACCACTGAATCTTTAGTACAATAGCTAAATAAATGATATTGTACATCATTTGTTAATGTAAGTATGCTAGCAATAAAAAAGCTAATTTACTGTGAAATAATGGCAAGGAACAATGCAACCAATGTAGTTTGATTCATGATTGAATGACTCTTGTGAACGGGTTGTTTTACAGTGTGCACAGTGTAGTCCAATTCATGAACAAATGACTCTTATGAACAAATTATTTTTAGTGAATCAAAACATACAGTGTAACCAGTATTTTCTGATTCATTAAAAAAAAAAAGATGTTTTGTGAACTAAAAACATACAGCACAACCAGCGTAGTTTGATTTGCAAACAAGAGAAGTTGTTTTTAGTGACTCAAAACATACAGCATGACCAGGTCAGATTCATGAACAGTGATGCTTATGAAGCACTTTTTTTTAGTAAATCAAAATATACAGCAAGATCAGGGTAGTCTGTTCCTAAAGTGAATGATCCTTATCCCTTTTCTTTTGACGAGTAGTTCAAAAAGATTTACCCATTTGAAGCAATCTGAAACACTACCCTATATAATGCTAAGCAGTAGCAGAGATTAAGCATTTAGCAGCATTCATGGATATTATAACTTAAATACACCCTAATGAATTAAAATCAAATCTGAATTTAATCAAACTGAATCAATTTAAATCACAATTGAATTGAATCGAAAATCCAACTCAATTATTTTGAGATTAAATGCTAAAAAGACATATTGGTTTCCAGATTCTTTTTAAGTGTACTTTGACTCTGAATACGTAGGTATTGTAATTTTTTTTTGAATATGAAACAATTGAAATACAAGGATTTTATCTTGCACCTCTTCCAAGCATTGTTCTTTTGGGAACAATTGCCTTACTTTTGCACAATGGCCTGATATCCTGTTTTTCGGCCAAGGATATTATGCAGGACCACTGTGACTGCGGTCAGTCACATGCCACGCACGCATCCTCCTGTAGCGGGCCGCCCCACCTCGACTCCTTCATGCTGCAGTGTGCAGCCCAAGAGAGCGCTGTGCTCTATGTGTATAATAAGGGTAGCTGATATAATGAAGGTCATTGTAATCAGAGCTAATGTGCCAGGGAGTCGAGACACTTCGGCTTTATTTGAGGGTTAGGACCTACACCGTTGGCCCGGGGGAAGGAGGCTGATAGTGTTATCAGAACTAACCTGCTGCTAATAACGACACGTTCCTCTTTTCGTGTCAGCATCAGCCTGAACTTTCACTGATATCTACAGTATGGAAGTAGGGAAGCGGATTGAGCTACTGAACGCTTCACATCTTACTTAAATCCCCTCCCTAGGTGTTTGAAGGTGCGCTGTTTTCCCCCTCTGTTTATTTTTAAACAGCAGAAGGAACGTGCCCGGTCTGCTTGATGTGCACTTAAAGGAATAGTTCAACTCTCTTATGATTTACTCATTTACTTTACATTTCAGGTTTGGAAACAACATGAGGGTGAGTAAATGATGAGAGAATATTATTTTTTGGGTGAACTAGTCTATTATTGTTCAGACTGTGAGGAAGTGATGTTGATGCTCAATTGTTTTGATCTGAACGATGCAGAGTAAGCCATTAAATAAGAGCTCGCTCTCGAAAGTGAGGGTACCTTTGCCCTTTTCTCTTTCCTCAGTGTTCTAACTGAAGTTAAATGATGGTGTCCCACAGCGTGATATCATGGTCTGAATGGACCCCTAGGTGAATGATATATGGGATTTCTTTTGTCATTGAAATCTAGGCTGTATGGATATCAGAATGCTCTTTGTGTACTTAACTCAGGGCCGACGCTAGTGGGTTGAAAGGTGGTGAAGATTATAGGGACCCATGGCTGTGGACGGGCCCCCTGGCGATTTCAACCTACTGCTCGAACAGAATAAAAGTTGCTCAGGACAGTTGACGGGCCACTGAGTGCTCTTTTGCGTCTTCTTGTACTTGGAGGAACAAATGCACTTTGCCAATTTAAACATGCAAGCAAAATGCGTTTCACAGCCCTTGAACAAGGAATTGAGTTTTGCCTCTTCTTGAGCTTGAACGGACAAATTCACACACAAAATTATGTCAAAATACCCGTCTTGGTGAGTATCCTCAAAGAACTGTTGGTTATGTCTTAAATGAACTTAAACAGTTAAGAAACAAATCAGATGGGTCTTATTATATTTGATGCATTGTATCTTAAAGTGACCACTTTTAATTTACTGTCCTTAATGTTAATCCAAGAAAATAAAAGTTAATTTAATTTATCTACATTGAAAAAGGGTCAGATGAAGTTGACTGATAAAAACTGCAATTTTTCCGTTTTTATACAGTGCAGTTTTCAACAATAATGATGGTGCAAAGCAACTGTGATACTTTAATGTAGCTTTCAAAATGTATTCTAATAATAATAGATAGATAGATAGATAGATAGATAGATAGACATACAGATAGACAGACAGATAGATAGTAATGATAATAATTTAATAATAATAGTAATAATAACTTAATAATATTTTTTAAATTCTATATATACATATATAATTTCTAATTTAAAAATGTATTTATATTGTATATATTTATATTTTATATTTATTTTGTTTTCATTTAATATTAATTATTTATTAAATAAATAATTATTTGATTATTTATTAAAATAAGCTTCTTTGTGGTGGGACCTGGGAAAATGTTGGCAGGGCAAGCAGAAAAAAAATATTTATTGTTGATTCTTGAGTTTATTTGAAAGCTTTTTGAAATGTTCAATGAGCACATTACTGTCTTCCAATCTTTTATTCCTCAGTGCTCCTTCAAGAACATCAAACTGTACATTCACCATGAACTCATGCGTCTTCTGAAAACAGGGGATTTCCTGCTGACAAGGCTCGTAAAAAAGGATGAAAAAGAGACTGGCAGAGGCCCTAGTCTTCCACTTTTCATATTTCCCTTTTAAAAAGTGGCGCACTGGTTCTGTGTGAGACATCAAAGGGGACGAAGGAGGGCCAGGGAGCCTCTATTCACTTTTCCACCTCCATAAAAGCTTCCCATATCTAACCCCTGGTGACTGGCTGGCCTATCATTCAAATGTCCCAGCACTCTTTGTGGCTTCCCCAGGACCACAGTGAAATGATCTCTTTTGTTGCGCATCATTAGTTCCATCTGTTGTGAGAGCCTGGCTGTCTGTTCCGAGGGCAGGCCGACGTGATGGTGGCCGGGGGCGACGCGAAAGGGCCACGTCCCCGCGACTCGTGTCCCGACCTCGTCCTCCTCCTCCTGGAACACTGATGCTCCCTTTCTTTCCCTCCCTCTCTCTCTCTCCTCACAGATGACACTCTGTCTGTCACTGCTTACTTATTTATGCATCCGGAGGAAGGCAAAGCATCTTGCACACATTTTGCTCCTTATATGTGTAATATTCTTAGTATTAAGCCATTGAAACAAAAATCAAAGTGTATTTTGAATGAGAGATGGAGACTGACTTACCTATGATGATGTCATAGGAACAAAAAATCTTTTTAATAAAACTAATGCAAAATAGAGTTTCATAGCCATTAAAGAATATTTATAGCCACTGGCCAGTGAGTTTTCGCATGCATGGTAGTATATTAGATGAGAAGAGCCTACGGTGATAAAAAAAAAAAAAAGCAGAAAAAAAAGAAAGAAAAACACAGTTATTCCCGTGGGCGGATGCGAAAAGAGATACAAATATTGTCTTTGTTTTCACAACACTGTATTAAAGTGGCTTTGGCTTGTGAATATTCATGAGGATAATGAAGTATAAACATAAAGCCGGACAGCAAAATTGTACTCCAAAGTCAAGAGGCAAACGTCTCAATTATTTGGTACATAACTAAAGGCTTATGCAAATGTGCAGTAAAAACTAAATTAAAACGGCTTTATTCATATTAATGAATTCAACATCTGTTTAATCTAATTTCATGCTGTGTTGGGAAAAAAAGAACTATTTTAGTTCCATAAACTCTGTCCGTTTTGTGTTCGTATAGGTGGTCACCGATGTCTTCCAGTTCGGATTTTTCTTGCATCATGGTGTCTGTGATGCACCAAACAGATGTAACATTTTCTCTTGGCAAGGAAATATTTTATTCATGATTTACATGAATGATAAATCTCGTGAAAGTCTTAGTGCTGATGGGCATACGCAATTTAACATCTGTCTTCCTCAGAATAATTAATAGAGCAGCAGAACACAGGGGACTAAGGACTCTTCTTCTTGTTCACTTTCTGTAGTTATTGTCAAAAACAAAGCAAGCCTAGATTTGCATCTTGCAGTCGACTCGCTGTTCTCTTGCCTAACAAAACAACTTTTAAAGAAGTGATTTCCAGATTTACTCAATGTGGAACTTTTGTTTGAACATTCAGTCTAGCGTTGTGTTGTTGTGAAGTGAAAGTGATATTTTAAAACAACAGTTTTATTGTTGTTTTTGTCATTCTTTTAGGAATCATTTTTACTTCATGACATTTACTAATCTTAGGAGAACTTATTATTTATATTATATATACGTTGTCCTCTATAGAAAAGTATTAAATATAAAAAGTAGTATTACATTATATATTTAAATATATAATGTAATATTATTTATTATAATATTAAATATATATTTAATAATTGTATACATATAATAATTGATATATAATAGTATAAATATTTCAGATTTATTTTAGGTGTTGTGTTGTTGTCAGTTGAAAGTGGTACTTTAAAACAACTTTTAACCCTCAGATTGTTTTTTTTGTGTTGTTGATGTTGTCATTTAAGATTTATCAGATTTTTTTTTGGTGTTTTTTAATATTATTAAAACTGATTGATAATATATATACATTGTCCTACATAAAAAAACATTAAATACAACAAAAGTATGGAAGGTTATTCCGGACTATTTTCAAAAGGAATTGCAAATTGTATTTATAATTGCATTTTCCATATGTGGATGCATTTATTGTGACATTAATCTTGCAAATCTTGCATTGCCGTTTGTGTTTTCGCTTTCGTGAATGCGCAGTGACTGCCAAAAAAAAAAAAAAAAAAAAAATATATATATATATATATATATATATAAAAAAAACTGTAGTAACAATATAATAATTAAACAGAAGGGTTAAAAGAAATGCTGGTAATGGTTTTAACCGTTTAAAATAATGCGGTTTGTCGAGGCTGCTACCACACCCGTTCTTTCTGAACACGGTCCCTGCAGTTTGAACAGGATTGGCTGAGGTCCATCTGGCTGTGAGTTCAGCTCTCTCAGTGCTGTTTGCATTGATGGGCCTGAGGCTGGTCTCTTTTGAAGTGAGTCGGCTAGGCCGGTCGCGTTGTAGCCCAATGGTTTCAGTCCAAGCTGCAAGCCGCAGAGGTCATCTGATATGACCTGACCTCATATGTAACACTTTGGTCTAAAAGTGAGCTAATCCTTTCCTGTGGGATCAATGTAGTGTCGGGCTAATTCTCATAGAGCCGAAATAGAGGGAGAGAGAGAGTGAATCGAAACATGTGGTCTGCGCACTGGCTTTAGGACTCGACTCTTTGGATAAATGACTGTGTTGCTATCGCCCTGAGTGACACCCTGTTGCCCGAGAGCCAAAGTGCTGTATTTGTTGCAGCCATTATGAAATAAAAACCTAGAGAAAAAGGGCTACTATTTGGTTTGAATTGATTCCCTGAAAACTCCAGCAGAGTGAATATGCTTTCATTTTGATGGTATTACCACAGACAAAATGTGTTGTGTCAGTTCCACCTCTCCATTACTTGTCCATTAGGGTGAAACTGGTTGATTTTATTTCTCACACTCTATTTTCTGTGATAAAATGGAAATTCAAAAGCTTATTAAGTTCTGAATGACATCTATATCGGGGTGCGAATGGGAAAGTAAGTCGACTATATCTAGTTTCAGTTCATTTTTGCTCAATTTCCCTCTCGTGATCAAATATTTCACTTTTCAGGAGGGTCCTAATGGGAGTGTCAGGTTCTAGTGGGCTCTCCTTCCTCTTCCCTCCCATTACCAGCCATATGGCTGTTTCAAATTTCTACCTGTCAACGGCCAAAGAGCAGGTCTCAATTTTAACTGATTTCTTTTCTGCCGCAAGAACTTTAGCACTGAGTGAAAGCACTTCCAGCACAAAATGGGATGTTTAAACACCCATATCAATTTATTATGGAAAGGTAGAATTTATGCTAAGACCAAGACTGTCTGCCTGATTCAGTTCCTGTCTTGTGTGTGTAATTTATACATGTACAGTATACCATGCTGTTGACCAGAAATCATTTTCTTCTGTCACTCAGACTGTTTAAAAATGTCTAAGCTTCATAAAGACCAAACCATGGCTGTCTCATACACCAAAGTAGGAAAAATATCAGCTTTAATCCTAACTTCCCGCTGAAGAACATTTGATTTCATCTTTTCTTAAAGGGCAGTTTACCCATAAATTAAAAATGTTTCATTTTTTCCTCTATTCTGTCATGTTTTTTTTCCAAACCTGTATAATGTTCTATTGTCTGTGGAACACAATTTTTGGGGAAATAATTACATTGAAAATGCAACTGGAACCACACTCTTAAAAATGAAGGTGCTTCAAAAGGTTCTTCAAGTGATGCTTCAAGCCTGCTTCAAGCCGTGCCACAAAGAACCATTCAGTCAAAGGTTCTTTAAAGAACCATCTCTTTCTTACCTTTTAATAATCTGAAGAACCTTCTTTCTCCACAAAGAACCTTTTGTGAAACAGAAAGGTTCTTCAGATGTTAAAGGTTCTCCTTTTGTGTTCCAAAGAAGAAATAAAATAATGTGTTTGATGAAAAATGATAGTATTCTCATTTTTAGGTAAAATAATTCTTTGAAGATCTAATATTCATTAACCATCAATGCTTTTGGTCCATTTTCTATCGGAGTACAGGCATTGATTAAAAATCTGTCAATTCATGGGCATAAAACACTTTTAAAAATATCTCTTTTGTGTTCCACATTTAAAGGAATAGATCATCCAAAAAGAAAAATTTGCTGAAAAAAAAAAAAAAAAAAAAAAAAAACAGATGAGTTTGTTGATTAATCAGAACAGATTTGAGAAATTTTGCATCACATCACTTGCACACCAATGGATGCTCTGCAGTGAATGGGTGCCGTCAGAGTGAGAGTTCAAACTCATCTACATCTTGGATCACCATTTTGGGTGAACTATTCCCTGAAGTCATAAAGGTTTGGAACAACAAGGATGAGTAAACAAAATCTTCTTTCAGGTGTGAATGTGAGCATAGATGCTCAGAGTTGTTATTTCAGTAAAACAAGCTCAGGTGATGCTTCACCTTGCAGGGCAGGGCAGGCCGTCCCACAAATCTACTGGATGCCCCCTCCTGCTACTAAAACTGTTTCCTTGAGGTTTCCCTGAGAAGCGTGTTGAGACTTTGGCTCTTTTAACAGGTTTTGTATTTACTGAAGTGATTGTTCAAATCATAAATCAGTGCTAGAGAAAGACTTATTACATATTTTAGTGCTCAATAGACAAGGCTGAGATATGTAGATGAAATATACATTAGAAAAGGGGTCTTAGGGTGGGCTTCTCTACCTTCTCTGCCTCACTTGTCAAATACATTATTATATTACAGATCTAAAAGAAAGCATGAAATGCTGTATCAGTATGAAGAGCTGCATTTGGAATCTCTCTTTAATGATTTACTGCGCTTGTTCTCTTTATGCTTTGATCAACTGCAGTTTGTTTGTGCAAAGAGTAATAAGTGTTGTGTTAGTTTTTTTTCCATTCATTTGTATGATTTATTTACTCATGAAAGGCCAAATGACAAATGACAGGCTGACATTTCACTGTGAACCCACTTTTCCTTCAAAGCCTATGTTTTTTTTTTTGCACCATCATATGAAGATAATTGTACTCGAGCCAAGAGCGTATTGGACCATTAAACCACTGCCTCTCCCAGTAAAGCAATTCTCTTTTGTGTAAATGCATTGGAATTACTTTCAGGGGGCGTTGCAGAAGGAATATATGAAAGGCTACTTATTCTCCTAATCATTCTTTGTCCTTTTAAAAGTCATCAGGCACATTTATAAGTGGATATGTACAAGGGAAGAGTTGCCCCTGGAGAATGAGGTCATCTCTACCTCCTTGTCTATGGCCAGGAAGTTTGCATGAATGGACCTCTGCCAGCAGAGGTTGGTCATATTGGTAATGTAGGCTGTCCATCCGTATCCTGGCACATGGGCCGTAATGACTGAGGTGAGAAGAAGAGAGTATCAGGTTAACACACTAGAGTTGGAGAGCTGTGTGCAGTGTTGCGTAAGGATATTTTGATGGAAACGTTTCATAATGCAGTCTGGGGAAATAATTTTCATGGGAGTGTCCCACAGAATCATAATCCTGCTTTGGTCATTTTCAAAAGCGCTTTATTATGGTATGTCTTCTGTGGCTTTTGCAAATGTTGCCTCAGAAAATGACTTAGAGTAGAAAAATGCATGCAAATGCTGTTAAAACTAGATAAAATCAACATAAGAGATTTACATTTTCTTTAAAAACAATGAAATATATTTTTTGTCTAAATATGTAAGAATGAAAAAATTTAAATATAATATGAAATCAGTTTATTAATAGATAATTTTATCCTTTTAAATCTAAATCTGGAGTCTAAAATGATTGCAGTCTCACATAAGTGGCTAGAAGTTTTTTTTTTTTTTTTTTTTTTTTTTTTTTACATTTTCTATCCACATGCCTGGTTCCAATTATGCATTTAGTTTGACTTTCTCCCTTTGAGTTCATAACATCTTTCACACAGAACACTTCAAAAATCTTCAAAATCACTCTATCCTAAGACTATCCCAGACTATCCTAAAACTTTCACAATTACACATATACTAAAACTAAAGAGTGATATGTAATTAAGAGCAGCAGAATTTTTTTATATTATAGTAATAAAAATTCTTTATTATTTTTAAATGCAAAGCATTATGTTTTAAAGCGTTAACCCTGTAAACACTTAATTTGATGCTGTTTGGATTCATCAGTGGAATAAACAGTAGAAAAAGCATCAGAAGACAAAATAAGCTTCAAGGACTGATAGAGACACACGTGGAGTTCATTAAATTTTGCTGACATTTTAGCGGCTAAATGGCAGATAGTTACTGTCTCTGGGGGCTGCAGGCTTTTTTATATCCTTCTCCCAATGTCACTCCCCCAGCTCTCCATAACAGAAGGAAAAAAGAAAGAGAGAGAAAGAAAGAAAAGTTGTGGTTTGAATGGCTGTGTGTGTTGTTTTTGTGGTTTGAGTGACATCGGACACAACAGGCGGCAATGAAAATTGTAGGTGAATAGGTCTGTTTGAGTTGAAAATTCAAGGAGAAAGGAATCCATCTGGATGATGAATAATTTAGATGGCTCAAGTTGGTTCCTGTAGCTGTTGTGTTTGTGCTCTCTCTCTCTCGCTTCCCCCTCAGCCGTCATGACTCTGGAGGCTTGTTTTTGATGCTCTGAGATTACACATGCCACTGTACATGTGGGATTGAGTGACTAAACACAAGGAATTTCATACACAAAATCGGCCACATGGAAATTTTTTCACCCGGGAGTGTCAGCCCTAATTCTTAACATTTTGATTTGCCTTGAACCCTACTGTCTTACTCAATATGTATGAGATCACATGTAAAACATCTACAAGTTTTTTTTTTTCTTCCTGTAAAGTGGCAACAGAAACCATAAATATGGGGTCCAGAACTCTGAGACCACATTGAAAATTTCAGATTCAAACTTTAAAATAACAGTAAATTTAAATTAATTTAAATTACAATAAAATTTAAATGTAATAAAATATAAAAAGAAGACTATATTACTACATATTATATTTAATTATTTATGAATTACATATTTATGATTTTGCACTATTGAACGCAAAATTGATATTAAATTAGAGTTATGTAAAAAATAGTATAATTTCGACTGGTCTGAGACGTTTTAGACCCGGCTGTATATGACGGATAAGTTTTCATACCATATGGTAACCTCCATAAGTGAACATTTAGAAGAGAGATCTTTATGCTTTTATTCTAAATAATAAATAATAGAATTATTATGCTAAATATTAATACTTCATCATTATTATAACATTACAATGTGAAATATAAAAGAGATAAAGTAATTTAATTTAATGTAATAATTTACTTTAATATTAATAATACATTATTTAATAATAATGTCAAAATAATGACTTCATAAACACTGCAATGTAAAATGTAAAAGAAACAAAGGAATTTCATTTAATAAAATGTAATAAATGTATTAATCAATGTTAATGAATATGCTAATAATATATACTTTACTATTGAAAAAAAATATTAATTCATATTATACATATATATTTGTTCTAAATAATAATAATAATTTTCATCATTGACATACATGCTTTATTACTACATATTATTTTATGAACTGCATATGTATGATTCTTTACTATTAAACACAAAATTGATAAGAACATCAGACAACTGCAAAATATAGAAACATTTTGACTAGTGGTCTCAGACATTGTAGACCCTGCTGTATATGATGGATATATTTTCATACCATATGTTAACATCCATTAGTGATCATCTAGAAGAGAGGGGAAAAAACAAACAAATAATCTTTTTTTCCAGGAGTGACAGAAGTAAAGAAGTTCATCAACCTGAAAAAGATCAAAATGCAAATGAGAAAACACACGCGCATGGGCACGTAAACATCGGCGTGTTTCTGCCCCAGCGCTGGCGTGTAAAGGAGCTTACGGCATTTCTCTTTTAAGAGGAGCTGAATGAGATGGGGGTGTTGGGAGGGTTGATGTGACAGACCCGTGGAATCCCAGCCTCTTTCTCCTGGCGCCTCGCACTAATCAACCCCTGTAATTTATGCAAAAAAATATGATTTATATTTAATTTCACTACACTTGCATTGTTAATTTGAGATGTAATTAACGCGTCGCCACGGCAACTAATTTCTCAATGCCGTAAATTATCGCCGCCTTTTCATCAAAATTCAGTTACTTTGGCTCCTGTGTGCAATGTACTGATGCAATTAGGTTACCAGGGCAACCCAAAAGTGTTCATTTTCTTTTGTATAATTGCAATGAGGCAGAAGTTTTTATAACTGAGAGTCATGTTGAGGTTTTAGGTGAACAAAGAGCACATACACATTATAGCACCTCTACAAAAGGGATGCGGTACAACAAATATGCCCTCTGCCATTTTTCACCCTGCTCTTTCTCTCTGTCACTCGCACACACACAGTGTATAATCCAGTGCGTTGACTTTACATCTATATCTGATTAAGTTTTCCCCTTTGGGCTGTGTGTCTTTTTCTCCAAGTGAGGCAATCTGTTTGTCAGATGTGCATGGATCTCGCCCGGCTTGCATGTATATCAGGCGCATATCTCTAGCACATCTCCTCCACCCCTCATCCTTTTGTTCCTGGCTGGAATATTTTAATGAAGTGGATCTAATTTGCTCTCAAGACTGAGGCCACCAGCATGCCTTGCACGGAGCATGCCCGGTGGTGAGGAGTAAATGGGCACGAGTCTCGTGCCACTCTGGCCCGTCTCCTATGCCCACTCATGCCTGCAGCCTCCAACCCCCCTCCCTCTGTGCTCCATAGAGACAAAATACCAGGTCATTGGCTTCTAAGCTCTGGCTAAATGAAAAGGTAATTCAATTAATAAGCAGGCATTTTGAATCTTTTTAACAGGAATTTTAAGTCTCTTTTAGAAGCAATTGCATTAAAAGAAGATATCACACAGCAAAAAAAAAAAAAAAAAAAAAAAAAAAAAAAAAAAAAAAAAGTATTTATTTTTAAACAGTTTTTGTATATCAGCTTTTGATATCTTCCCTAAAAAAGATGCATTTACTTGATAAATGTTTCTTAAAGAGTTTTAAGATAATATATTTTTAATTAATTTTATTTTTTTCAAAATATATTCCTGCTTATTGTTAAACATATAAGCAGGCATTCTGAGTATTTTATCATCAATTGTTATACAAGCAAATATTTGTCTTTTTTCTACTACAGTCATTCTTAAAACAAAATTAATTTAAGAGTTTTAGAGAATATATCTCAATTACATTTTTTTCTTACAACACTAACAATTTTTTTAAGTATAAGTATAATAATTTTAAGTTTAAATATAATACAAATTTATAAGTCTACATTTCTGGTATAAACAAGAAAAAAAATATGCAACATTGCTTCCTACTAAAAATACATTTTCAAAATTCAAGATACATTTGCTAATTTGTAAGCAGCCATTTTTTTCATATATTGTTAAACAAGCAGATATCACACTGAAAAAAACAAAACAATTTTTTTTTTACTAAAATCATCCTTAGAAAAAGATGAATTTAATTGACAAATGTGCATAAGATAAGAACTTTCAAAGAAAAAAAAATTCAGTAATTTTTTTTTCTTAGAGTGTATTATTATTATCATATTTCTTTTAAACAGTGATTTTTGGCAGTTTATCCACATGTTCAGAGACAGCTGTAGTTTGACTCCGAAGACTTGTTGGCCGAAAACCAACAGCCAGACCAACTCTACTTTTCTTAACCTCATAATTAGCTTTGGGTTTCCTCTCTTTCCTCCACATTCTCAACAAGCTGTCAGCATTGTTTATCCAGCTAAACCAAAGTTAACATTGTTTTAGTAAAGGATAAATACTGTATTGGTATTAGCATATTTTCCCATTAAACTTGTGTGTACACATCCTCTAGCTGGGTTTTAACCTGATCACAAGAACATATTCTCTTTACAAGAGATTTCACTCAATCTCCCAAGCATTGAACGCAGCTGTCAAGAGTAACCCTGACTTGTACTTAACACCCTTGATATTTCTGTTCTGTTTGATTCTGTGTGATTTTACCAAGGGATTGACTTGCCATATCCATGTCTCAAAATGAACGGGGATTGGGAAGGGGGGTTAAAGACATCTTGCCCTGCTCCATTGTTCCTGCTGACAGCAAACAAGCGATTACCTTTATTCGAAGAGACAGCATATTGCGAAAGGAAAGAGGCGATGGCCTCCCAGGACCCCCCTTTGAAAAACGCGGCCCCTTTAAAAGCATGTTCCGCACCACACCGGTGACACCATAGATTTCCAGCGTGACCGATCTCATGGAATATCTTTACTACTGAAGCCCAGTACTGAGAGACAAGTGAGCCGAGGAGATCTGTTCTTGTTTGAATGAAGTGGCTACAGCTTAATTACTACTGCTACCTTTTGCTCTTTGATCAAATGCTGTTGTTCTTTATGCCTGACATTCTCTCCATATGTGTCAAAACAGGCAAAAAACTCTTTCTGCCTAGTATTCTGCCTATAGATGTCTGGGGTTTGCAACAGAGATAGTAAAAAGCGCACAATTTTTTCAGATGCAATACACTTTAAGACTTCCTTTATAAGTTGATTTGAGACTTTTTGAGACTGATTTGTGTTGATTAACTGAATCGTGTTTATCAAAAAATAAATATAAATAAAAGCCTGTTAGTATTCATTATTCTATTGTTCCAAAACTTTTTGACTTGATTTTATGAGAAGTTTAGCAGATTGTCCTAGCTGCTCTTTTCCATAAAGTGAATGTGAATGGAGACTGGTGCGATCAAGCTCCAAAAAAGGCCAATATAGTACCATAAAAGTGATCCATATGACTTGTTGTGAGTCTTCTAAAGCCATTCAGACTGAAAACAGACTGAAATTTTAGTTATTTACAAAAAAAAATCTTGCCTTGAAAATGTTCTTTGTATAGAAAAGAGCAGCTCTTCTTCTTAACATCTTTCTACATTCAGCAGAAGAAAGAATGTCAGATGGGCTTCAAAAGACATGAAGAGTGTGAGTAAATGATGACAGACTTTTCATTTTTGTCTGAACTGTTCCAATGAGAAATAATGTGCATTTGAAGAACATTAGTTTTTGTGAAATATGTAATGGAAACACACCTATGAAAACTGGATTATACTTGTTTACTTACTGGAGTCTG
This sequence comes from Cyprinus carpio, assembly GCF_018340385.1. Classification (NCBI taxonomy): domain Eukaryota; kingdom Metazoa; phylum Chordata; class Actinopteri; order Cypriniformes; family Cyprinidae; genus Cyprinus; species Cyprinus carpio. The sequence continues at coordinate 14,970,313 of NC_056594.1, read as the reverse complement.
AAGCAGTATTTGCTTTTGTCACATTTATTCCCATTTTACCAGCGCAAGGGGCCCAGGAAGACGAGTTACCAAGGAACACAAAATTTTAATTAGTGTATTTTAATCATTCAGGCTTTTCAAGCTAATCCACAGACCCCAGAGAATTCCCAAGATGCAGCTCTGTGCTGCTTTACCATTTATTGTTGAGTCTATTATAATTACTGTTAGCAGGTGGGGGCTGGGAGGCCTTTATTATGTTTTTCCATCTTTATTATAATTACTTAAAAAAAAAAAAATTAAAGGATGCTGTTTCATTAAGTTTAGAGAGGATGCCATTTCAACCCTTCTTTTTCTCTCTTCATGTCATTGCTCTTCCTGCCTCTGCGTTCGCTGTAATTCTCTGATATTTATACGTTGCACAGCTTTATATGAAACACATATAAACAATAAAAAAAGCAAAAGCGGAAGGAAGAAAGACGCACTTAATTAAATGCTTTTCTAGGGGTGCTTTGTAAAATCCATCTAATGCTCTGAAAACTCAACATGCATGCATCCTCTAAAATCCAGTTGTTTCAGCTCGTAATTGGAGCTCGATCAGATTACGCAGGCAGGCGCTAGAATATATTTTCTTCATTTTCTCACTTAGAAGTGAATAAAGATAAGAAATCATGAGTGAGTATTTAAGCCCCAAGCTTTGTGTGTTCTACAGGGATTTTTGGATCTTCTTGTATGGTATTTAATGCTACTGTCTTTGCAGATAGTGGTAGTGTTGTTTGATGAAAGTCTTCTCATAGTAAATAATTAAAATTCATAGAGAGTTTTTTCTTGGGCCGCTCCGTTGAAGTGCTGTCCTCACTGAAAGTTTTTCATGGCAAATGATGTAAACAAATAGCTCCCATGTGTGAAGTGTCCCTCTTTACTCTTTTCCCTCTCCCTGTTCCGTCCCTTTCCTTCGTTCCCATTAAGCAGACTCAATCCTAAGCTGCATGTGTACACAGAAATACATACTTAACATTTACCATTCCTTCTAATATGCTGGTTGTATTATCCAATACATTCCCAGTGTTTGTAAGGACGCAATAGAATGGTGTACTGTAAGTACAAAGGTGAGGATGTCAGTCAATTAATTTCATATGCAAATATCACTATAATTGTTGTCGTTTAGATTTCAGATGGCCAACATTCTATCAGTGTCTATCTAAGTCAATGGGAGATTTAAAATGGGAGATTCCAACAATGAACATTCTATCATCAACAAAATGTCTAAGCTGTGTTTTTTTTCTCCATATAGTTTTATATTTTTAAGTATTTTAAAAATGTTCCTGTGATGACAAGGCTGAGAAATCATTCTGATTGGCTGAATGGCATGATAGATGTTTTTCCAAATTCTTTAACGAATTGAAAGTTTAAAAGAACAGCATTTATTTGAAAAATAAAGTTTCCATAACAAAAGTCTTACTCTCACTTTTGATCAATGTATTGCATCTTTGCTGAATAAAATTAATCTTCTAATATCTTTTGAAATATAGTGCACAGGTCATATGGACCTTTTTCTTTTCTTTTTTAAACAATGCTTTCATGGTGCTATATTGTGCTTTCTGCAACTTAAGGATGAGTAAAAAAAATAATAATAATAACAAATTTATTTGTTTGTGTGTGAATTATCTTTAAATTTGTGTTAAATTCATGAAAGTGAATCACAAGTAAATGATTGTGGTCTGTCATTGAATCTGAGCAGTGAAATGTGATTGGTTGGAAGTTTCTAGTTCAGATGACTAATGTAGATCCACTGCCTCATGTTTTGAATTCTTGCATGTCCAATGTGTATTTAGCACCAAATCATAGGGCTATTCTTGGGCCCCTCAGAAAGCCCTAGCAGCGCTCTGCTGTTGAGACTGGCAGTTTTTTTGTATTTTCATGGAAAATTCCACATCTCCCTATGAGCTGCATTTCATAAGCAGGAATACGTTTCAGGACAGATCCTGAGAAAAATTAATGGACCTTTGCGGTGAGCGAAAGGCCACCACAAGGCAATTACAGTGTCTTTGTGAAGTGTCAGGATTTTGGAATTATAAAATCACACTGGATTGGCAGCAGTAATTATGCTGGAAAGAAGAGCTCACCTTTACTGATATTTAACAATTTACAGCTTAATTTGTAGACCTCTGCATTCCTTTCTACCCTAAAGCCTGTAATGATTTTGTAAGGTTTTAGCATGCCTCAGTCGATTCTGTTTTTGGATCATTTGTGTTCAAACTATGAATCTAATGGCGTACTTGCTGTTGCAGTCATTTACACACTAGCATCCAATCTGTCTCTCGAGTGAGTTATTCATTACAAGACTTGCCTCTCTTTAAATTAATATGACTACATTAATAGTCCACAGAGAGAGTCCACAGAGAATCTGCCAAAAACCACAATAAAGCAAATTTCTAACAGAAAAAAAACATGAAAATGAGGGTCTTCCGTACTGAAAAAAGCCACCTGTCTTATGTGGTCTGTCTGAGCCCAGTAATGGACAGATGATTTAGACAGGGTCTGTTTTGGGTGGGGATGTTCAGACAACAGTCTGTTTGTGTTTGATGTGAGCTTCATTACATGAACTGTGTGGTGGGCTTATCTCCTGTTTTCATAGATTACAATCAAAGGAGGTTTTACAGACTTCAGCCTCTTTAAATCCAGCAGTTGTTACTCAAAAGTTGAGCTGGTGAAAGAGGAGTTAAACTAGACTAAACTGCAGTGTTATTGTAGTGTCAAAATATTGACACTTGCAAAATATTTTATTTTACTTTATTATTTTATTTTATTTTTTATGCAGCCACGCCATGATCTTGACATGGTGCTGTTCATTCATTCATTTAATTTGTAATCTAGCTTAGAATGTGTCATGTTAAACCTTTTAAAGTTCCATAGAGCTGTTTATTATTGTTAGTTAGTTAGTATTCCGGCTTAGAATCTGCTATTTGTTAAATCTTGTAATTTATTCATTCTAAAGAGCTGTGCAGATATTTATTTATTTTGTTTGTTTGTTTGTTGATTATGTGGTCTGTTTATTTTGGAAATTTTAATTTGGAATTCTGACTCGAAATCTATAATTTAAGTTGTGAAAGAGCTATGTATTTGTTTGTTTGTTTGCTTGCTTAAATATTGAGTTGGCTTTGTTGGCAATCAAGGTAAATCAACAGTATGCACAAGACCTTTATACAAGGTCAGTTACAGAGGCACAATTGTTTCTGACCTCAAAGTGTGTTCTATTGATTCATTGAACCTCCACTTCCAAAAACAAGTGGATCACAGACTGGTTTTCAGGAGTAAAAGAGCTGTTTCAAGGTTCTGTGGCATACAGTCATCCCACTCAGAAAAAAAGAAGACCTTTTAAAGCAAAACTCAAGTCTATTTTTCCTGTCTTGGTTATTGTGTTGAACATTTAGGGGTTTCCATAATGTACTGTTCCATAAGTAAGGAATATGGTATAACAATTAGTACATTAGTGCCAAGTCTCATACACGATAGTGTGATTTGTGATGTTGATGTTTTTCTGTGGCACCTCAGGGAAGTGCAGACAAACATGCAATTAGCATTGGTCTCGGCACAGGAGGGGTGTGCTACATGGAAATGCAGAGAATGGCATATCTTGAACAGGGACTGAAATCTGTCATAGGAAGATGTTTGTCAGCATAGGAGTCAGACCCAGGTGTGACACTTAACAGGGACATTTCAATGTGAACAATTCCATCACAGTGCTATTTACATTATTGCTTATTATGCCTGCAAAGGATTTTGAGAATAAGCATTTTAAGTCAAAATGATATTAGACTTTATTTTCTTACCACATGTTCCTGCTCTTATTGTTCATTACAAAATTGTAATCTTTCAAAAAAAGTGTTTAATTAAAAAAAATATATATATATATATATACATATATTTACTTGGATCAAACCAAGTAAAAATATATGTGAGCATTTTCTAGAGTTTTCCTGCTGACTGTAAACCAACGAGGTCAGAAAAATCCCCCTTGAATGACCTGTTTTTACATCAACACTGACCCCAACCCAGTTACGCTCTGAACTCTGTTTGAACGGTTAACGTAGAAATCTGGAGTGAATTAACTTAAAATTACTTGCAATGATCTTAAAATCCTGCGCTGGTTTTGTAGTGGCTGTAAATTAATTTCAACAGGGAGCTTTGGAGTCCTTAAAGAGACATGGCCAAAAAAATAACAGAAAAACCAAGAAGAAAATGAATGAGTGGAAGAGTGGGCCGCATAATGCTTCTGGCTAAGCCAGTCCATGTCTTAAATGAAGAGAAAAAGAAATTAGGCTTAACTGAAAACATATGGTATCGCGCTGGGGAAGAGGTCTGCTTAAGAGGATCATGGCAGGGTAATAAAGAGAGACAGGAAAAGGGCACGTGTGGCGGTTTGGGTGCAGGATGGGGATTTCTTTTTCTTTCAGAGCAGTGATACAGGCTGAGCTCCTGTAGAGGGCCAGTAGTGCAAAGTGAACCATCTTAATCATGGTGCTTATCATTAAACATTCAACCACACACACACACACATATGCAGTTGGGCCTTAAAGTGACATAAGCCTCAAAACCAACACAATGCCATATTCCCTATTAAAATTTTATGTCTCTAATTATTACCATTAAACTAGGCACCCTTGTTGCACCCTATGTAATTTTGTAATTATAATTAGGATTTCTTGATCTTGTCTTGTTCCTTGTTCTCCCTGATATGACTGCTGAATTGAAATGCGTGTCTAAGTTTAATAATGACGCCCCTCTGGATAAAAATTCATACGACGCCAATTATTCTCTTTTTCTCAACAGATACATTTTATATAGCTTCTTCGTGATGTTGTCAGCCTTTCTTTGCTGAGAGTAGAATTTATTCATCTTGAGTTTTCATGATGCTTAGACTAATTGAAAACACCAACCCTCTTTTTGCATTTATATTTATATGTTCCAGCCTTTTGGTTTAAAATCCTTTAAAGACAAATACTGTTACATTAATTAATTAATATGTATTTTTTTATTGTATATTAATTATGTATTACTTATATAATAGCAAATGAAATGACTGGTGCTAATAATAATAAATGAATATGAAATTAATAACAATTTAAATTAAAATGTAAAATTATTATAATTGTAGTAGCATTTTTAATTTAATATTTAATAGCAATTTTATTGGCCAATACAGGTGTTTTATTTGTTGGTCATTGTTGGTTTGAGCTCTATTACGTGCATTTAAATTTACACAAACAAGGCCAGAATAATATAATGTAAAACTGACTGTTTTCACACAGGTTTCCTGAACACTTTTCCCAGTCTGCAAATGGTTGAGGCATCATGGTGTATCAAGCCTTTTTTTAAGCCTTTGAGGTCGATACAAGTCATTTGCTGTTGGTTGGTTAATCATTGTTAACTAAATTAGTTTATGGTCTCACTTTATCAGACAGTCTAAGCCTGGAGAACTGAAAGCTTCCCTTACAGTCTTTAATGCATTCATTGATGCAGTCGTAGAGACTGTAGTGTCACCTCCTTTTTAGTTTGAAGCTCCTCTACATTAAATGCGAGCCCTTATAAGACCCAGAGGGGCTCAGCAGTCTATTTTTCAATGATGCTGTCAGACATGTTGCTGGTTCCCCAGGAGAGAGGCAGAGTAATCAGCCTTTTCATCTCCAGAGGAGAAGAGCCAGGTTCAGTGTGACGCTGTCACTTCCACTGGCCCAGCCAAGACTCACTTGTGTGCACATACGCTCCTCCTAGGAAAACCGTTGGACTCTAGAAACTAGAGTCTTGGTGTGATGTTTGTTTTCTGGGATGCTCCATTTTGACATGTGGAACGATTTAAAACCAGCGTATTGCAGATCTGCAGCACATTAAGGGATTTGTTTGTTTTTAAATTCTGAATCATGAAGGTTTTAGACTAAATATCACGCATTTTCTGTTGATAAATATTGAGTACATCTTCATAGTGATTGCCTTTTGTCTAAAGCAAAACACATTTGGAGATTGAAAACGAAACATTTTTTCAGTCTTCAGACAAAACACCTGAAACCTATCACATTTGTTTCTTTTTATTGTTATTAGAAGCAGTTTGGAAGTAAATTGCATAACAGGAACATGGCACCTGGGTTTATAAATGCAAGTGGCTTCAGGCTTAATACCTAGCCAAATGCCAGTTTAGCTGAAGATCAAAACCAAGACTTGTCTTATTAAAGAGCAAATTGCTTTTATGGCTTTAATTCACTTTTTCTTTTCAAAAGGTACATTCACAATCCCTTTCCTTTGTGTAGGTGTTGGAACAATTGTTCTGTTCTGCGCACCTCCCTAAAATAGCAGACGTACCGGGCTTGTAAGAAAATTAGCGAATTTAATTTCCTTGAGTAATGGAAATGTCATGCACCATTTAATAAAAGTCCATGAAAAAAAGGCAACATTCTATGCAGTGCAGATAGCTGAGCCCCATGGATTTGAAAGTTACACTATTTCTTTGTTTGATGTTTTCTCACAGTTTTGTTCTTTTTTTTCTCTCGATTTGATTTCGAATTAATCTGAACAGCTTCGAGGTAAATATGAAAATGAAAATTGTTTGGTGTCCCCCCCGAAACTCACAGCACAGCAACTTGAGCGCGCAGATAACTGCCTCCTTTTAAAGCGTGAATTATTTTACCTTTATGAGTTTGTCTCATCTTCAAGGTCAGAAATGTAATTTTTGCTCTTTCAAAGGGTTATAACCTTAAAAGGGAGCCTACATCCTAGGTGATTAATGAGAGACTACTGCATTTGATGTTCAACGCTGACATTTTAAACTTTAAATATTTTATATGCACACCTAGAAAAAAAAAAGAAGATATGCATTCATGTGGAATAAACGGTATTGCGGAGAAGAAAGGCCTGGCCGGGTATCATTTTAATAGAACAGTTAGAGTGCAATGGTTTTTCTTGGTGATTTTTATTTGAGGTTTTTATGTGTGTGCAAGCTGATTTAAAGGCACACTAAATCATTGGGGATGGGGAGTAGTGGATTATGCATTTAATCAAGTAGCAGGCCTTGGAAAAGTGGCTGGCCGAGCCACTAGGGCATCAGCTTTAGGCTCCGGAATGCTTTGCCTGCCCTTTGAGTCTTGTTTGAAAGAAAAAAAAAACTACAAAGCCATTTTCACCTCTGTCTGAGGTGAAATAAACTCTGGCCGAGATGTGAGCGAGGGAGAGAGTATCCTCCAATGCACCGGATTACTTCTGCTTCAAATTTACTGTAGGATTTTCCGCTTTTTCATGATGTGCACTAGTCTATTAGTTAGCAAAGAATGAAATTGGGCCGATCTGTTTGTTATTAAAATTTCTCGCCCTACCGCATTTGTTTTAAAAAAAGCTTTTAGTGGTCTGGAAAGATGTGCAGGCCTGTGCCCATCATCGCATCTAATACGCTTTTTATATGTGGCATAATAAAAGCCCGGAGAATGAAAACCTGCTACCTGGTATAAGAATACTGCAGTTAGCCATAAAAGCCATAGCAATCTGCCTTTCACACAACCGCTGCCTCAATCTCACATAGACAGTCTCGACCATCATTCAAATATCCAATGAAGATCATTTCACAGAACTGTATCACAGGGTCAGAGCTAGAAAGGCAAGAAGAATGTGTGCAGGGCACCTTGTTTGATGCGGGCTGGTTGACGGGTAAGACCACAGTGATTTCCTGTTCATAAAACATTCCCATTATTGCTGGTCCATTGAAAATTAATATGTGCTTAATGCTTGATGACTTGCATTTTCCTGCAGGACAACAAAGCTTTTAGCTCACTGGTTAATTTATACATGACAGTGCTTAGCCTGACACTGCTGTAAAAATGCATGAGGCCTTCATTACAGTGGCCTCAAATTAGCGGGAAGCAAGATAGAAGCTACGGAAAGTTCTGGAATGTTCCACAGTGATCTATTATGCTTCCAAACATTTCTGTTTGTTTAGATTGATTAGCTGTGAAAAGCTGTTTCTGCCTCAGAATACAACATAAAATGAAGTTTAAAGTAAGTCATTGTGATCTATAAATGGACACTGTTAGATAGAAAGTCACAAAGTTGTAAATGTAAGATATGAAGTTGCCATTGTGAAATAGAATTGTGCAATTGTGAGATATAAAGTTGAATTGGGAGATATAAAGTTGGCAAGATTTTAAAAATGTTTTTGAAAGAAGTCTCTTATGCTCACCAATGCTGCAATTATTTGTTAAAAAAAAAAACAGTACTAAAAGTATTAAAAAGACTTTTAAAAAGTACTGACCCCAGGCTTTTGAACTGTATTGTACCTCTAAAGTTGCCCTTGGGATATATAATGAAAAATTTTGATGTATACAATTTTGAGATATTAGGTCACATTGCAAAGTATAATGTTGCCATTGCAATATATAAAGTCACATTGTGAGGTATAAATAAGTTATCTCTCTCTCTCTCTCTCTCTCTCTCTCTCTCAATCACATTGACTGATGGCTCTCAAATCACATGTTTGCAGCAAAGTGACAAATTTTTGTCAGCCCTTGTCGGAGAGAGAATGGCATTATCGGGAGCAGCTTGTTTGGAGATGCGTAAAACTGCTAAACCCACAATTCATGAGAGATCTGTTTGCAATCTGCCCTGGCTGCTAACTGCTAAGCAGTGTGCAGTGGAGCATTATAGGCCACTTCAAGGAGAGGAGCAAGTGATTACATCCTCAAATAGCTGCCTTGTCTGTTCCAACCTCTTTAGAGGAGAAAGAACATAGTGAGCTGAAAGACATTATTTTTATAGCACACACACCTCGTCATGCAACAGCCGTTTTAGCAAGAAGCAGGTTTAGCCTTGTTTTAGGGTTAATCTTGCTGTATTTAGATGATATCACTGAGGTATTCATTCATAAGAAAATGTTTTTTTGTACCTAAATCATTTTTGTGTTTCAGTATACACTCAGTCTTGTGCCGATAAGTCATTTGTCAGAGGCTGTTCGATGTCTTAAGCTTGACAGCTCTGCCACTGCTGCTCCACTGATAAAGTGTGTTTTTCAAGACCATTATTTCCAGTCTTCCAATTACATGCTAGTTAGTTTTATAGACTGAGGCTGGCTTAAGAAACAATGCTAAAACAGCTGCAAATTGATCATTCTGTACTAATTTGTTACTTTTTCTTCTCAATGTAGAATCCTTGAGGGTGTTTGCATTGAATGCTCACATATTATCAGTTGGATTACCTGATTAACCCTTTCATTGACTACAGAGGTGCACTGTTTCATTTGCATTTTTTTGTTTTGTGAAATAATAGGGTTCTGTTGCTTTAAAAGTGGACTGGCTGTTTTATTCAGCTGGCTTTGTGGGAAGGCCACATCTTTTGTCTTAAGTCAATCACTGTATATTGTATATTACTTCATACATTAAAGCTATAGGATGATGTAAACAGCAGATTATATTGCACTGTCCATTAAATGTTTTTAATAGTGAAGTTGCATTAGAGATTTTTTTTTTTTTTACAGTAATAAATACATCACTTATTGAAGAACTTTTTAGTAGAGGCCAAACTGCATTAGTACATTGACCATTAGGATACAGGAAACACACATACATCTAATGTATATCGTGTCTAAAAAAAAGAAACAAGCATTTTGTGTTCTATTCAGACTGAAACAGAGAGCGTTTCAGAAGGAGATAAGGAGAGGACTGTTTATCCCGAAGCTCTTGCCGCTCAGTGTCGCCCGCTCTGATCTATGCGCCCCCTTTTTTATCCCGAAGGTATTGATTTTATGTGTAGTGTGGTATTTAGGAGATTCAGAGTGAATGATGATATGTGACAATCAGTCACAGCAATTAGTGTAACTGTTAAGAGCCCTTTTTGTTTTCTCTCACCCATACAGAATGTCACAAATAAATCCTCGCTTGCATTTGCATATTAATTGGATCGGAGACGTCAAGCATCTTTCATTAAGCAAAATGATCTGCATATTTGGAGACATAAAATAGTTTATTTCGACGTGGGAAAAGAAGTCATTGAAAATTGACCGCACATATGATGTAAACTTTGTTGATGGAGCCTGACAGCTTAACCCCTTAGGTGCCAGCTGTAACTGTGGTGATGGCCTATTGTTATTGAGACAAAGCTGTAATTGCAATGTGCAGAATTGGGCATTGTAGGAGCCTAAATGAGACATCGCTCGGAACAAGTTTCATATTGCGTGCATGTTTAAATATGCCTTTTCGGTGCTGTTGTTTAAACAGGGCTCAGTCGATGTTTTTAGTGTCAGGGGAGGTGAATGAAAATAGTTCAAGCCAATCAAAAGCTGGGCATTTCAAGTTATCGCAATGTAAGTATTTCGGTCAATTAGATGAGTTAATGTGCAAAATCAGCGCTGAAAGAAAAAAAAAGACATTATTTCGAGTGATTAACTGATCTTCGGGTCACAATGGAACGCAAATTATCTGTTTCTTTGTATCACCCTGCGCAGTTTGTTTAACCCTACCGCTTATATTCTCTCCTTTTAAATGTGTCAGATGGAAAGCAAATATAATGGAGGACTAATTTGAGATGGCAATAGAAATGGACCTGGAGGGAAAAGACTGTTGTGTGTGTCAGACGTTGCAATGCTTTTGTTTTCTTCCAATGCATTCCATTCTAAAGGGAAAATCGACACTGGTTTTGGTTCGATATGATTAAGGAAGAGAGAGGACGGTAATGGAAGGGCTGTGTATCACGGGGTCTACATGTTTAGGGGCTAGACTTGTGAATAATTTGATTAGGTTGCAGGGGAATATATCTGAAGGATTATGTAAATAGCCTTGCCCCCATGCAGAATTCTTTTGAACTCCTCAGAAGTCGCATCTGCCAGGGTTGGCTGCCAGACAGGATGGCCGCCTTCGCGTTGCCTGATTCCTCTGTGTTACAGCGAACTGTTTAAAGGTCATATTGAGAACAAACAATGCTGGCCCTGATACAGCTTAGAGGACCTCCGTCTTGACTCAAATTTATCTTTTGTTGATTAAAAATGAAGAATGATTACGGAGAATGCATAAACATTCTTCCGCTTTGATACGTTTATTGTCCTGGAATAATTCGTCTTCATCATCATCTTAGTGCATTTCCAGCTTTAATACGCTCTTTAGTGCAACACATGTATATTTGGAAGCATTTCCCACTCTCGTTTCACTTCTTTGATTATGAGATTTTTCCCTTGGCCTTATTTGGTGCATTTCTGGGTGTGTTTGTATGGAGCTCTATGGCAACCAAAGTCAAGGTGACCAAGACCATGTTGAACACATTAGATTAGCAGAACACAGAAGCAGAGACAATGCAGCTTGCACAAAATGCAATTTATCTGGTGCCTGATTGTGGGCCTTTCAGAAAGCAGCCCTGCTCTCCTGCCTGCCGGTGGATTTATTGCAGAGTAAGTCTTACTGTGGCTGTGTGCTGCTTGCTTTGCTGAATAAGTAGTTGGAAGAACATTTTGGCCTGTTAAGGATTAAAGAGAATATGTGTTGAGGATTCCAGGACAGGAATGTCTGTGAACAGAGAAATTAAGACCCTACTCGGAGGGAGCCACTTTTTTTTTCCTTATTAAGAAACTTCCTTGAAGTGAAATACACATTTTTTCTCTGGTGTTAGGCTGTTTATATTGTTGCTAGAGCAGTTACTATGCAGAGCAACTGGCCATGTTTATCTTGAGAGGTGAGGAAAATGCTGTGTCAAGACTGGTTTGTAACTTAATTTATACATACTGTGATGTTCTTTTGAATGAGGAATAAAGTAGTTTAGCAAGATAAATATGAAAAATAACCACACTCTTTTGAATGAGGAATAAAGTAGTTTAGCAAGACGTTTTAAAGCAGAATCACAAAATAACCAAAACCTAAAATAGACTGCCATTATTATTTTTAAAATTATGTATATATTAATATTACTATTATAAAAATTATCTATCTATCTATCTATCTATCTATCTATCTATCTATCTATCTATATCTATCTATCTATCTATCTATCTATCTATCTATCTATCTATCTATCTATCTATCTATCTATCTATCTATCTACATACACACACATACATATATACTGGTATTACTACACTCGTAGGGACATTTGGTACTCATAATGTAGGGAATACCAGGCACATGCATGTATATGTTTATTTATAACTCTGTGTGATTTTTCAGCAAAATGTAGTTTCTTATTTCTTTCTTCTGAATCACAGGTAAGATGTGACCTGGAGGTTTTGTGGGATTTGCTCATTTAGTTGTTAGTTACTGGCAGCATCAGTCCCCACATGATCAGTTTCCAAAACAGCTAAATGCCACTAATTTTGGCAGCTGGTTTGAAGTGCGGCTCCTCCCAGGCAGCACGTTAAATATCAGTGATAATTTATACTCCCCTCTGTGCTGTGGCCGGAGCTGCACTTTGCGTTAGAGCACATGGCTGTTAAGAAGGGAAGTGTTAAAGAATGCTTCATAGAAACTGCTCTGGGGCTTGCCAGTGTTAAAAGTAATCGCTTTGGCAGACGCTATATTTGAAACCTTCAAACGCGTCTAAATTTACATAAAGCAGAAAACCTGAGAACTGTTAAGCTCAGTGTTCTCTGTGTTGCCAAGCGCTCCGTCTGTCCCTGTCGTTCAGTTGGTGCGATCAGGGGTGTATTGCACAAGTGTCTTTCCTGTATGTGAGTATGCCCCACTCACTGCTGCATGAATTCTGGGACTTTTCTTACACTCTCTCTGTGTTCGGGTCTGGGGTTAGGGTCTGTCTGTACCGGCAGTGGTCTTGCAGCAGCTGTAGAATGCAGTCATTGCTCTGTCAGGAAGAGGGGCGTATACTGAAAAGAGTTTATTAACTCATTCTGCTTATGGATATCTCAGTTGTTGAGCTTGAGAAAAGCACTGGCGGGTTGAGGTCTCTGTTGAAGTGGTCGCAGTGACTGTGAGTGATTTAAAGGGGACAGCTGGATAACAGCATTTTTATTCTTTTTTTATTCTATTTTAAGCCTGCCTTTTCTGTTAGGAGAGCTCTTTGTGCAGTTGCTGTATGTTGCTCTTTGGCTTATTTCTGTGTGCTGGGTGTGAAGTTTAAATAGGAGGGGGAAATATGAGTGGACTAGCTGTTTTGTTAAAAACTGAAAAAAGAAAAAATATTTGGAAAAAGGGTTAGGGTTAGACAAGGCTACATTTATCTGCTTCCTTTTCAAAATCTCAATTAAACATGGAAAGAAAAACAGAATTTCTCAATAAGGGTCAGGGAGCATTTCTTCTGATTGGAAAAGAATGGAACTAACCATTCTTTTTAACTGTAAAAAAATTTCAACTTTAAAATCTAAGCTTAATTTCTAGTTAAACCACAAATGACAGAACTTTTACAGAGTTTTGTTTGAGCATTCCAACTGGATTTCATAGTAACCAATGGTGTGGTTTTGGGGCGGGGCTATCTGTTTGGTTGACCAATGACAGTCAGAGAGAGGGAAATTAACCTTTTTTGTTTCATTTTTGTTTTTACATTTGATCACACTAGTGGCACATATTACATATTTAAAAAGTAAATACAAACTGTGCAAAAAGTGGTCCATGTATATAGCACGACTGTTTTAAACATAATATGTTGAATAAGAAATGTTATAAGAAGAAATGTTATTTGAACACCAAATCATGTGACACTGAAGACTGGAGTAATGGCAACAGAAAATTCAGCTTTGCCATCACAGGAATAATCAAAAATAAATATATAAATATATTAAAATTAAATCAGTTATTTAAATTGTAATAATATTTCACAATATTCTTATTTACTGCATTTTTGATTAATTAAATGCAGCTTTAGTGAGCATCTTTCAAAAATGAATGGTAATGGTAGTGTTGGTCTAGCTGAAAGATCCCTCTTCAGCACCACATGTGAGTATGTGTGTATAAAATAATAAAGGAATCATCGTCAGAAGTCATCTGGATAGTTGTTCATGCTTTGCAGCTGCATGTGTGTGTGTGAGGCAAGATATAAAGGTATTATTACCCCTGAGAGGTGAAAGGTCAGGCATTAACTAAACTGCTTGCTTAGAGCTGTGCACTAGAGATCTCACTCCTCTGGCCCTGAAAATACTCCAGTGACTTGTCTAAATAATCAGGCAGTCCTCTAGCATAGATAACAGCACTGATAAATAAACACCAGACGCAGACAGTTCTATAAGAGCATGCAGCCATACAGTTCTTCAAAGCGTGAGGATTTGTAGCATGTCAAGTGCTCGGACCCATTTAAGGGGTTAATTTGTTTCTCTGGTTAGTGCTGCGTGGGACTACCTTTGGTCCAGAGTGCTTTTCTCCTATTATGTTTTTTGACCTTCTAAAAAGGAACAGTCGGTTTCGACCTCATTCATGAAAAAGGGGAAAAACAATGGACTGGGTGGGTTAAGGAAGTCACATCATATCAAAATGAGATTAGAAACTAAAGAAAGGGCATTTAAAAAACCTCTTGACATTGAAATAAATTGGGAGGGAAGCATTAGTTGTTTGCAAGATTATTAAAGTGCCAAAAAATCTTTTTCCATAAGAAGTATCTAAAAATCCTTAAAATGATAGTTACTTGAAAAGCAAAATTACACAAAATGTGTAATATGCATAAGTTTAGCATAAATATAAATCTAATAAAAAATTTAGTGAGCTTTATGCTTAGAAAAAAACCTTAATATAATATAATATAATATAATATAATATAATATAATATAATATAATATAATATAATATAATATAATATAATATAATATAATATAATATGCAATTTTTTTTTTAAATATTTGCTACCCGAATTGTTTTGTCCCTTGTGTTTGTGATGAATATTATTTATTAGACTATTTCCAGTGGGTTCAATGTCAGCATTTTAACACTATGTACTACTTTGTTGTTTCAGGAAAATATACTGGGATCTGTAGGGGGCAGAGAGAAACAAAGACAGAGATGAAGAGAGCACATTATCACACATAGTCAAAAGATCACCAAATGCTTCAGGTCCCATATTAGGTAATGAATCTTCAGCAGAAAGCCAGTTAATGAGAAATATATCGACACACTGGTGTTACTGTGGACCTGTAGCAGGAACAGAGTAACATCTGCTTACGTGCTAGAAGCCTGGATATGAGATGGACTGAAAACAGAAGCTGTTGTTTATAAAAGAGAAGTTTGAAAGAGACATTTTTAGCTTCAGGTTTAAACACATATGAAATAAAAATCACAAATTAGATCTTTAATTTCTCAGTGGTTTCTATTAGATGGATTTCACAGATTTGTGTCCTGCTGTAATCTCCTGTTGTACCTCCGCTAGACTTTCAGATAAAATCTCAACATTGTCACAAGCTGTGCTCAGATTTGCTGAGATATCAAAAAAGTCAAGAGATATGAACTCAAATATTTCTCATCAGATACCTTTGAGAGTATTATCTGAACTAATATTACTGTATGTCAGTTGTCTCATTACATAATTCTATTTTGGGAGAAAGACTAAGATCTGCATTATGTCTCTTGAAAGAGCTAAGAAAGAGCAATCTTTGAGCGCAACGCCTTTCCTTTGGAGAGAACAAGCAGGTCGTAATTTAATATATTGTATTTTTGGTGGCCAAAAAAAAAAAGCAAACTTAGAGCCCAAAATCATTTGTCCAGTGTGTTTGCCAAGGTGTTTGGTATTTTGTTGGCCCTCAGACAAGAGCTCTCTTGGTCGCACTTAGCTGTCTATTTTGTAATGCACCTTACTTGAATTTTGTTCTATTTTTGTCAAGATTTTCTCTTCTAAATGGAGGAAAGGGAGGCAGGGGGTGTCATGTGCGTCACAGCCTCTGTTTTAGGAAAAGTGACACTCAGCCTTTAAAGACTCTTCAGAGCGCTGAGATAAGGAATTTAGGGGCTTTATCTGAAATGTCACGGTTTAATTTAAAGGGGTGAGGCACTTAGGATCTGGCACCGGCCTTTCAGTCTAGTGATAAATTTGCAAGAAAGTGGAAAAGATTGGAGCCCGGAGAGCAGATTAGTGGGATACAAATATAGAAGTGACATTGTACCGGGTATTAGTCAGGTGCTCGTCTGAGTGAGTGGCTGGCCTCTGATATGCTGGAGTGTATGGCTGCTGAACAATTGATTGGTGCGCCAGATTGATTGGGCCAGTGAAGCATCAGTCGTTTGTGTTTCCCTTAACTACTGCTTGCCGCCTCTCCATTTCCTCCTTCTACCTTCATTTTTTCCCTCCTTGATTCTCTCTCCCTCTCTCGCTCCGCAACAGTTGGTGTGTGTTCATCTTGGCTGTTCTCCATAGCCTGTTTGATGTGGTTTCCAGAAGTCCTGATCTGCAGTCCCTTGCCACTCCTTTTGTCATCGCTAGACCTGCTGTCTCTTTAGCCTCCATTGACTCCTTTTAACCTCCTCTGGTCTCCCTCACATTTAAACAGCTGTTCGCCTCCCGATCCGCTCGCTGGAGATAATAACACTCCTGTTTTCCAGAGAAGTCACCTCTGAATGTTTGATTCTGATGGATTGTGTTGATTTCAGTCGTTGTGCATGTGAAGAACACTTCAGTGGAGAAACCATCCAGGCTCAGTCTCAGTCTCAATCCGTTCACGGTCCATATTGCACACAAACTGACAAGACAATATCTGAAAATCGCTAGTTTAAATCTGATTGTCTGACTTCTATGTGACTTCCAGGTGTGTTTACAAAGTAGCAGATTGACACAGTAAGCACTTCTGAGGAAGAGCTAATCACTGGATTTGCTGATGTTTGCTAGATTAGCAGCATCAGAACTTTATAAGATGCTCAGTGTTTTCTTTTGAGGCACTAAATAGTAAGTTAACTAGGGGTGAGATATATTACCGCTATTATTTGATCTTTATTTGATCAAAAATAAAATCAAAAGTAAAATTTCTATTTTAATATATTTTAAAATGTGAATTTTCAGCAGCAATTAATCCAGTCTTCAGTGTTGCATGATTCTTGAGAAATCATAATATGCTGATTTGGAATCATATCTTATTATTATCAATGCTGAAAACAGTTGTGCTGCTATATATTTTCAATGAAGGCATCATACAAATGGTCTTCTCTCACTAATACTGTCTTATAAGTTTTCGATAAGCGTTTGAGGCTTTTTGTTGATGTTTTAGTGCTTAACCTTTCTACGGTTAACTAAACTGATGGCTTTCTGCTACTGGATTGATTTTTGTTGTTAGTAGATATGACTGAGCGCTAAAAATATGCGTACGCTCAGCCAAATCTCTTACCAACGTCAACCGCTGCTGATTCTCAAAGTGCCACCAAGGGTTGTGTTACTTGTGGGCATTTTATCAAGCCTCCTCAGACATGCAACTCAGCACTACATTCCACTCTGAAGAGCATGCCATATTTTCCATTCAGAGAGAGAGAAAGAGAGGGTACAGAGCAAAACAATTGGCCCTAGACAGGCAGTGTTGATTCAGAGGGACGTTCGTAGAAGAGTCACTGACCCTACATGGGCACCTTTCCTGCATATACCAGCACGTATAAGGTAAACCGATAGCAGGATGAAATATCTCCCACTTACATAAAAGAGACAAGGACATGGATTTTCTCACAAAGCTGACTAGGTCCTGATTTGGAAATAAATAGTCTATGCCAGGCACATTCAGCGAGTGTTGAGTGAGCATGGGTCACCCTTCCTAACGCCTGTATGTTGTGAAGCAGGAGTCATTGTAAACAACAGCGTGTCCTGGTTCTTTATGGCTGTTCACACATACACTGTAAGGAGTTCTAAATACGCTTCTATTCACACACTGTTTGGTTTTAAAAAAGAGAACTCACACACTCTCTGATCTGAATTGTAAAGAATTTAACAATACTGTTTTTTAATAGTTCAAATATTGATTCTTTAAATAATTTAAGGAATAAATATAACTAAATATAAAAAAGTAATACAAATAAAAATATATAAAAAAACAAAAAACAATGTAATTGCCTAATGATGAAATAATTTCAGTAATTAATTGGTGTGTTTACACTGACTTTTTAATGACATGTCAATATTTTTTCCACTAATCCACTAATTGGCTATAGCTATATTAAACAAAATCTCTAAAAATAAAAAAAGTGGTAACATATTTAATCAATTTATTTTTCATAAAATACTACTGATGAAAACACATTACATGCTCTGTCAATCCAACAGCGATTCATCAGGATGAATGAACTTGCGTCACGTTTGTTAAATATGGTTGCGTCAATTCTGGTAATCTTTATGTAAGATATCTTTGATATTTGCTTTAGTTATAATTTAGTTTACTTAGAAAAGGAGCTTGACTTTGATATTCTTTCTGTTGTATGAACAATTTTTGGGTCACACCTGTTAGTAAACACCGTTGTCAATCCCAAACACTTACTCTGTGAACATAGCCAAAGATACACCGGGATATGTTTTTTTTTGTCTTTGAACTTGTCTAGTTGATGTCACAAACTGGCCAAGATGGTATGTGACTAAAACTATTCTAAAACCAGCAAACTAGACTCACTTCATAAAGCTTGGAAATCTGCAGACCAGTTTTGATGGTTTCAGGTGTTTTTTTCCCCCTCTCAGCAGGGGTGATCTGAACTGGTTGAAGTAGTGATGGGGAATGGGAAGTGATATGTAGTGTCCCATTCATGCCCAGAGGGGAGGACCCAAGAGAAGGCTCTCTGTTTTTTTTCCCTCTCAGCAGGAGTGATGTGAAGGCTCTCACTTTCAGCGCTGTCAGATCTCCCTCATCTCTTCCTATCAGCCAGTGGCTACATGCGGTCAGGCTGCAGTGTGTTGGAGGCTGTTGTTCTCACACACAAACAGACATGGACACACAAATCTGTTACAATGCGCTAAAGTGCAGAATGCATATGTGTCTTTTCTTTCTCTGTTAGACAAACACTCTCAGACAACGGCACTGGGAACTCTGGCTATGTTTGGAATAGCATAATATTTTATATTCATGTGTATTTTTTATTTAATTATATATATTTTTATATGTATATTCAATTACATGCCGAACATAGACACAGTCAACAGAGACAGCCTCAGCCCAGGAACTCCTTTTAAATAAAAAAATTAAAATAAATAATAAAAAATAAGAAAGAGACTGATTGTTGGTTGATTTTGTTTGAGTGTGTGTGTTGTTTTTTTTAGTTTTTATTTATGCTTTTTGTTGGAACACTTTTTTTTGTTAATTAACTGACTGCAACACTGGTGGAGAAAGACACCTCTGGATCCAGTCAGTCCTGTCCTCATAAGTCATATGAACCCATTCCAGTAGGTCTTACTCACTGCCAGCTTGCATTAACTAATGCAGCTTCTAAAAATATTAGCTTCATTATTACAAAGTGTGGCAAGATGAGATTAAATTCACCCTAAAAGGCCCAATTTAGATAAATTAAACTGGCATTTTCCTCTTTTCCTAGACTTTCCTGCTGTGTGTGCAGACATGCAAACAACTAAACAGCTTGAAAAAGTATCTTAGAATTAGACTTTATTTTTAACTCTGGCAAGCAGGGAGGCATTTAACCCTGATACTTTATAGGGCAACTCTGCTTCTTGGATGCTAGGATTTTAGAAAATTTATTTAAATGCATAAGGCCTTGTAAACAAATATTAGCAGCATTCATGAAAATGATAAACAAGATGCACACGTGATATAATCATGGAGCCATTTTTTTTTTTTTTTATGAATATAGAATTTAACATCCTTAAAACATATTAGGTAGCATAATTTATTTTTTATTATTCATAAATTACAAAATGGGTGAGTTACTACACTATTTTATCTTATACCGGAATGCTTTATTTAAAAATAGATATGTAAATAAAAATAAAAAAATCAAGGACTTGAGGTGTTATTGGCTCTTGTCACAGCGAGCTGAGTGCCGTCACTGTTTAGCTCCCCTTGAACTGGGCTAATACTTGTCTATTACGATTAGGATTAGTATGTGTCGCACTGACTCAGGCAGAGCCAGGAAGGGCTTATAATCGAATAAATCTAGATAAAAAACACAGAGATTGGTTTACTGAGGAGAAGGATTTAGCGCTGACCATCTCGTAGTGACACACGGATTAGCCAGGCTTTCTGTGCTGCTCTCTACAGGCAGAGGGCGGCCACAGGAAGTGGGAGGAGGCGTGGAGACGCAGCGAGATGGCCAGGGCTTTATATTGCAGAACAGACAGTGAGTTTAACTGGTAGTGACAAGGTCAGGGTAAGGCTTGTGCAAAAAGGCTTTGTTCCATTGGCAGATTAGAAGGCTCTTCCCGAGTTTTTATACTTTTGGATCTTGTAGGACATGTTGTGTGTTAATCCGGGCAAGATAGCGCTGCTGGCGGGAGGTGGAGAGAGGCCTGTGGGAACAATTTGACTGAATTCATTTTTGAATTTTCAGATATTTACCATGGTTAGAGGCAGATTTTGTTGATGTCTTTGGGATGAACTTTGTTTGATGTTCTTGTTGAGTGATCCATGTATTTCCTTCCTCTGACTGTGCTTATGTGAATGCTTCCATATTTGTGTTTGTTGGCTGTGTGTAGCCGTGGCAACAGGCCAGGCCCGGGCATGTTACAGGACTCCTTTTTAACTTGGGTTTGACTATACTGTTTGTTTTGATCATTTATTAAATGAAATGGTACTTCAACTCAAATAATATATTCTTGGTGAATATAATCTGAAAATAATCTTATTCTATGGTGTCCTGTTTCATATAATACAGTAAGTAGAGGTGAATTTCATTTCACATAATGTTTTTTCTTGTTATTATTTCATCTGGCTTTTTTTCTAAGCATTTTTACATGTAAATAAATATTCAAGTTGATAACTGGACACCACTTACATGCAAAGTAATGAGGTCATGTGAGGTGTGAGATCATTTGTAGCTTTTTGTATTTTCTTTTAGACTTTTATCAGTATTATTGATAAAATGTATATATATATATTAGTTAAAAGAAATAAAGTCACAGTTATTATATATATATATATATATATATATATATATGTATATATATATATATATATATATATATATATATGTATTGTGAGGTGTGAGATCATTTGTAGCTTTTTTTTTTTTCTTTTTGACTTTTTTGGGTATTATTTTATGTTTATTTGTATTTAATAACAGTTTGTCAATTTTTTTTTTAAACCATGTTTTGGGCTAAAGAAGCACAGTTTATGATATCATTGTTGGTTGGACATGTTATTGAAGCATAGTGTTCACTCTAAAAGATGTATTTTTCCCCCAGTGAAGTAAATAGGTTCTATACATGACTAGAACACAGCTGTCCATGGATGTTGCCAAGATGTTCACAAAGTGAGACTTTGATACTTTTCCCTTTATCTTGCTAACATTTCTATTATCTGACATTTTTGTTGGATACATTATTACATTATATTTTAAATGCATATGTGAATAGGATATTTCTGCAGTGTCATATGTAAATGGACACCTTTTTTGATACTGCATCCAATAGTTGTCAGTATTAAGTCTGAAGAAACATAGACATAGTGAAACATAGACATAAAACATAGACATAAAAAATATATTACTCAGTCCATCTTTACACCACTAAGCTTTTAAGGTGCTGGTGTTTAAAACTGTGACCTGACATTCTAATATTTGTGTATATTAACAATTCAAGGAGTTGCTGACTATCTTAAGCAGAAGACTTTCAAAGGCAAAAGACCACAGCCTCACTAAAACGCTTTTCTTCTTTCCTTGGGAGACAGTTAGCAATATCATCTGGCAATTAAGAAGAAAACGAGAGAGAAATGGAAAAGCCAATTACCTCTCAGAGTTAGCTAAAGGCCATTTAAACAGTGTGCCCATGACATAATAATGTTTATTGTAAATATTATAGTCAGAGCCGGAGTGAGCCTGGCGTGAGAGGGAGGGAAAAAATGGCATCAGTCTGAGACAGAGAATAATTTATTAAGATCTGAGATGCGCCAATTATGTGGAAAGGACCAAAAAAAAAAAAAAAAAAAATCAAACTCTACAGGAACCGCATACATGATTGCAATCTTGATTAAATCCCCCTGGATCTAATGAGTTGATTTTCTGCTGTTAATATTGCATTGGCTGATGATGGCTTCGTTAAGATAATGGAACGGAGCTAAAATATAAATGACTCCCTGTCAAGGAGCAGATTTTTGTCATTTTGCGCCTGACACCTCCACCATGGGGATTTGCTAAGGCTCTTTTTTGAGCCCAGATTGGCCAGATCTGGAATACTAATTTTCTCCTGCCAAGACTCATCATGCCAAAGCACACCCCCTCCCACATGCTTGGTAAATATCCCCTTTATCATCCGAATAAGGGCAGCCGGCATGAAACATTACATGTGCATGTCTGTTTCACACCAGCTAATAAAGACCATTTATAATCTTTGAGTTGTTTTCAACGTAAACATTTTCATTTTTCCCCCACCTTTTGTTGTTTTTCAAACCGTAATGATCCACAAAAGAAATGTGTGGGTGGATGAAAGCCATCGGGTGCTGATGAACTGGTTGTATTGACTTGTTTCTGGAGATGAATAAATGTTGCAGCCTCACTCGAGCTCAGATCTGGCCTGTTGGATCCGCCTCACTTCATATTAAATGGCCTGTCACCTAGGCCAACAAGATACATGAAATGTACTCTGTGTAGCATATTGATCTCTTGCTTTACTTGAGTCACACGAGCAGGTTATACAGATGTGTAGATGAAAGTTAATGCAAAAAGCATTTTTCTAACCAAGACTGGGAATTAGTGGAGATTATGTGCTGGCATTGATAGCGGTGAAGCAGAGATCATGAATCAGAGTGAAGATGGGTAGTTATGGTAACATAGCTAATCAAATGTGCCAGGGAGGTTCTCGGTGGAAATGAAAAAAGTTCCATAACGGGGTGATGTATGAACTCTCGAGGCATAAGTATAACAAATTGCTCTCGGCGAGATTAAAAATCGTATTAAAGTCAACATGAAATGCAGTTCGCTACCCATTTTCCCTCTTACGCATTTTTGAGTGTAACAGGATATTTTATCCATTGGGAATTAATTTCATCGCTCCGTATCAGGATGGAAGTGTTTGAAGGAAGTGATTTAGTTCGTCAGCCCCTACTGGTATGTGCATGAACTACCCCATCTGTATGGCCATTCTGATTGTGACTGGCCTGTGATCTCTGATTGAATTAATTAATTAATTAATTAAAAATTATATTTATGCACTTATATATTATATAAATATTTGTATAAAATTATATGTAATTTTTTACTTATTTGCACAGTCACAGTTTATAGTATCATTGAGATTATTATATAGTTTGTATGTTAAAGTTTTTAGTATTTTTGTTGTTTTTGTCATTTTTAAATATGTCTGCATAGTTTTTATTAATTTTATTTCAGTTTTAGTTTGTTATCTTTGTGCATCAAGTTAAACTAAGTGAAAATGAGAAATGTTGCCTCACAAACTAGCTGAAATAAAATAAAATATGTATTAAATAGTAAACAGGAAGGGCCAGGAACATGTATTCAAAAGTAAATAGGGTCAGTTTTGATTTCATGTTGGTCACTTCCCAAACGTCTTTGACTATTCTCCTGATCGTCTTAATCGCAATTGTGGTCGGTTTTCATGCTCTCGCTGACCTTGACTCCCCCTCCCGACCCCCTTCTCTTTTTTCATAGTAACGGGGAAGCAGTGTGATAGAAGCTCACCCCCGGCCCTTTCTTCCATGTGTCAGTTTTTTTGTCTCGTTACATGGTTTTGCTAAAAAGTTCTTTAATCAATCAAGTACGAGGCAGAAAATAGGCTTTGTCACGGCCGGGCCCGGGGTCGTGTGATGCTCGCTTTGCATAGTGACAGCTCCTCAAAAGGGCCAGAAAGGAATATTTTGAGAGGAAAATAGTGGTTTCCATGGCGCCGGCACTAGTTGCACATCACTCACCATTCTTCGCTCCCACGTGAGCGCTGGATTTCAAAGAGATGGGCGACAAAAATTAGGGCAGGAGGGCAGGGTGGGGTGCAGAGGTAGCTGCCCCTCAGCCCAGTGTCCTTCTCTCCAGCAGGCAGCGGAGAATAGCACTGAGAAGTGACAGCAAAAAGGGGGGCCTTCTCGCCTCTGTCAGCTCCGCATAAGCAGCGCTATTAAGTAAATGTTCGATTTTTCATTGTGCTACAGCCGTTGAATAGCAACTCAGAGGGGAGTACGTAAAGAATGAAAAGGTCTGAGCCAGGGAGGAAAGGCTGCTCGCTTTAATGGCTCCCAAAGTATGTCATCTGAATCATGTAATTAGCGATTAGCTTTTATTTGGGCCGAGTCTGCATCCACCAGAAAGGGTTCCCGAGTTTCTAATTTTATAAGTTACAAACACAGCCAGGAAATGGAAACAATGGATCAGTCATAAATCCTAACTAAGAGGACAGAGGATTGTTATCTCAAGCTGTTTTGTATGCTACTTTGAATGTGTATGTTCCTGTTTTTAATTATTAAACCTACAGGTCCTCTGTGGATTCTCTGGGAGCAGCTAACTTCGCTTTCAGGATAGGAAGCTGTCATGTAAGAGTTTTGTCATGCACACAGATTCTGGGGTTTAAAGAAAATCAAGTTCTGTGGAAGAAAAAAATCTTTAATGGATGTTTTCATCAAGGTGTGAGAAGCACATTTACAGAACTTGTTTGTGTGCTTAGAAGTAAATTTAATGCCTGATTTGATCTAAACACAATCTTACGTCGAGACCCATTTCACCTTTCAATGCTTTTCTGTTTGTGAAATGACTTAATAAGGTCAAATTTTTTTGTGAGTGTGCGTGTCGGCTACTTTAAACAATTTGCAATAATTTCCATAGCATCATCACCAGCCGCAATAACAAACAAGGTTACTCTTCAATGCTTCTTGTCATGTACATGACCGTTTTTGTGTTTCTAGCGCTGAGAGAAGTGCGGCGCTCATCACTTTCTGTTGGTTAAACAGGTGTCCCGGCTTCTGTGTAGGTTTGTTAAAAAGTACACAGTACTCTTGATTGAGTTACTTAACTAATAAGACTAACCCACGGTGGGTGACTGTTACGGCGAGTGAAAGCAAGCATCTAAATGTCATGTTTTCATGTCAACTGTCCACTGCATAATTTCCCTGCCGAACGAAGCCCAGTTGTATATGTCAATAATTGGCGAGCTAGTTTGTCTTTGAGATCCTCTGCAATCTGCTGTCAGTCTTCAGTAAAGGTTAAGGGGGTGCTGGGATATCTTCCTTGATGGCGTTTTATCATGCAAAGCATGCCCTGTTTCCTGATGAATATATTAAAATTATTACTGTGCAAACAGACTTTCTAATTACTGACCTGCTTGCCATTGTACTCTGCGTTTTTTCTTCATGTTTTTCCCCTCTCTCTCCCTCCCTCACTCTCTCTCTCTTTCTTCATGCCTTGTTTATTTATCTGCACCAGTGAATACAGAATAGTCAGAGCAATGTCATTTCCATCCACATGAAAATGATTTTGAAAATGCCAATCTTCCCTATTATACAGTGTAATTACAAGTCTGTTTTTTTATTGTATCTTTAACCAGTGGGGGGACCCTTGAGAGTTTAAATATCTCATCTATGCTCTGTTTCAAAACCTAGCTAGCTGCCGACGGAGGCAGCATTTGGAGGAGTTGTGAAGGGTAGGTAACTTAATTATGCTGCCTTGTTTTAGCCAAATTCTAAGGCAGTATTATTTGTAGAGAAGGCAATCCCAGAATGCATTGTGACCAGCCCAATGCAAAAATTGCCAGTGAGAATGGAATAATGTTTATATAGATGTACTATTTAAATATTTAGTTAAATGCTAAAACATATAAAAAATACAAAAAATCTGTGTAATTAAAATGGATTGTTTTATCCAATATCTGATTTTATTTATTTTTATGCTACAAGTATATTAGCTTAGCAACATGATAATGTGTTGCTTAGCATTAAACTCAGTTTGAATGACCCAGTTGGAGCGCTACTTGTGTGGTTTTTAGGGTTGTGTTCCAAATTAGTCCTTTATGAGTTTCCGTGACGGTTAGGATGCTCCTTAGGAGATGTGTGTAGAGGCGAACAAGGTACATTTTGATGTATATAAATTAATTTTTCATTCTGTAGCAAAAAGTTTGGTATAATAAAAAAAAATGGATTACTGTACCCAATACTTTTTTTGTGTTATGTATTTTTATGTTTATTTCAACACTGTCAGCTTAGCAACATGTTAACATCCAACTCAAGTTCAGTCTCCCTTGTGAAGTGCTATTTATGCAGTGTGTAGAATTGCTGGCAATGTTGGTCACACCAAATAAGTGACTTATCAGGTTTCATGACAATTAAGATGCCCCCTTAGAAGACAGCTGCCTATGTAGTGGGCAGTGAGGCATCTCAGGTTCTGGAATAGAGGTGAAAGTTAAGAGAAATTTTGATATACACAAACTTATGTTTCACTTAGTAGCAAAAGTAGTTTCTATGAAAAGAGTTTAGTGCAATTAAAGAGTACTGTACCCAGTGTGTAGTGTATACACAACTTTAATGTGGTAATTGTATTTGTTTTTTTTATTCATTTAAAAAATGAAGTTGAGAATGTTTTTATTTTAGAACTTACCCAGAATTATATAAGACACAGAATTGGGCAGAATGAAAAGATCAAACATGCATTATATCACACGTTACATAACTGCACCTGGATGGTATATATAGGTGTGTCTCTTATATTTGCAAGAATGAGGAATACCACACTTTCTTATGTGTGAAAGAAAAAAAAAATCTTGGCAAACGCTCTCAGCAGATCATCATAATTCTCAAACATGCACTTGATTAGCCTCTTTATTATGTTTGTGTTTTCATTGCATTGGTGAAGAATGTGAAATATGGGGAGGTTGGAAAACTGTCACATTGCACCCAGCTTCAGGCCGGCTTTTGTTCTCTTTCCTTCTCAGCAGGTTTCTCGAGATTCAAAGGCATAAAATGCAACGTTTTCTTTTCGGTCTTTTATAACATACACCCTGTCATGGCGTGCTTATGACGTGAGCTGGAGTGTGTGCCGTGCCAAACGTGTTATTAAAGTCACCTATTTACCGGCACATTCCGCCTGCGCCACTTCATGCAAAAGGGCAAGCCTGTTGTTTACTCTGCGACGGAGATGTTGCACAGGGGTTTGATCTGGGGAGTTGATAGGAGCGGTAATTTAAAGAGAGGACACTGCAGCTCCCAACAAAAACAATTAAAGAAAAAATGAAAGGCAGCCCCTACGGGTTAAAAATAGAATATTAGCAACATGGATGCTGGAATCCACTGCCCCCCCTCATCCCAAACTTGCGGGGCCTGCATTGTTATGTACGATCCGATCTGCCAGTTCCTCCTCTAAGCTCCTTGTCACATTTTGACTTAATGAAGTGCAACTTAGAAGGGAATTGGGTTCATCATGCTAGTCGCACGATGCTCCCTTGTTGTAGCAAACTGGGGCGGCGTGGGACCAGAGCGCTACAGCATGAGTCGTTATCATTCCGGTCAGTCTGTTTAACACAAAATTAAACAAAGAACTAATTAGTGCCTCATGAATTAATAACTGCACTGTTGCCGAGTAGAAGTTAGGTTGCTGAGGGGAGATATAAAATAAGTAGGGAGATCAGGTTAGAATTATTATTACTTTTTCGGTTGCTTGTGCTCTCAAGGTTAGGAAACTTTGCCAGTTGCCACACTCTCTCATTTGGGTGTTTGTTTTCCTGTGTTTGCATGTGTGTGTGTCTATTTTTTTTTTTTCATCACATGATTGGCTAAACTTAATGACCCCATGACAACGAGCGCAGATTTCTTGTTTATGTTGACATGAATTAGGGAGAGTGGCCGGGGTTTATCAAAAAGCTCATCCTACTTTTTTGATAGACAATTGGTTTTTATCTATGTCACTTCAAATTGCTATTTGTTAGTTGGTCACAGGGGGAGGGGCTTTCTGATTAGAGCGCATCTGATTGGACAAAAATCTGCGTAGTGCAGGATGAGTCATCAATATTTTGGGTGTGTTTTTCCTGTAAGGGAAATACTGTAAATTGTGTAATGTGCAAATTTGGTAAAAATGTATTATGTCATTTTTTTAGGCATACGCTAGCATATAGATGGACAAAAACATGTGGACTAAAAATTTATGATGATTCAAATGAAAAAAAAATATATATAGATTACAAGACTAGGCTTGTTCAGTGTTAACAATTTTTTTCAGTTTTAAAATACTTTATTCTACCTTATCGTAACATGCACATACATAAATAGGCAGATTTCAAGTGTAAACCACCTATCAAAACATTGCTTTTGTTTGTATGAGCATCCCAAACAGCTGACATGGCAGCTCTAGTTTAACCAATCAAGTAAGTCTGAGGCGGAGCTGTCAGTATGCTTGACCAATAGCTGGTAGAGTAAGTGTTTTGGAAACCTGTTTGAAACAATCATTTATTAAAGCTATTTTTGCAGTTCTAGTTGGTGTCGCAAGTGGCACAAAAACTAGACAGTTTTCCTTTAAACAAACATTAAAGTGATACAGTTACGTTACAGAGTGAAGAATAACTAAGAATTACTCTGCTGTGTGCTCATCTGATAGCGTTAAACAATGTTTATCTCACTCTCTCATCCACGCTCAGTTAGGCTCTGCTGTTCAAACCACATATATCACCAGACATCTCATCATGGATGTTTGCTTACAGAGAAATCAGAAGAAAGTGGTCACAGTTGGCTTGGCTTTACTGCCCACTGTAATATGAGTGTTGTGCTGGCCTAGGTTAATGCGTGCCAGCCAAGGTCATAGAGGCTAATAAAATCCTCCCTCAATCAGATTTTAGGATTACTGATTCTAAGTAAATTATCATCGGCAAGCCACGTTATAATATTTGGAAAAAACTGGCCAACTGATGGCACACCTGCTCTCCTGGGCTCGGATGAGTAATGTGAGGGGGTTTTGTGGTGGGTTTCTGTCACCTGTCAGTCCCCACCAACTGTGAAACCATACAGTAGGATTCTGTGTGAATGCAATGGGTCACAACGGGGGCCATTTGAGAGCCTTTTGTTCAGTCAGTACTGAGTGTCTGCACCCAGAATGCTAAGGGGGAAGACATATCTTCACATATTAATGGAGTGTTTTATTTAATGCCTGATAAATGGATGTTTGGATTTTATTTACTCTAAACAGTTTTTTTCTCTCTGTCTTTCAGATGAAGTAAATCTGGGAGTGAAGTGACTTTATCTGTCAGTGAAAGAGAAAGGTAGGGAAAGCATGCACACTGACCGATGGTTCATGTTCAGTTGTGTTAACTGAACATGAATCCCCCCCCCCCAATGCCTTGTTCAATGATAACAATTGTACAATTACATATGCAAATCTTTTTGTGCCTTCTCTGTAACAATAAAGGAGAAATATTGAAAACATTTCTTTGCTGTATAAATAAAGTGAAAGGGTATCTTGGACTTTTAGGCTCAAAAATGACAAAAATCACAATAAAAATATAAGACCCAGCACTACTGTTCAAAAGTTTGGGTTTTTGGGGTTTGATTAAAAAAAAAAAAGTTTTTATAAGGAGTATGTTATGCTCACCCAAGCAGCATTTATTTCATCACAAATACAGAACATTATAAATGCTGAAATACATTTACTTTCACTTTTGATCAATTTAGGGCACCCTGGCTGAATAAAAGAAGTGATTTATAAATAAATAAATTAATAACCCCACACTTTTGAACGGTATAGAAACTTACAGTTAAAATGATCCAGTTGCAGAGGTTCTAAGAAAAGTAATTAATTTAAAAAAATGAGAAAAAAAAATTATAGTCTAAGAATCATATTGACTACTTTTATGAAACTTTCATCATATTTATATTGTGCTTTGCACCCTTTCTGAAACATGAAAGCTTGCCAGTCATATCCACAGGCAGTACATTCTTCAGAACTTCTCCTTTCACAAAATAAAGTCATACAGTGTGTAATTACTTGTTGGCAAAATGTTAATTTCCCTTTTTTAGGTTTCAAGGCGATGCTGTAATATATTGCTAACTTTTTCATTGTTACTCCGAGGTTGCAGTGTTTGTTAAAAGTGCATGCAGTTTAGCAAACGGTTTTCCATTATCATCATATTTTAGCAGTTGACAGCTGCCATCTCGATAAGCATAAGATGCCACAAATGATTAATACATCTCATGGAAGTTTACAGACAAAGTTAAGAGCATAAAGATTCGCTCTCTGGGATGAATGACACTCTTTTGCATGGCTTTGCCCGTGGCTCCTGAGTCAGCAGCGATCTCAGCGGAGAGGAGTGATGTTGTGCGTTGTCTCGTGTCAGTCTCGGGGTCATCCTCATGTCCAGGGGGTGCTAGCTTGACCATGATACGCAGCTCAAAGAAACCAACACCCCTTTGTCCTGCCAGTGTCTTTCAGCGCAGGGCAAAATACACACTTGCAGCATCAATCACGGGCAAACTATGTCTAAACAATGTCTCGGCAGCCACCGGCAGTCATGCATGGCTGGGCAGGGAATGGAGAGAGAACAACACAGATCATGCTCTTTGTGTCAGGCGATATGTGGATGAGATGTTCTCCGATTCAAACATTGTTCTTCAGAGCCTTTTTAAAACTCTTTTTTTGTTTTCTTGTAAGATAACAGTGTTTGGTTTTACTATCAGGGGTGGGTGGTAAGAGTCATGAGAAGGGTTTATGTCACAATTTTTATTATTTAACAAGTTTTTTTCCCCAACATTTAATGATTTTATTAACTTAATAAATTAAAAAAAAAATGATTATGAATATCTAGTTATTTTTGCTTAAAATTAGGCCACAAAATGTTTTATATATTACATAACTAGTCTCTCTCTCTCTCTCTCTCTCTCTCTGTGTGTGTGTGTGTTTTTGTGTGTGTGTATATAGATAAATGTTTTTTTTGTGTTCAAACCTAGATTTAAATGAAATGAAAAGATTTAAATGAATCGCAATAAATGAATTGTAAATCTGGCTTCAGTTTAAAAACAAGTTCATATTATATGACACTCATAACCACAATACATTATAAAAATCACTAGATGAGCCACATTTGAAGCGATATAGTATAGGGATAGCACTTCTCTTATAATCAAAATGCTATCTGAACAAAGCATTGGTTGAATTTCATGCAATAGATTTAAACAGCACAATCTCTACCGACTGACATGTTACTACCGTTGCATTGTATATATCATCAAACCCATGCCTGCTTTCAAGTCAAAGCAATGTTTTTCTGCACCTCGGTCTAATAAGCCAGATGCTTTAGGAGTCCCTCTTCGCATTCAGACATAGGACAGTGTGCCAAGCTAGGCAGCCCCAGCATCATGACCCAATTCTCTCCTCATTGCAACCTGAATGGCTGGAGTATAGTTAGCTTAATTGGGTTTTGATATATTTAATTCGGCTAATCAGCCAAACTGGCTCCAACATGGGGCCTTGCATGCCTTTTCCTTTCCCTAAAAGCTCCCAGAGACCAGGCGGGTGCAGCGCAGAAGCCTCCCAGAATGGATTCCCTCTCAAACAGTGGGAAGAAAATTAAACTGCCAAATTTGTTTTTGTTGGTTCAGGCCTTCTGCGGGGAGTTGGAAGGCTTTTAATTGCGCTTGCTGTGAAGAATTGGATGAGCTGTTTTTAAGACAACAAAAAGCAGGCTCCCTCTCACTAGACCGCCGAACTGGGCTGTTTTCAGAGATCGCTTGGGTCAAATGTAGTGCAAAGACAGATTGCGGAGACTGTTCTCTCTTATTTAAGTAATTACAGACATTGATATATTAAACCCTCTTTTTATATGGCTGAAGAGAACCTGTATCTGCCGAGTTAACATGTTACATTGTCAGCTTACTTTTCTTGTTTTCCTTTGGTATATCAGTCCAAACTGTGATAACAAAAAATCCAGCACTTCTTTTGTATGCCATCACCTATGTGCTTTTTCTTTTTTTCCCTTCGATTTTTTTCGATTTTGATTTTTTCAAAACAAGAAGAGGCTACATGGAAACTGCAGCCCTGTGTAAATATTTATGATGTAACATCTCCATGTGAATAGACTTTCTCTCCAGCCCATCCATCAAACCCGCCACCTCCTCAAATCGCCCCCTCAACCCCCCTAACGCCCGCCTGCCACTCAGGCCGCAGGAAGCCAAGACAGGAGCATCACGTTCCCCTTGCGCTCAAAGTAATTGTTTTTCTTTTGAACCAGGGCCTCCGGGCCCCCAACATCTTTTGAAACCGGGGTCTCTTGCCTTTCATAAGCCCTGAAACTTCAAAGCCTATAGGGCTTTTTGTCTCAGTGGTACGTCTACTGGCCCCCAAAATGGTGCGACAGGGAAATGTGATGTAGGTCAAATTACAGCAGTTGCGCTTATAAAAAGTGAAATTTCTTAGCATGTCGACGCAAGGCCTTGGTTACCTTTCAAGCTAGATGGCTCAGTCCAAAGTTAACACATGCCAAATGCGAATTAGGATTTGATGGTTAAATACCACAAGTAACTTATTAGGCTGGCAACTTTTTTTAATACATTGCTTTAATTCGAAATATAAGACTGTCCTTCGTTGATGTAATGTTTTTTTCTTTCTTTTGTGATTTTTTTTTTTTTTAATGATTTATGTATATATATAAATATTAAATATATTTTTATATTTTTATATAATGAATGTTTTAATTAATTAAAACTTAATTATCAAATAATTATCAAAAATTATTGGGCAATAAATTTTTTTGATTATTTTTATTATATTACATTAATAGAATTTATAACCAGCATTTCCCTCCCATCATCCACCACTTTTCGCAATGACTTCTGGGTCTCTGCAAAGGATGCATGCAATACTGCCTTAGATTTTGATGAATATGTGGTGTTATGAGCCAAAAAAAAATAAAAAAAATAAAAAAATTAAAGGGATAGAACCCCAAAAGTCATTTGCTCGCCCTTATGTTGTTTCAAACCTGTATCTATTTACGTGGGAAAAAAAAATAGTAAATGATGACAAACCTGTATCTATTTACGTGGATGTATTTTTTTTTTTAAATTTTTTTTTAATTTTTGGTGAATTGTGTTAATTTGCAATGCCTTAAAATTTTGCCTATGGCAGCTCACTAGATTTTGGAATGGAGCAATCTCCTTTGGGAAAAATCCTGAAGATTTGTCTCTTTACAAATCCTTATGTCAGTTAAAGTATTGAAAAAAAAAAGCGTAACGAATGCAAACAGATATAGTGACAGTGGACATCATTGTGCAGAAATTCACCTGTTGTATTTGGGCCTGGTGTAAACAGGTGTGGTTTAACTTGGCTTCTTCCCAGATGTGGTGGATTACAGCCGTCTCCCTTTATGTAATTTCTCTCTGTGTTGGGTGGGAAATTAGGCATTGCAGCGTCTCTCAATAGAACGATGTTACAGTGCCACTCTCTGCCTTTTTTATCAGAACAGACGGTTGCTAAGATGTAATTATCACGGTCTGTCCCTGATAGACTCTGCTGAGGACTGAAAAGGTAATATGGATTATCACAATAGTTGTACAGCTCAATACTGCTATCTAACTTTATCCATTTATCTGCAATGATGGGAATCCTTTGTGTTGTGCAGCAGTGTAGCATCTATCTAAATAATAAAGGCCATTGTCTCCCTCTTGAAGAGAAGGGGTTGTCTTTTTTAATTTCAGCGCAGTTTGCGCAGTATTGTTAATATTCAAGCTGTGACTGCTCTGTGCAGATGAAATTGAATCATTAAACCCAAAACATAAGTTGAAAGCCAGAGTGAGCTTAAGGAAGTGGAATATATAGCCATTTTTTGTAATTACTTTTAACCAGCTGGTCTCGAGGTGATTTCTAGTGGGTGTATGAAGTGAGTTGCCCTCAAATTCACACAGATGAATACGTTTTAACCAGTATATCTATTCTTTTATAATTCAAAACCTAACAAGCTTCTTTTTGTGGCAGGCTTTGCTTTAATAGTCTGCTTGTTCTGCTTTTATAATAATTTGAATATTGTGAGATGTGTAAGGAAAAGGAAAAGCCATTGAGTATCAATGAGAGCTCCTCTGTAATCTTTATCTGTCTTGTGTGGGTCTGCATTTGTGTGACACAAGAACAGCGGGCACTTTGAAGAGCTCATATAGAATAGACAACACTCATTTTCACCTTTCTCACATATTTGGAGTGCCTCTTCTCTCTTGGCAGATCTATTCAAGCTTTCAATACCTTTTTCTCCTTCTCCGTCTCTGCTCCTTTCTCAGCGAGCAGGAGGGTTTTACTTTACCCCTTTGTCATCCTAATTGATTGCATTAACCTTTTGAGTATTGAATTTCCCCTGCATCACACAGAGCACAATGTGGAATATTATCATAATCTCTTCTAGTAATGGACATAGGGCAATCAACGATGCTTTAGGAAAAGTACATCTTTGAAAGATGGAACGACATATTATTTTCAATCAAACGGATACCGTGGACTGGTTTTGAGAGGCTTTGAGAAACTTTGATGCTCATGTGAAGGGTTATGTCTTTTTACGTGCCCAAAAGTTGACACTTTGAACTATGCAGTCTTTAAAACACAAGACTGCTCGGCTCAACAAAACCATTTTCCTTAAGATCCCTCTTATCTTGAGGATAATGATATATGTCAGCTCGTATGAGGAAAATGTAATTTTGCATTAAAGTAGAGCATAGTTCGACATTATATTCCGATTACAGCACATCATCAAGATGGCTTTTTATTAAATAAAGTGTGCTAAATTAGGAATTTTTTATAAATACTTATACATATAGTCTTTTACACATAGACATCAATCTATCTATCTGTCTGTCTGCTGTCTGTCTGTCTGTCTACACATGTATGCATGCTTTTGGCGTGTATTCATTGGTGCGTTAACATGATGAAGAGCTTCCTGTGTTGAAAAAGAGACAGTGGATGTCTATTGATATGATAATTAGTGTTTGTATTGGTGTGAGTGTACTGCCCAGCCACCCGCTCACCTGAAAAGACCCCTGTTGTGTCTGGAGTAAGGGGTCAGGAGATACTGGCTTTAAAGGTAAGATTAGCCCTTGGTTTACTTGGCGATTGCTGGGCCACATCGTTTAATCCCTTTACCCTCTTTACACTGACCTGTCAGCATTCATTGGGATGTTAAAGTTCATTTTCTTGTAGATTTTCAAGGCACTCATGCATATATTGTCACAGTAACGTCATACTCATAGGGATATCTGAAATGTTTTTGTTTTTTTAGTCAGAAATAAAAATTTTGTCATCATTTACTAGTCCTTATGTAATTTCAGACCTGTACTTTTTTTTGTACTGTTCACACCACTCTTTTTCATACAATGAAAGTGGATGGTGACCAAGTTCTGTCAAGCTCCAAAAAAATGACAAGAAAAGCTTCATAAATGTGTCATAAAAGGTCCAAATGACTCATGAGTTATTTTCCAAGTTCTCTTATGTCATACTGTAGCTTTAAATAAGAAACAGACTGAAATGTATTCTTCTTCCCCTCTGCCAAAACTTTCAATTCTCATTTGTGTAATTTGAATATACACAAATATATTGTGATCAGTTATGAAACACATTAGAACCAATGATGTGTAGCATCATTGACATTAAACCTAATGTGCCATGACATGACATATTTAAATATATAAGAGAATTAGTAAAGGTTTTTAACCCTTTCGCACGTGAGTTTAAAATATTCAAGCTGAGACCCCGGCGTGAGTTCTTTTTCAGGCGACCGTTATTTAGAGTGTACCGCCTTATTGTTTCCATGGCGACGCGTCATGCTTGTCATGTGACACACCAAAGCCAAAATAGATCTGTATGACACATGGACCGCTTTTTATTTCGTTTTTATCCTGTTTTATTCAAAATATTCAAACATTCTACTCACTAGATTATGGTATATCTGATATTCCGATTCTGAAATATGTGCAAGTAAATATATTTGGTAGTTTTAAACACTTTTATATCGACCGTGTTAGTTGATCTATACCGGGTGATGGGCGCCGCCATGTTAGTTCGCGCTGAATCCGAGCTGTGGGATTTACAGCACGCAAATTCATCATTTCCTCCCGAAACACGTTAAAGGGTCTCAGGTAAACTCGGAGAAAGGCAGAATAAACTTTATAGTTACCTACACAATCTGTATATGATATCAATAAAAACATGTCGTCAGATTATATTTGTAAGGGTCATTATTGCCGTTTCCATAGACATCAGCGTGTATTTTACAAACTGTAAATGTATGTTTTTGCTAGTACTTATGTGTTTTTAAATATCTGAAACCTAAAATAAGCATTATATGGTTGAAAACACTGAATATTTGTGATAATATGTACAGCGCTCAGCGTGTCCGATCTGGCTCTGCGGTAGCCAAAGCGTGAAAGCGGATTTAAATTCCGCAGTTGATAACGTGACTCACTGAAAGTTCTAATCACACCGGTGTGATCGTACGCTTCAGGGACCAGCAAAGACTGATCACACCGGTGTGATCGTACGCGCTAAAGGGATAAGAAAGAGATGACTTAAATGTTTGTATTTTCCTAACACAAAGCTTCAAGAGAATGTTTTATGTTGCTTTAGTGTCATTTTTAACCTTGAAAACCGCTGGTCATCATTGACTATATGAATCAATGAATATATATATGAAATTATATTATAAATCATGATGAAGAGCAGCATGAAAATTCTGCTGAATGTCTCTTTTTGTGTTATAAAACATCATACAGGTTTGAAACAACTTGAGGCTAAGTAAATGACAGAATTTGAATTTTTGGATGAAATATCTTTTTAATCAAACAGCATATATAATATTTAATAGTTTCCAGAAAAGTTTTATATTTACAATATGATAAAGCTTCTGTATAAAGACTGTAAAGATCCCTGACCAAAACCTGCCACACTTGTAAAACGGAGACGAGGAATGGTATCTTTTCACTACAAGCCAAGCTAATGCTTTTGATTAAAATGGATAAAAGTCAATGCTTTGTCATGCCCCCTCATTAGAAGAATGGTGACATAAAAACATCCTTTCAACAAAAACACAGCTTCTATTCGTGATGGGGCATGGTTTGTTGAATTTCAGCATCTCAACAAAAGGCCACGTCTGTGTGTGGAGCTGCTGTACTCATGGCCACCTGGCTTCTCTCTCACTCCCTTTTGTATTTCAGGATTTATTCAACAAAACCTGAAAACTGGAGCGATGCAAAAAGCTAAACTGACTTTTCAGGTTTTAATGGGAGAGTAAACAGTGGTACAAAGCATAAAATTAATTGATTGTTTAGCAACAAGGAGTCTGTGTTATCATGTTTCCCTGGTAACATGAAATTATTGTCTGGTTGCTTAGATGAATTGAAGCAAAACAGCCTTTAATTCATACCAACTCTATTAAATTTTTTTCAGGCAGGAGAGGAAAAAAATCAATTGAAAGGGACCCTTATGAGCAGCCAGAGCAGACTTATGATCAATAATTATTGTAAACAGGGATACAGTGTCTTGATTTGATGGCTTGGGGATTGACATTCAAACACACCAAATGCTCATATTTATAGAAAAAAATGCTGAGATGATGAACAGCAGTGCCAATATCTCAATTTTAGACGGCACTTAGGTCGCGGGGGCCATTTCACGTTAGTTACATGCAACATAAACTCCAAAACAAAATGGAGGTTTTGGGTGAACGATTGGTCAAGGTCAATTAATAAGAGAAAAACATCCCGCTGTGACTCATCTGAGTCCCGGGTCCACCGTCGCTGATGTCCGTTTAATTAACGTCATACAGTAGTTTCACACAAATGTTCAATACATTGCCATTTCACCGAGCAAGGTCAACCAGTCAATGAGTGTTATTTTTATACTCTGACAGTGAAAAATCCAGTCTGGGTGTCAATCGCTCATTCAATAGATCTGCTTCCTTTTCTGTAAGTAAGCAAACTGAAACATACTGCTCATACTATTCATTGTGTTCCCTGTGGGTTGGTCTGTCAGCTTGCACACAAACCTTCACATTTGTGTTGGTTTATAAAGAGGAACAAACCAGGGGACAAAAAAAAAAATTAAACATCGAGAAGTTTTGAAGGGTCTAGGAGTGAGTACATTAGAGGAACCAATTCATTACTCCAGCCTGTGCTGGCTGACAGGCTCCTTCAACATTAATATCAATTATCGTCTGATAAATTGCGCAAAACGGTCGGCACCGCATCGGTTTTCATATATTTTAACCGCGCTGTCAAACCCACTAGTGTTGTATGTTCCTAACCCGTCTTCAGATTTGCAGTTTGAGCCGAGAGCTGCCATTTCCAACATTTATTTGAGCAACTGACACACAGTGTCATATTTCCTGGCTTTGCCCAAACCAGCTGTCAGCTATTGCAGGCTTAAACTCTTCACTTGTGTCTCAGGTTCTCTCGGGTCAAGACTAACAGCATGTTAGGCGAGTATACATATACACACATTTCTCACACTTGGTAAATTCAGGCGTATTCCACATGTAGGCAAGTTGTTTGATTAGCTCCACCCAAACATTTTATGACCTTATAACTTTGTTTAAACAAAACGGTCTGTTCATCTCTCTTCCTGCGTTTTTTTTATTTACACCTCTCCCCGAATCGCTCTTTTTCTCTGTTATCCTCTCTCTGGGTAGTATTCAAAGACAGATATAGCAACTATCCTTATTGATCTAATCTGTTTACCGCATGCTATTTTCGACAGTTCCATTGAAAACTCCCTCGCTCCGCAAGCCCCACTGCCACCCACCGCTCTACCCCCGTTTGCCTGACCTACATGGCGGTCACATGGCCTGGTTCCCTGGCCCGGCATTTTATGGAAAATCAGCGGGTGAGATAAAGCTGTGAGGTTTCAAGTGTTATCCTCTCTATCCTCTCAAGATGGTTGGTGTTGAAAGAGGCACCTCTGTGACAAGTTAGGCCAATTTTGGGCCACCCATGACAGCTTTACTTCCACCGTTGCCCTCCATTACAATTTGATTGGATTTGCTTGGTTTCTGTTAAGGATTTTTGGCTTCATGTCACTGTTTGTCATGTTAAAGGGATAGTTCACACCAAAATTACAGTTCTGTCATTATTTATTCATGTTGTTCCAAACCAGTTTAAGTTTTTTGTTCTCTGCAGTACAATAGGAGATGTTTTTAATAAAGTACTGATTGTTTTTTCCATGCAGTTACAATGAACTGGGAGCATTCTGGTTTGGAAAAAAAAGTATCATAAATGTAGTCCATATGACTAATATACTAAATTCAATGCTGATTTTCATTGACAACCTTTTCAGTTACCTGCTAACCACAGTCGATGAATCAGTATGAAGTGAATGAATCATTCAGACCAAACTGAATTAGTTGATTCATTTTAAGGATTTAAATCAAAAGAGAGATTATTTCAAGCATTGCTACTTTTCTCATGAACATGCCAAGGAGAACTAGAATAAAGGCTTTCAGTGAATTACAACGTCTTTTTACAAATATGGTAAGATTTTCTTGTTAAGAAGTGTCTTATGCTCACCAAGTCTGCATTTATTTAATCAAAAATACAATAGAAACCGTAATATTGTGAAATATTATTACAATTTAAATAGCTGATCCTTCTGAAATCATTTTAATATGTTGATTTAGCATTTAATTATTATCAATATTGAAAACAGCTGTGCTGCTTAATATTTTTGTTGAAAACATGCTTTTCATTTTTTTTTTTTTTTTTTTTTTTTTGGATTCTCTGATTAATAGAAATTCTAAAGGAACAGCAATTATTTATTTATATTTTATTTATTTATTTTGAGTGAACTGTTCCTTTAAAACTGTTCAGTACTACATGTCGGTAGTCTGTAGTGCTTTCCGTTTAGTGTAGGTGGGCCAGCACTGGAAGATCCCAGTGCCAAGCCAGTGGTTAAAATCCAGGCTAGAGTGGAGCAGCTAGTACTGAGGGCTTGTGTTCATGCAGTGACCGAGTCCCCTTCACACTGTCGCCTGCCTGTAAATTTTCTGCTGCCCTTGCTGTTCAGCCAATTACACCAAAAGAGCTTTAGTGAGCTCCCACCCCATCACCCCCCACCCCCCGCTTCTTCTCTAGATTTATATATTTATTTTTTTTACAGATGAATGCAAAGCATCTCTGAAGGTTAAAATA
Organism: Cyprinus carpio; assembly: GCF_018340385.1. Classification (NCBI taxonomy): domain Eukaryota; kingdom Metazoa; phylum Chordata; class Actinopteri; order Cypriniformes; family Cyprinidae; genus Cyprinus; species Cyprinus carpio. The sequence goes on along the minus strand of NC_056594.1, from coordinate 14,930,208 downwards.
ATGCTGAATTTCACTGTGCCTATGATATAAACTTTTTTCGGCTCACAGTAGGACTGATCAATAGATGTCAGCAATGCTTACTAGTTTCAACAAGCATTTGTGCTACATAAGTCACTTCTACCATGCTTTTATTTTTATTTTATCCAACTTGTTGTTTCTTTAAAGCAGCAAATAAGTAATTTTATTACAAGCTAACCTGTGCCATAAATGAAAAAAAAAGAAAAAAAAAAAACGTTGAATAAAATACTAACATGCTGACAAAGTGTACGAAAGAAGATGAATAAGTTCAGCAGAACATTTGTGCCTGTTCATACAGCTTCTTTAAAATATTGGAGGTTAGAGATTGTTAATGCATGTTTGTGGTCAGAATGAAAGGCTTGGATTGCTTTGGATCATTTTTGACTTAAAAAAAAAAAAGAACATTAGAGAATTGGTAACATGTATCACTGTAGTCTGTTCCTCCTGGTGGAGTGACAGGCTTTTCTACCTCACACCTTTGCTGATCTCAGATCTGTCTGTCCGACTGATGATGATCAGCTTTGTTCTTCTCTTTCTGTCTCAGTCTCAGTTGCTCATAAGGGGCCTCTCATCTGAGGAAGGGTAGTGGTTAACTTCTTAAAAAGCCTTTTCTTTATGTGAACTGCCATGTTGGCACTGTTCCTTAAATAGAGCTTTAAAGTCTCATTTCCTCCTGAACAGTTCTATTTGTAGATTGTTCTTTCTAATACTTCAGTGAAGTCAATAATGAACTGCCTTTTTAGTGGACTGCACTTGAAACTCTGTGACAGATAGATAGATAGATAGATTGAGATTTTAAAATCTATCTATCTATCTATCTATCTATCTATCTATCTATCTATCTATCTATCTATCTATCTATCTATCTATCTATCTATCTATCTATCTATCTATCTATCTATCTATCTATCTATCTATCTATCTAAACTTATCTATCTATCTATCTATCTATCTATCTATCTATCTTGTTTTGTAATCCTTAATCAAAATTTTGGTCCACTGCTAAAACAACATTCCTTACTTTCTAAAGTTTTCAAAAGTATACAGAGGAAAGGAACGAGTTTCATTTGTAAAGGTGAACAAGAAAATTACCCAGTGGGTTTGCAGTTGGCGTCCTTAAAGATTTATGCTACATTTTAAATTATTTTTTTCCCCCTTATCTCCATATTAGAAAAAGAAAGAGTTGTAAAGTTAGCTCAGTGTTGCATTTTTTAATAATTTGCAGAGGAAGTAGCCAGGCAAACTAGAGAATAAACAGCGAGAAAACTGCAACGTAGAATAACACACTAGCCACTTTGCGCTTTAGCACAGGTTGCAGTTTGTCGTTCCGAGGCTAGCTCGGGCCTGGGCTGGGTGCTGAGCACTCCACACCATCTGCATTTTGCTGTTAACACGCCTTCATATCCGTGGGAGGATTAGTGGAAAATCCCTAGGTTTTTTCAACCAGTTGACAAATATCAGATTTGTCTCTAAAAATTAGCTCCATCCATATCTTCCACCATATGACACACAAAAAAGATTAGCTTTAATACCCAGCCAGCTTGAGTGTGGAAAAAAGCAGATTAAAGTTTCAGTTTAGTAATATTTACCGAGCCTCTTCTATCGGATTTCGACTCTGCATCGGCAGAGTCTTCCAGAAGCCGCACTCCCCCACACCCTCTCTCTCTCTCTCTCTCTCAGACGGCGAGATGTTTGTCTAGCAACAATTAATGCCAATATTTATCTAATTCATCATCGCCCAATCCAGTGCCTGAAGGTTGTCTTTTTAGGATATGGCTTTTAAACAAACACAGAGAGCAGTTAAAGAGCGTTAAGTGAATAAAGGCAGCAGGTGTCCTTTCAGATGGAGCTTTGTAGTCCTCCCAGGCTGCTGTGCTGTTGTTTTAGCCGCCCACTGGTGTGGAGTAGGGGGTGGCTGGGAAACAGGCCTAGTAGGTGACCCGAGACCCCTCTACTGTCCCATTGTGAGCACTTTTGTGGAAAGGTAGCAGCAGTGTTTGATGTCACTTTAAAATAGTCAGTCCTACGCATTACGGCACGGCGTGCTGAAACCCGTTCATCCGTAAATCCGCTGCAAATTTACTGTTTATGAATTTGTTTATGATATACCAAGCTTTTCGGGGGTAAACATAATTTAAACGGGGCATTTCACATCACCTAGAAAAACAGCCTTTATCACATATTCTAGCAAAAAGAATTATCGCAGGGAAACAAATTGATGCCCAATGAGGCAAGTTGCAAGGATATTGGTTGTGCACGCACGATTGAATCCCCGCAGCTGTCATCGTTAGCAGGTACGGAGGATTTTAGTGTATTCCACAAGCATTTGCTCAGTCAGTATGTTTCCCTTTGCCATTTAATTATTGTACTCGTGATTGTGGCGTCCTGGGGGTTGAAGAGGGCTCGGATCCACCTGCACACAGGATACTGGCTCGCTGCTCTCTTCATGGACCACCTCCATACCCAGAGGTTGACTCCTCAATGCAGGAGCCCATAAATGAAATTAAGGTGTCAATTAGCCAATTATGGCTTAATAACTCGGAGGGCAGACGTTTAGAAGCAGAGCGTACCTCAGCTAAGTTCATTTCCTCTGGTCCAGGAGTCTTTCGTCCTGGCTGCACGTCACTCTTCCACCCAGAGCCGCTGAATAAGGCCTCTGCTCGGTTAATTTCATTTTCCATCAGGTATCTTTTTTTGGATCGACAATTTCCTCTGCTTGTTTTATTTTGAGTCACGTTCATTTATTATATTTATGTTCCTGCCCCCTCCAATGCAGAGATGTACTTTTGTTCTTCCCCAATTTGGCTTTAGAGACTTTTATAATTTAGTAATTAAAATCTTTGATAGGCTTTTGAAATTGCATCTAATTGAATTTAATGGGGAGATGAATTTCAATTTTATTTGATTACCAGGACCCCTGGCATAGGTATTTATGGAAAAAAAACTCTACAAAAATATGCTGTGTGGGCTAAGATGGCATAATAAAATTAGAGATAATCAGATTTCTCTGTCGTGAATTTCGCTCTAATTTCGCTATAATTTTCCATTAGATAGCTAGTTTACAAATATTTGCTCATCTGCGATGGGAGAAGCTATCTGTCTAAAATGATTATGGTCAGGGCCTTCAGAAATGTGGCCCTTTCTCTCATTCCCTTTTAAAACCAGATTGCGAGAGACTGAAATTAGGAAGATTACATTATGACTGTCTGCATCCGGGAGAGATACTGAAATGTAATGATGGGAGGCAGGGGATGAAAGCTGCGTCAAGACAAATGTTTAGACTTTTAAGTAATGTTTTTTAAGTGAACTGGACATGTCAGCCTACCACTAGATAGATGTGCACCTTTCTTTGCTCCTGGAACATCTTTAGCCTCTTTTTTTTTCCCCCAAGTGCATTTTCATTTGTTTGAAAAATGATGATATGGCTATTTAATCAAGAGATTTTCATTATAAAGATCACCACCACAAGTCGGCCAATTAGTTTATGATAAGTAACTTCTGACCGCTCCTTTTGGAGATATGCCCACATTTTGGTATGCAATACGTTTACCCTAGGAAAAATAAATATATAATGCTATCCAAATAGACGTGAGGGGGAATAATATCCAACATCACAGGCTTCACTAGAACAAAACAAGGGCAAATGCTTTCTCAGGCCTTCTTTTCAAGCCACTGCACTAGACTCCAGATTTGTCATATTCAATTTCCTGTCAATTTCACAATTGAGATTTTGAGCGGGAAAAAAAACTCTATTTTAAACCTCTGTGGGAAAGCTTCTTTTTCAGGCCAAGGAGATAATGATGATGATGGTGATGATGCTCCCTTTTCCATCTTTTTTATTTCGTTTTCTTTTTTGTGATGCCCTCCGTCTCACAGTCGTCCACTCAGTCTGTGCCGTCCCACTGGTTGAGAGAGCGAGAGGGTTCAAACACAATCTAACTCCCAGCAAAGGTCAGTTTTCTCACTCCGCATGGCCCTGGGCCCTAGGCACAAAAGCCCCTCAATTCACATCTTTCAACTGGGCGCTGGCTTTTGTCCCGGCGGAGCGAGGCGCTTGGAGCGGGCGGACATCAGACCAGCCCCTCCTGGAGTGCGCGGTCAGGGGCAGCTAAACGTCTGGCCCCTGCATCCCTTTGACGGATGTAGCCCTGCCATGTCACAGTCCCCCCTCCCCGCTTACCCCCATGCCCTAAGCATACCATCATAATGGGCCACATCAAACGCCATTCAGCTCCTCTCCGAGAAACAGAAATGGCAGCGAAAAGAAAAATGGTTTGCGAACACTGGCCGTTCCCTACCGTACAAAGCATTCCGCTGGAACGGTGCGCGCTCGTTGTGCGTCTTGTTACGGTGTCAGTCAGCGCTTTGAATGCCCTCGACACGTGTTGCTGTACTAATTCAAAAATGTCCCGTGCATAAAGGTGGCATTATGTTGTTTTGTTGCAAAACTTTTATGATGTTGGCAGTGATCGATAGGTGTGGTGCGTCTGCTGATATTTTGCATGTTTAGGGTTTTCTCCATAACGTCTTGAAGATATTTAATGACTGACTGCTCTTCCCTTTTGGATTATTGAGTTTGAGGTGGGAACATTTTGCCATTGTTGCTTTATGAGTCATCCGTATAATCACTAAATCAACCAAAACCTGTTTTATGCTCACAAATGAGATGTAACAGTTTGCAAACAGGAACTTGTGATTGACTCATTTCTCACAGTTATGAGACAGTACCCAGAATATGCATTTCCCCTTTTTATTGGGCTTATTTCTCAGTGCTTTCAAGAAATTAAACTCATTTTGTGTTGGCCAAAACTTGGCACTTCTTGCCTGTTGTTTAGTCATATTATTTGCGATTCAAGTTGCAAATGAAAAATATTTCCAAAGTCGTCTGTTTTTAGATAGAAATATGCTGAAAATATGCTGTCCGGGTGTGCTTTTGCATGCCACAGCGGAAGAAAACTGCCAGGCAAATAAGGGCTTTGTCTTATAAAGTATTCATTGTCACCTGGTAACGGCTGCCGTTTATCATTTCACCTGAAATTGCAATGAAAAACTGATACCTTATCAGAGGGACAAGCACACAGAGAGCAGGCAAAGATGAATGAAGAAGAGAAGGAGGGAAAAAGGGAGGGAGAAGAAGGGAACGGGGGATGGGACATGTAGGGTTTTTTTTCCCCCTTCCTCGTAATATGCAACCAACTGTTCCGAGGATAAGGTTACTTCACCATGTGAGCACTCTTCAATACTAAATTTTTTTTTTTTTTTTTTTTTTTATGAGGAAACCTTAAAATATGCAATAAAATGTAACTGATCTTAGCCTTTTTTCTTTTACATAACCACTTTAGTTTTACACGTAAATTTGCTGGTATCTTTTTTTTTTTTTTTTTTTTTGCAATATTCCGCAAACTTCCTGTTTTCAGTAAGTAACACTCATAAAATGAACTGCGATAGTCAAATGTACAGTAGGCCAGAGAGGGTCTTTCCCACAACATGAGATAAACAAAAACCAGAACACTTTTTTCATTTTAAAACGGGCGTGCTGTTATCATCAGAATCACATGCAAAAATGTCCGACTGATAGATCTAATGAGCTTGATATTTTCTCTAAAGCCTTTGAGTTTTCCCTCCCTCCTCATTTTCATGAAATCATGGAAGGCTCCTCCCCGAGAGACTTGAAAGGCTAGAAGAGCCCAAAGATGGGAAGGCCAGCCCACTAAGGGGAGGAAAAAAAGTGTGCTCAGGTTCCTCCACTGCTGTAATTTCCTATCTGCCTATTCAGACATCGCCAACTGCTTGGTGTGTGTGTGCGCTTGTACAGGAGCAGAACCGTAGACCGAGAGAGAGAGAGAGAGAGAGTGAGAGAGGCAGGAGGAGCGGTCGAGAAAGGGGCAGGCTCTGTATTCTCTCACCTACCTCCCGTCAAACCACAGGAGGAGGGGCCAAGCCAAGCTGCCAATCAACCTCACTCGTGGCAGCCGGCATTATCTCTGCTACAAACTATTGACAGATTACATGCTAAGGAGTTTAGTACATGATTGAGACCAGAAAAGGCGCTTATTGTCAACTTCTTTTAGTTTTCCTTTTCTCACAGACCAGCTTACATCTGATGATTTTCAAACAGATTTCAGTAATATTATGAAAGTTACATGCTTGACAGGATTTAACTTCGACTACCCTGAATATGGTAAGTGACCCTCCTCTCTAACCTTTCTGTGTGTGTGTGTGTGTGTGTGTGAATGTGAGTGTCCATAGGTGAGTGTTTTAATATAAAATATGTCTTGAACAGGGAAGTTGCTCTTGTTTTAAGTGCCGCGTATCGTTGCTGTGAGTTTACTGTACCTTTATTTATAACTGTGTGACAAGCCGTGAGAAGATGGCAGTGTTTAATGCGATCACTCTGTCCCTGAGTCCCGTGTTTTCTTTTCTTACTTTACTCATGCCTCTCAGGAGGGTAAGAATTTAAGTAGACTACTTTCATTTTAAACCTGGAAGTAGACGAGTTTATTTGTTATTTAGACGTGGTGTATCAGTCTTACCTACAGGCATTCGGCGATGTTTGAAACTCACACATCTGTGTTTATTAAAGCAGTCATGTTTGTCTTAGGTCAGGGGATTTTTTTTATTTCTTTTTTTGATGTTGATATAACTTTATGGAGGCACCGATGTGGCATAAACATACATAGGCATGTCAAAATATTAGTGAAGTGACTGGTGTGGCCTAGGGGTTTGTTGCCAAGGGGACTGAGTAAACAAAATGCTGTAGTAATGTTGTTTTGACACATGTAAGGGCACACAGAACAGATGATATCCCTCTCCGTTTTCCTTGTTCCTCCGTTTAGGGATCTTATGAAATTGATATCAGTCATACTGTCCCATCCTATTTCCTAATTTCATTACCAAATAATCCGGCTTTTGGAGCTTCAGATACTTCTATAAAATCAGAAATTGAAATAAATAGTTCCTGAAATAAATGCTGTTGTTTTAGCATTGTGTGGTTTGAGTTTGAGTTTGAGTTAGATTTCTATTTCAGTTTAGTCTTAAAATATAGTTCCTGGAAAATTCAATGTATTTGTTTTATTAATAGTTTTAATTTAGGCCAGAATTGTAGTGTTTATTCACACACTTGTTTGCTTGGCTTTTGATGTGTTTTACTCGATGCTGTTTAGATAGAGTTTTAGACGTCACTTTGACATTTATTTGATTATATATTGTGGTGTGTAACTGTTATGTTTATTTAATTTTAAAAATATATATTTTATATAAAATTAAAACATACATTTTTACTTGTTTCAAAATTTCACTTTTTTTAAGTTTTGAAATAGGACTGGTTGTTTAACTAATAATAATAATAATAATAATAATAATAATAATAATAATAATAAATTTTTTATTAGTTTTTTTAGCTTGCAAAACAAATACACACATACATTGGTGAATTTTTTCCAGTGCCAAAAGTAGATTTTGTCATAACTGAAAATTCAAACAATAATTTTACCGAGTTATTGATATTATATCTTCATGTCTTGTCCTCAGGCAAGAAAGATTTTTTTTCTTGACACTAATGAACACTGTTTATTCTAAAAGATAAATGGTGAAAGATGAAATTAAACTAAGTGAAAATAAATGTTATTGTTGCCTCTTTTAAAGAGCATCTCATGAACTTCAAGAAGTGGCTTCAGATTAATTGTCATATTTATCAGAAACTTTTAAACTTTTTTTTGTTTTTAAACAGGATAACAGTTTGCTTTCTGTTCTATTCTAAATGAGACACACCCTAGATTTTTTCGAATCGTTGTCATTTTGCTGCATGCCCTCTGTTCAGATGACTGGAGTTATTTTATTACTCCAGCATTTATTCTTTTTTTTATTATTCTGTGCAAGCGAAAGCAGTTTTAGCCTCTGTCCACTCTGAGCACCTTTACCACTCATCTGCAAAACAGGATCAAATGAGGAGGAAAAAAAACAACCCAAGGTCTGCAGCCCTCAATAACCTTTATCACAATTTAGCAACAACCGAATCAATTTGATGTCTTAAGCAATAAAAAAGGCTGTTGCTGTCCTAATTCTGCAGCTCTTCGGATGACAGTAAATTTACATTTTTTAATTAAACTAGCTGGAAATTTTATGAGGGGGCTGGGCTATGCTAATGGGAATGTTGTGTGCTGCAGATTAACAGAGTTTTGAAGTACATTCGGAAGGGGGACATTAAAGGGGGAGAGGATGCTAGGCATCACATTTAACCCCTTTTATGCTTATTTTTCCTGAGGGACCCTCGGCACACCCGACCGCTGAGAGAGGCAAGAGCGCTCTTTAGTGAAGGGGTGATCAGTGTTGCCATGTCAACTCATGCATATTCTTAAAATTCTAATCTATAATTGATGACATGCACAGATGACTGAAGAAAGGTGAGCTCCTTTTAGAAGGACATCTAAAATGCATTTTGTACATTGAGTCGTTTGAAACAAAAATTATTTAAATTAAAAAAAAAATTTTTTGTTAATTTGTAGTTTTGTTTTTAATATTAAAACATGGCAAAAAAAATATTTGCTAAATTATTTTTATGTAGCTGTATTTATTTAAATGTTGAATCCATATAGCTCATACATAATTTTTTTAAACAAAATGCAGCTTTAACACAGTTTAATTATCAAAGTTAATATATAAATAGTATAGTTTGTTATTTATAATAATCAGTACAATATACAGTAGATTTAACTGCAATAGTAGATGTATTTTACTGTGTTTCATTTTATATATGTCTGTCTTATGAATTAAAAAAAGCAAAGAAATGACAGAGAGAGGGCGACTGAGTCTAGCTTGAGTTTCCTGATCAGTCATTGGTCCCCCACCATCAAAATGAACTTTGTCATCCTAATACTCCAACAGTCCCCGAGCTCACAGTCGGGCAAACGATAACGGAGGCTAATACAGGAACGGATCAATCTCTAGGCATGTGAACATGATGCTTATGAGGTCTCTGTTCTCCTCCTGTGCATTCATGCAGACACCAGACCCTTATTAAAACTTAGGTTTTGTAATTGTTTAATTTTGCTGTATAATAAATGTAAATAATTATATATTAAATATTATTAATTTTATTTAAATAGGATACTACTGGATAAGGTTTTCCATATTAATGTAAACAAATACATCACAGTATGATGTCTTAGTGAATAAGCTGGAATATTATTTGTGTAATGATATAATTTCCAAGAATGTAATTTGCCTTGCTGTAAGCAAATCCAGTTATGAACATAGAGTTCAGGTAAGTTGTGTGTATAATTTTGAGTAAAACAAAAGTCAACTATACAAAGAGAGGGACAAGGTATTACTATCAAGGTACCGGTGCTTCACGGGGCATGTGGTTTAAGTTTTGCATCTCACAAAAAAAAAAAAAAAAAAAAAAACTTCACATAGTGCTGCTATCTTGCGCTATCTACCTCACCTTTTGCAACAAATGTGCCACACGATTGAGAATTTTATGATCCGTATTTCCCCCCTTCGGTGCAGATACAACATTGAGTTTTCTTGTTTTAACACATATGGTTAGAAAAGTTGTGGAAAGGTCTTCCTCTACACAGGGCCTAGCAGAATGGCTTCATTTCACGTTTATGATCTTCCACATGAAATTCTAATTTCATGCAAAGACAAATAATCTGCGGCAGCTGATATGGCATATAAGAGGGGAAAAGAAGAATATGAAGAAGCAATTAGCAAAGTGTGGAAGACTTTAGTCTGTTTGTCTGAAAGCTTGAGCTCCAATGGCCTCGAATGAAATTTGCATGCTCCGCTTATCGGCGCTCCCTTATTATGCTGTCTGAAAGGAAGATTAAGCCGGTACAAAATGTGGCGACTAATCCTTTTAAATGTGGCAGGGGTCTTTAAGGTGTGAACAACCCTGTAGGCAGGTTTCAGTCAGGGTTGTTAGAGAGGCTACCGCGACCCGCTCTTGACGGCTGAGTGCAGCTACAGGCTTCTGCCACTCTGACGAGTTCCTTTAGTCTGGCAGGATTGGAGAACGGCAGCTGGATTGCAGTTAAGGGACCGATTGGCCCGAGCTGATGGATGGGTGCCTGCACGCTAGCAGTCTTTAGTTCCTTATCTCGGACCTAAACACACAGGTCACATGGGGTGGGGTGGGCGATAAGATTAGATCACTGCTTTTCTGGTGGTCTTGTGTGAAATCTCTACACCGTGTGCATGTTGCATTAATCTCTTGAAGTTTATCGTGTGGAATTAGCAAGTTCCCTCTTATCTATTCAGTCATGAAAATATTCACTTATTTGCTGATTTTTTATTTTTTTTCCTGAAAGACAATCCTCACTTTTTTTTTATTCTCCCAATTATAAGCAAAGGAAATGAACGTCTTCCCTGTTGCCTTTTTTCCTCGGAGATTGTTTGCATTAGAGAGCCACAGAGCTGATATCCTGTCCTCTCTGGTAATTGACTGCAAACAGGGGTGCTTGCGTTCGAAACCTCCCCTGCCGTGAATCCTCTGGTTGTGTGTGCTTTTGCCTGTGACATTCTATTCACTTGGGTCAGTAGCAGGCAGCAGCAGCAATAATTACAGTCTGTGCATGATAAATCTGAAGCCCAGCTGTTGCATTCTGTCACAGCCTACACACTAAACCGAGCGGAGAGAGAGAACAAGAGAGTGCAAAAGGGGGCTCGGGAGTTTGCTGTTTGACTGATTTTTTTTTTTTTTTTTTTTTACTCTGTAAGTTGATAGGATTACATGGTTCTTGGACCCACACCTGTTAAGAGGCTGTTAACAGAGCAGTTGGCAGTCTCATGGCTAGAGCTTAGAGCTTTTTTAGACTCTTCTGTGTGTCCACTTTTGGGGATTTCTGCCTTTACAAGAGCAGTTTTAGGACTCAAGGCTGTTCTGTCCCAGCCCCAGACTTTTGTTAAGACCAAAGGGGGGAGGCTAAGGTGTCTCTTTGGCCTTTGTGCTAGTTCATACCCTTAGTCTGTGTGTGAAACCGACTGCCTGCTCTTGCTCATTGGAACTGTCTGGATGACAGGTGTGGATTTGGCATCCTTAAATTGCTTCAACTAGCAAGACATAGAGCTAATGAAAATATTTTTATTGTACTTATTATTTAATTATAAATTTTTAATTAATTATTAATTTCTTTATTTATTTTTTTATTTTGATTACTTTAAAATATTGAATTTATATTATATGCTTACTTCAAATTGTCTGAATGACCTTGACAAAATATTAAATTAAATCTTGTGCATTTTTAAATATGCATACATACAAACATATCAAAGCTGAAAAAGTTGCTTTTATTTTATTGATGGAATAATCACTCTTTACAAGTGAAATGAATATTAAGTTTCAAATTATAAAGCTCTATGTTATTTATATATGATGAATATATATATATATATATATATATATATAGATATATATATATATATATTCTAAAAATAATACTAAAAATCACCTTGACACCAGTTGGTTAAAAGTAATTACAAAAAATGTCTCAGAAAAGTAAAGTTACCTCTAAGAAAAGCTATAGAATCATTTGTTAGCAGATTCCATTTGCATTGATAATTTGTTATCTAATGCAGTGACATTCACACATTGTAAGTGTCAAAAAGTGACTTTTTGCAGCCACTGTATATTTTTGGAACGACAAAACTTACGAAATGAGTCAAACCCTGTGTAAGCACTGTGGCAAATGAGACACCTGACACCAGGCTTTTGTGCTATTATTTGTGCAATTTTATGTCCATCTCTTCATACACACTGAGTAATGAATAAAAGGGCATGTTGGGTTGTTGAAGGCAGCCTTCATTAAATAGTGTTCCAGCATGATGTAGATTTTTCCAGCACTGCGCAAACCACGACAAATGCCATGTTACGGCATGCACAACCAGCAGAAATAGAATGAAAATACCTGTTCAAGTCTGCCCAGAGTTTTTTTTTTTTTTTTTTTTTTTGCAACTTATTTTTTTCCTTTAGATCTAACATTATGCAATCTGTGGTGTAGCTCAATGGTATGTGTGGATTGTCTGAAAGCATAAGGCAGGTATAGAGGGAGATAGAGAATGCTAATGGATTGTTTATTTTGCCTGTACGCTGCTATCCTTGAATACCATATTTGGATTTTGTTAGTCTCAGTTACTGAGGCCAGATCCTTTCAGAGGGGTTCCAACACCTGTCCTGCCTATTGTGCCGGAATTTTCTATATTTGGCTTATAGTCAGTTCATTGGTTGGTGCAAAGGGGTAACATTTGTCAAAGTCGAGGGCGAGAGAAGAGACATTACCTTCTGTAGTGATTTGGAAGGCTTTAAAAAAGGGCCAAAAATAATTTCCAAAAATGTATTTTACATAGTCTTTGTGATAAGGAAATCTGCAAAAAAAAAAAAAAAAAATAAATACATTTATATTTATACATTTTATCTAAATACATAGATTTCATTTTAAATCTATAGTTTTACAACATGTTTCTATAACTGTATTTTTGCAGCTAACAGTAATCTTATCTTAGAATGGAGGGAAGAAATTTAATAATCGTAATTCAGTTGGATTTGATTGTCTTGATAAGTAATCAGAGTATCACGATAAATAAGGGAACATTATGACTTTAAAAACAGCCGAGCACTGATTGTTCTGAAAGTGTCGTGTCCATTGGATGCCCATTTGAGCTTCTCTACAGAGTGAATATAACAGCCCGGCCCTTAATTTTTGGAAATATTGGAGGCCCTTTTCACCTGCTGTGTGCGCTCCCCTCCCTCCCCGATTCATTTCAGAGACCGTCCTCGGCTGCTGCAAAATGGCGTTAATTTTTTTATTACCTGTTTGACTCTCCAGCCTTATTACTGTAGCCCCTTAATGTTCTCTGTAACCGTGGGAAACCAGATGAATAAACGTCCACAAAAGAAAATGAGATGATTAAACAGGTCATCCTTGCAAAACAAATTCGCTTGGTCGAGCGCAATTTGTGTACCAAGCGCCTGTCTTAACAGTTTGCTAACAAGGGGATTGTTTGCAAGGGTAACGGGAAGAGAAAAAACTAGGGAATAATGATAAACTAGCTCTGAACATGAAATAATCTGTTTAGAAAAAAATATAAAATATTATACTTGGGAAAAATAAAGCAACTTAATTGTAATGCGTCATCTTAAAAGCCTGTGTGTGTGTGTCTCTGTGTGTGTGTGTGTGTGAATCTCAGTGAGTTAGTCTGTCTTTGACATCTTTTTGCCAATAGAAGGAATGTTTAATGTTCACAAATATGCACATTTGGCTCAAGCACACACACATTACAAATCCTACAGTATTTGAATGGTTATCTCCTATTTAAGGTATAGACTATACATTCTGGGAGATATGTGGATAGTATGTGAAGATGGGGGACAAGATTAATGTCCTAGCGGACTGTCTCGTATAGAACACCTCCTGGCTCCGTCTTCGGACCCTTTAATTTTTACTGTTTTCTCCTCCACCCTTCCTCTCTTTCTTTTCTCCCATAGTGGACTTGTTTTGACCCCTTTTAAGCATATTTAACATGCAATATTTCATCACAATATGATGGTTTGGTTGCTCTTATCCCTGTAAATAAGAGACTAGCCTTTGCCGATTTAGATATGTAAAGATAGGGCAGAATCCCTGGCCTGAATTAAAGCTGTCTGTGTTCGCAACGAGACCGCTAATGACAAATGGTGGCCATGCCGTGGTGATGTTGTTTATGGAAGTACACCACTCAAGGGTGTTGGCTGTGTTTACACTGAAGCGCCACTTTCCCTCATTCTTAAAAAAATAATCGATCCCCCAATCGTCCTATTGCGTTTAATTCCCCCCTCCCGAGTCAAGGGGGTGTGGATTGGTACTGGATTTGAGGTCTCTCGGGGCGAGAGTGTGGCACATTTGAGAGAGTACTGCTACCCCAGCACTGGGGTGTGTGTGGCAGAAACTGAAAAAGCACTCGTGCATTATTGATGTTTTTAATTTGTGCAAATGCCCCGAGTCTTTGTTAAGTGATTATAGAGCTGTAGAGATAAGAGACAGGTACTTTGGGTAGAAACAAGAGCTGGTGCCCACTTTGTTGGCCTAGTTTAGGTGCATTGCTTGGCAAGGTTCAGCAAAAAAATGTCAACGTGTCAAAGATATTAAAAAAAGAGGGTGGGGGGGGGGGGCTGTTGATCTTTTGTACTTTTTTTCTCAACTACACCTCTCCCATTTATGGTACAGTTTATAGGTCTTTTACATCCTTTATCAAAATTATTTGATGTAAATATAATAGAACTGACCTGAAAAGCCCCATAAGCAAATATTGTGTTTGTCACGCCAGCAGCTGACCTTGGGAAAGAATGCAAAGTTATAATACCTCACACTAGAACAACAAACCCATAAAATAATGCTACACAAAGTGAGCTGGTTTAGGTAAATAGGAGTGAAGGACTTCGCTTTTTTCAAACCCTGATTAACAGGGACATGAGATCATAAAGTTTTCCATGACGTGTCTCATTGCTGTGTAATGGCAGACAGATTGTGCTGGCTCTATCATAGCTGTGCACAAATAGAGTGAATCAACAGGAAAAGTGAAATATTGTAATTATGTTGTCATGGCAAAGCACACGCACAAGTGCGAAGTCACTTTTTCAAATGAGAATTATCACATTGTCAATAATGCTGGAGGGGTGTTCATGTTTTTTTTTTTGTTTTTTTTTTTACTGTTTGTGTTTTCAGAAAAAGGTGTATGTGCCTGTGAAAGAACAGTAATCGGAAGGCCATAGTTATTGTACACTGTTACACTTAAAAACATTTAAATATTTAACCTTTTAACTGTCACTGTGTCGTATACGGGATGCCTAAATTTAATTCACTATATTACAATTAAATCCTAATCTAATCAAGACAACCTATATATTGTTGGAAAGGTCTAAGACTCCTAAATAGATATTTTACCACTGTTTTTTTTTTGTTAAAATCATGTAGGAAAAGTAATCATAACAGGAGTTCTGACCTTTGTCAAAAAAAAAGTAAATTATAATTTGTTGCCTTTTTCTATATCACACTTTAAAAAAAAAAAAAGAAATTATATATCAGCTGAAAACTTAAAATCTTAAAATTCATCCTTTGAAAATCAGACATTGCATTACCATGGAAATGGTACATCAATATCATGTTTCAAAATGTTTTTGTTCATGAATTATAAAAATTTAAGTTTGGATCGTGCACTTTTCAAGTCTATGTTTAAAAATGGGAGTGACACTTAAGGGGTTAAAACACCCTTATAATGATTTAAGAAGATATGATGTCTTAGATATTTCAAGCACTGCAAATATTTGAAGTATTTGTACTGCACACTCATTTACTTCTGTGGACTTTTAAATGAAGGTAACTATAATTACTAAAGCTTGTTATGTACAGTAAATACTGTAGCTTATTATGCTTATTATTATGTTTATGCTTATTATTATGTTTATTAAAATGATTAATTATATAAATTAATAATTAAATTATTAGTTATTTTATATTAGATTGTTCACATTATTATTTATATGTATGTGTGGAATTTATTATTTATTTAAAAAAAAAATTCAATTGAGGATGTCCCCAGATGTTTCCAAATGGATGTTTTGTTCGTTTTATCTAACTTCTGCTTTCACTGACATCATATACAGAATAATTAAATCATGTTCCCCACATACAGCCTGTCATCCTGTTGAAATGAATCAATGTGCAGTTTGCTCTCAATGGCCACAGCATGAATGAGGCCGAGAGAAGCAAGTGCATGGCTGAAAGCTCTTGCAGCTTTAACAGGGAGCCTGTCTTTCATCCTAACTCAAACAATCTGACACTCTCATAGACGCAGCGCTGGTGGCTACTTCCACTCACTGTGCTGGAACGACAATAGCCATGTCCCATTTGCACTGAATCTGCATTTAACCTTCTCATTAGGCCACTGGCATAGTATGGGAAACTAAAAAGGTATGATGTCTCAGGTGGGACGAGAGAGAAGGGGAAGATGTTTTAGTTCTGAAATTTAGGGTTTCAGGTTCGGTCTGCAATCTGACCCGACTTGATAAACAGAACGAATTGTCCTTCGAACTTTAATAGGTTCTTGAACCAATAGGGTTAAAAATGAGTGCACCGTAATAGACTTTTGTGATATTTGAAAGCGGTGATTTTGCAGAAGTAAAAGAAATCTCCCCTCCCCAGGGTGAAAGCCGAGCCCACACAGGAAAGCGGGGCCTCTATTTTAACGTTGTTTCTCTGTGACAGATGACATTTAGCCCATCTATGGACCACATGTATCACATTATCTCTTAAATTTCACTAAAACCCAGGCTTAATTAATAATTGATGCAAAATGATGATTAATACACTGATAGAGACGAGATACATTAAGAATTATCCACGAAATTGAATTTATTCCATGATTTTTCGCTAAGAATAATAGACTGACTTGGTTTTTAAAAAAGGTGGGTTCCTAGTAAATTAGTACAATAGAAAACATGCTGTTTCATGTAAAATACTTTAGCATTTTTAAGTTTTGGCCCCAATTCAAGCTTGTCAGAAGGTTTGAGTGAGAACACGTGATGAGTTGCACTTCTGGTAAGCAGGCTCATGTAGATTCTCAGCCTGAAATGGGTATCACTGTATGTGGGGTGAATGCCCCTTGATGGCAGGCGGTAAAGCGTTTTATTTGGTGCCTGTGCACCTATGAGAATGTTCTGACGGGCACTTTCGCCACTGGCTCGCCCCCGGAGAGGACAAAGAGGAGCTATGTGCTATAATGCTCGGCCGGGTGCCGCGGAGTGAGATCTCTTATCATGTCATGTTGCCTCTATTTTATAATCAAGCCAAAGGTTTTCTCAGAGGTGAAAATACTGACAGTATCCCAATAAGTAGGGACTGAAGTACACTTTTTATTGATGTGAATATTTCCCAACCAGGAACTGGGTGGAGAGGGCTAAAGAGAGAGAAAGATAGAGAGAAAACAACTCGCGAGTTTTGGCAAGTTGTTTTACATATCAACATTATTTTTTTTCTCCCCTCCTGTTGTGCTTCGAAAAATTTGTTCTCTGTCAAGTAGTGAGCTGCCAATACAGAAGATGCATTAAAAGTTGTCATAACTCGTATATACCCGGCTGGGCTAAAATCAATGGAATGGATAGTTAAAGCTGCTGCTAAAAATACAATGAGCAATTCATTGTCCTTGATCAATACTGTGTGTCATTTCTCTCAATGTTAGAGACCCAAAGCTAGCAGAGCATTGACCAGCTCTTGCCCCTTTTGCAGATTACAAATACATATGTATCTATATTATCTTTATATGTGTTCTAAATTTCTGTATATTTCTGCCTAGCTGCAGCACTTGATTTTGCAAGCCGAGTGCATGGATGTGCTAGCCTCTGCCATGCGGTAAGAAGAATATCCCGAGTAAGAGAAATCTTATCTGGCCAATCTGGGCTGAAATGGATTGAGTTGCTATCTCAATCAAACGCTTGTAAAATAGTGAGGGCTCAAATTTCAATGATCATAGTCTTCTTGGCCTCTCAAAATATTGCAATCAAGTTTGCATGGCATAAGAGCAATGGGAAGGCGACCCCGTCCCACAGGTACCATACTGGAGGGCTGGGGAGCAAGGACATGGCCCAGATAGATTAGGAAGATGACAAAAATCAGTGTTTCAAATAGTAATTTTGTTCTTATTGAAATGCAATTGATGTAACAGTCAGAATGCATCAAATCAAATGGAGGGAGAGGGAGTAGATCAGTCACTTGTTCGGCACTGTGACGGGACTGTGTCGAGAGTGATTTGAGGTGTTTGTGTTGACAGGTGGAGGGTTTATTCTCTCGAGTCTTTGCAAAAAACAATGCTGTACACCCACAATCCCCCACCACCCCCCACCCCGGCCAAAGCTTGCAACACCACCACATCATGGGTTCATTTCCTAGAGGAAGGCAAGAAATTTATAAAATGTAAAGTAACATCTTGAAGTAAATTAGGATTAAAATGTTAAAATTATTTCATCTAAATAACTTATTTTTGACCAAATCCTCTTAAAATTCTAGATATTTTTTTTTCTACAATGAAAAAAAAAATTGGTGTAAGAAGATTCACTTTCACTCAGAAAAGCAAGCACATTTTTACAAAGAAAAAGACAAGTAAGTAAACAAATGGAATTAGTGGAAATTTTGAGAGTAAGAAAAAACTGAAGTACGATTTTCTTGTAAAAATGTTAGTCCAATAAACGTATAAATTTTTTATTTACAATTTGCATATAAAAAAGGTGTGTGTTGTTTTTTTGTTTGTTTTTGGGTTGACCTGAATGTGAAATAATCTGAAATTACAGCACAAAATGATATCAGGCACATCATCAGTCGTTGTAATTGTCATGCAAGAAGGAATGCAAAATGATAAAGGGACGCGAATGGACACAGTCATCCACAAACGGTTATAGTGCTGCTGTTAATAACAACAAGCTGTTATTGAACACAGCTGTGATAAAAGATGATACAAATGGCATTTCTGAGTCCCAAGACCCGGATGGAATCAATGTCTGTTAACAAGCTTGTGTCCACCACGCTCATTTGAGAGAGAAACCTTAAAGTCACCTCTCCCGTTCAGCCTTTCGCATGGCTACAGGATATTTTTCACCCCCTCTTTTCTGTTGGTAGTATTTGTGACGTGTTTGTGTAGCCTTCAGAGAGTCTAGTTGTTTGGCACAACAGGTTATTGTGGCTCTGTGCCTGTTTTCGACTAAATGATTGCAAAGGCACACCAGTCATAGTCATAGGGTGGAATGCTTCGGATTAGAAAGCAAGGGCCTTCAAACCAGTGTCTTCTGGGGATAGAAAAAAGCTGGTGAGCTGAGTGCAACTTAATGGGCAGTTGACTCCCAGGGTGATGTGAGATGTACTGGAGCAAGCTGGGCCTTTTTTCTTTTTTTTTTTAAGGGGAGGATATTTTCCCCCCACTGTTTGCAATAAAGCATAAGAGAATGGTTGTGTGCAAACTGAGGAGTGTGGAGAACTCATGTGCGGATAGAAGTGGATTGCAGTTGTGATCTTCTAGATGCCCGCCAGAGAACTTGCCAGGCTAGCCATAAAACAAATTACAGTTATATATTTCTAATTCTTGGTGGTCTGGAAATCACCCATTCATGTAATTTCAAACATGTGTGACTTACTTTCTTCTGGGACAAACAAAAAGAAAAAAATTTTGGAGAACAATTTTGCTCATATAATGGAATTTCACAAACAAACACTGGACACCTTTTTCATTTTTGGGTGACACTGTCCCCTTAAGAATCAATGTAAATAGTCATTTTGACTCGTAATGTGATACATTTTAAATGTTAACAGGAGATTCTATGAGATTTATTTATTATTATATTTTTTTTTTTTTGTCCATCGAGGAGTGATTAGATGATACCCTTATTGGCTTTAGTAATGTCATCATGCAAGAAAAGTCATTTGCAAGTTACATTTTGACTTGATTTCTTTTGAATAACCTGCACAGATTATTCATTACAATAATTGCATTAAAATATGTTCCAATTTTAAATTTTGCGGTTTATAGTATTGAAAAGTTTTGATCTTTTAAGTGTAACTGCACTAGGTTAAGTACAAATTCATAAGTTTCTTTTCGGGGAAGCACCTCTTAGTAGCTTTCATATTTGCTTCAAAGCTTTCCTCTCTTGCTTCACTCTCTCTTATCCTCTCACTCTCTCTCTCTCTCTCTCTCTCTCTCTCTTCAATCCATCTGATCATGTCGATCTGTCAGGCTGCCAGGTCTGTTCCAAATTATGATTCCACTTAATACACGTAACCTCGATTATAACACGCAATCAAGCTCAGATTAAATCACATCCTTTAAGTCTCCCTCGCCTCAGTACCGTTGCTGTGCATCACCCTATTTTCTCTGCAAAGCACAATACGCTTTTTCAGATTCTATAAAGCAAATTTGATACATAGCATCTTGGAACTCACTTTTTTCAAGTTTGCTCCAAGAAAGATATATGTATCAGCATTGAAATTTCTCTTTCAGGGTAATACATTTTCAGTTTCCGATCCGAAAGTGATTGACGTTGACGGCCCACCATACCAAAATAAAATGTTTGGAGAATTATGTATGTGTGAGTAGAAAATTTCAAACCCTGGTTATGAGGCAAAACATAATAATAATTATAATAATTTTAAATAAAAAACCAAACAAACGCAATGAAACAAAACAACCAAGGCAACAGAAAGGGCAATGCGCGCAGCACTCTGGAGTCTCGCTTATATGTCTGCCTTATTAATCACGCTAAAAAGTGCTAGAACATTGACATGTTTAACAGATTTAGAGTTTTAATAACAGGCCAGGTTAAAGTCCTGGCGAATCGGAGCCAGATATCCTGGCTGACGTGAGAGGGGCCGAGTTGCCACGCGCTTTCCCACTACCCGCGACTGTGCGGCTCTTGCCGATGATAAAACAGGGGTCCGGGTGGAGGCCTGCCCCTGTGGGGGCGCAGAGTGGAGGATTAGGACCTCACCTCCACATCAACCTACTGCCCCGAAGAGCCGCTCATTATTAACTTACACTTACAGGGAGCGATGCCCTCGACCCAGCCAAGACTCACAACTCAGGCCTATAGCCCCTTGGGAAAGTAGATGAGGATTATCGAACATATTCATATAAATACCTGAACTAGTTTCATAGAGGTGCCACACTGAAGCACCGATTACTTTCTCTAGGTTTAGCATGGGACAATGACCTGCTGGCCTGTGCTGGGTAAATGGAGCTGGGATTTTAAAATTAAAAATTAAGCAATGAGAAAGAAAGGCCTCAGGTTGATCCATTTCTTATCTCTAGTGCTGAGTTGTCAGCTCCCAAGCTTTTTATGGGACTTTGGTAAAGCCCATGTGCACAAGAAACAGGGACAAGTGCCTAAGATTTGCCATTCCTGCATTAACATTCAGACAAACAAGTGTTTTATAAAAGGAAAATATATTAGACGTTCGCAGAAATCAGACAAATGTGTTCAGTAGAAAAAGCCCTGTCCCTTTAAAAAAACAGAAAAAAGAAACTAGTTTTCCCTCAAAGTTCAGATCATCGTCCCCCCTCCACCCCCCCATCGTTCCCAGAGAGATATATAGGGAATAACGCTGATGAGTTTTAGCAGCTTTCAGCCAGGCGATGGGCGAATTATAATAAGTGTTTTCGCAGACGTCACCCATGATGTATCTCATCGAGGCACATTTGGGTGAATGTGGAGGATTTCAGAGAGGCTCCTCTATTGTGCTGAAATCATCACTCTTTAACAAGCTACATTAAATCACGGCGAAAATCATCCGAAAACTCTCCTGAACAATGAGTGTCTGGGAACTTTAAAACGGAAAGCCCGTGAAGGTTTAAACTTTTTTTTTTTGTGTGTGTGTTTGTTTTGTGTAGTATAGCATGTCATACATTTGTAAAATGAAGGGAATTGGGGCAAATTCCCTTTTCTCATTAAATAATTGGATAAAGGGGAAAACACTGTTTTTCTATGTATGTGCAGTCAGATTGAACAATGAGGGGGGACAGTTCTCCAATTCACTGTTTATGGTTCTTGTCTTTGTGCTGTTTTGTGCACGTAATGAATGTGCCTTTGTGCTGTTATTTTGCAGCGTGTGGTGTCACTGCATTATTTGAATGTAATCATATTTTATAATCTTTCTTTGGAATTACAATTATTTCTCAACACGCTATGTTCCACAATCTTACAATAATACAATAGAAATTTGTTCCACTGCCTTACCTGTTTTGTTTTTCAGCACCCTTTTTTTAGGAACAGTGATGATTTTTATTTGGAAAAAAGGTTTATTTTTAACTTTTATTTTTTATGTATTATAATTATGTATTTATGCATTTTGGTGGTTTTTTATTAAAGCGACTTTGCATTGAGCATTGAAGGTACACATTTACATTTTTTCAGTTCTTAAAAATTATTTATTTATATCATATTAAATTTTTTATATTTTATTTACAAGTAAATTCTGTATCTATATATATATAATACTCTTTAATCCTCTCTATAAATAATATTTGTCTTTTAAAAAAAAGGCAAAAAATCTGCCCTGCAGCATGGTGTAGATTTTGCATGAGCAGAGAGGAAAGCCAGTGGACAGGCTGACATGTTTATTTATATTAGTGCACTGGTGGTCTATGATCAGGGCACTGCTGCTCCCACTTGCTGTTCCTCAGGCACAAGCGACCCCTCGTTAAAGAGTAGACGCAGGATAGCAGAAGCAGTGGAGGTGCAGCGGAGCCGTTTAAAGAGGCTCATGTTGGCAGCGCGCGGAGTGAAGTGACAGAATTAGGCAAGCCCAAGTGAGCAGGGCTGGTAGAGAAGCAATGATGGAGCTCTGAAGATGCAGAACTGCTGCTCAACACCAGCCAGCCAACAGAGACCTAGTGCCCCCCCACCTTCAGGGTCTTCCTCCATCACTGTCTCCTGATATTGCAAATGAAAGTTTAAAAAGTTTCCATTTTACTTTTGCTATGTAACATATTTGGAATTGATTGGATGGGTCATTTTAGGCGTAAGATGGGTCAGTTTATTGCTTTTTAAATAACATATGAAAGCACAAAATGCACGTATGAATTATTAAAGGACAGTATTGTTAGGGTCAATATGGTTAAGTTTGATTTCAGTAAATGTGAATTTGGAAATTTGTAAAAATTGGTAGATTTCAAATCTTTATGGGGGGCAAAATAAAGAAGTTGTCTTTAAATTTCCCAGGCTTGGGTTTAATGTCCCATTCAAGACATCCAAACAGGAGACAGTTGCAGCACCTTGGCCTGATTTTGTAAGTGCCACAAACCTTCTGAAATGAAACCCTGCAAATAAGTCTTTTCCAAAGTCACTTACTCTCAGCATCATCACCAGCAAGGACAGCCCGAGAGGCGAGCAGTTGAAAGAAAATATGTTTAGCATGCAGACAACAGATCAAAGCTCATCTCAGTTAGTGAGTGTTTGTATGCTTTGTATGCGTGTTGGTCAAGGAAAGTGGGGAAACAAAACAGCGTGCCATGTGAGAGTCAGCAGCTTTGTGTGTGTTCTGTGTGTGTGTGTGGATATCAGGGTTGAGTGATGATGCTTGGGGATGTCCATAGCACCAGCGAGGACCTGCTTTGATTTTGTCATTATTGCAGGGCCCTAGTTAGCATTGAGCAGAGCTGGGGGGTAGATTCCATGGCCAGTGCACTAACAGTGTCTGCATGTCCTTAATGCCTGTTGATGTGCAGGCCTTGGGCACTGAGTGTGATGGAGAGGGCCCGTCACCAGTGGAAATTATTGTAGGCCTTTGAATATCACGTTGAAACTACACTAGTTGATGGCTGCTTGTGTGGCCCCATCCTTAAAGGCAAGATACCCAGGTTGGGTAAATAAAGTGCCCACCATCCTGCAATGTCTTAATCTGCCACCTGGCTATTCAAAAAATTATGTTATAACAATGTTTCCTTACATTTAACTTTTCAATTTTCTGATTTCTGCACTCGTAATTAAATTCCAAGAAAAATGCAATGAACTCATAACCTCAGGTTGACACTTTGATTTTTAGTGAAAATTTAATCACAACAATTACATTTTAAAGCATTTTAGTCGTTTGTTTATTTATTTTATTTACAGTGTGACTTGCTGCAGTGATTGCTTTAGATAAACGGACTGTTTGTTTCAGTTTGAGGCAGATTTCTTGTTCCTGTTTAAAGAGCATGTTTTGGGTAAAGAATTGTGGATATTCAAGTTTTTGTCGGTAGGGAACAAGAAGTGAAAAGTTGCAAAAATGGACTCGATTTACTGAACTTTTTTGGTACAGAGCCATTATAACTGTAATGTCAAGACTAATGTCATAACTTTTATAATACGCACCAAGCTGCAGTTATTTTCAAATAATATAGTATATAAAAAAGTAATTAAGGTGGAAAAATATAACTTCAAAATAATTTTATATGTTTAAATAATATTTTATATGATGTAAATATATTTAAAATTTATTTCTACTATTACGGAGTGTTGAAAAACTTTTGTGCTGCTTAAGATTTTGGTTTTAACTGTGATTTTTGTTCAGCAATCTTTGATTAATATTAGTACTCATTTATTTGAAGAAAGAATTTCATTGAAGTTGTAACAATTTTTTTACAATTTGAACCGCAAAGAAAAACACAGGAGATTTTACGTTTTTAGAATAATTCAAAATGGACAGTAGACTAGTGTAAAGGTGAGGTTAGTAACTTTATTTTTCTTATTTTGTATCATTTACTTGTAATATTGGTATAATGAAAAATTTTCCAACTTGCTTTTTTAAAGTTAAATATAGTTCTATTTAAAAGTTTTTCTATTTAAAAAGTCCATTAAAAGTGCTTCTCAAGACCCCCTCCAGTTTTTTTTCTCATTGCACTCTGTCAAGCTCTTCTCTTCTTATTTAAATGCCCCCCTTAGAAAGATCAGGTGAACCTGAAATCAATGTAATTATATAGGACTTTTGATTAGTCGACTAGTCGTACAGGCAACCCACCATCTATTGCACTCTGTCAAGCTCTTAAGGGATGTCCAAAACTAACTTTTGTCTGTTAGTTTTGAACATCCCTACCACTCCTTTAACACCGAACATGTTTATGATTAGAGAAAGACAGTGATAGAGACAGAGAGAGAGAGAGAGAGAGAGAGAGAGAGAGAAACAGGGCAGTGAGAGAGAGATAGAGTGAAGGGAAAGAAAAAAACAATCTCATCAGGCGAGAGGCCGTTTGCTTAGCAAGAAGCTGACAGTCTTTGTGTATGTAATGAAGGAATTTAGACTAATGGAGTTGAACCATTTCTAATTTTGTGATGGCAAGAAGGATTTTGATTGAAAGTAAATTAAGCAAGCTAGCTGTAAAATAATTAAAGCAAAAGGAGGGGGGATTTTTATTGGATTGGATAGCGATATAGCTGCTGTCAGGCAGGGGGACAAATGGGGGTGACCTGGATTCTCTGCCCTCCCTCCTCCCACTTGAGACTTTTATGTCACTTTAATCTCCTTAGAGCGGCTGGTGTGCATTTGTTCGAAATAATCAAGGAAATATGGTCAGAAATTGTCAGCTTTCAGATCTAATTTACCTGACAGCTACGCTAGTGCGGACGCGCAAGTGTGTCCGTGTCAGTGCGTATGTCTGCGCAAGGTTTTTTTCCCATCTCCCTCTTGTCCCTCTCTTCAGCTTTGTGGAAAATGCTTTTGACAGTTTTGAGACATCTTGACTCCTCGTTGAAAAAAAGGACAAGGAACTTAGTCAGGTTGAGATGAACCCTTCAATGGGCCAACGCATCCACGGCTGAGACCAACTTAGTGTGTATTAGTACATGAAGTGTGCACTTTTAGGATATTGACAGTGTTTTCAGTTCATTTAAGCCCACCTTCTATGAATGTATACGGATTTGTCTGATGGAGCAAACATATTGTTTTGTTTTTTTAACAAAAATGAAACCAAAAATTCAGTATTAAAAAGGTAAAATTTGAGGCACTAAACAATGACATACTCATAATGGTCAGTTACTCTCAATATTGGATGCGCTTCACTGTAAATCTACATTTACAGGTTTACAAAGTTTTACATTTACAAACATACAGTTTAACAGGACCTTTTTGAGTCATGTGTATATATATATATATATATATATATATCTATATATATATATATATATATATATATATATATATATATATATATATATATATATATATAATAGCAGTACAAGGTAGATCAGTTCTCTCAGCAGGGTGGCATCTGCAGGCATGGTCCCATATGAACCCGAAAAAAGACCTCTTCATTATGGGCCGTCATGTGGAGAAGCAGCCCTGAGGAAGATATCAAGGAAAAGGGGGGTGTGGTGAAAAGCTAACGTAGGGTCCCAGTGAGACTGGGGTATGGACCGGTGCCTCTAACGGGATTAAACCCTTCTGAAAACACTCCCTCATCCTTGTCCCCCAAGAGCCCCCTTTTGGCCTCTTTTATCAATTAATAATAAAAGGAAGAACAAAGAGCTTTCCCTCCTCTCGGTAATTAAACTTGTCCATGTCTGGAGGACCGTCACTGTGACGACCCTCCGTAAAAAAACTGGCCAGGATCATCAAATCTCAGTGTGAGTCGCAGACATGGGAGTGGACGTGTGGCCTACACTTGTAATGGAATGATTGCTCCCTATGTATGCCATTACTGTTGAGTGGAGGGTGATATTAACCCCAGCAGTTGCCCACCGAACCCCATCCATTATGACATCATTTTTTTCACCGGCACCTTCCGTCACAAGCTCTCTGCTCCTTATCTCTCCTGTTACCATGTGTGTGAGGCTGTTAACAAACCTGTACTCAGAGTGGAGAATATCAGGTGCTTTGGAGGAGAGAGAGAGAGAGAAAGCCTGGGTAGGCGAACACTTTCACAGCCAGCAGAGCTTTTTGATAGAAATTAGTTTCACACAATATGCAAATTTCTGCAATTGAAAAAGGGGCTCTTTAAGTGACAGGTTGATATGTGATTAAACGACAATTAGAGCACTGGAAATAAGCAGCGACGGCAGGTCAAGTGCTGAGCTGCTGAGCTAAAAGGTAGCAGACTATTGTAGGTAACAGTCATGGAGGAGGCCAGGAACGGGATCCAAAACAAATTAGCTGCTGAAAGAAAAATGTTGGCACAGCTTGTCAATAAATTTCTAAGAGAGGAAAAATGAGATTCAGGCACAGAAATGCTAGGGTGTTCTGACTGGTTTGCTACATCTCCCTAATCTCTATAAGATTCTGATCATAAACCCACTTTTCAATGCAAGTCTAAACTTATTTTCGACTCTTCTTCTCCTCAAAAGCCTAAACAGTTTGAGGTATCTTTAATGTTTGTAGCACAAAGGTAGGCTGTGTGGCAAGTTGCCATACTTGGTATCACTGACAAAAAGCAATGGGTGAACATGTAAAAGGACCTGTAATAGCGTGATGATATTGTTGTGTGTGTGCACATTTTTTTTTTTTTTTGCCCTTTTGAGCGTATTTGTACAAGTGAGACGCCAACACAATCCTTCTTCTATTAGTAGTGTACATTTGGCTTTTTTCTCTCGCTGATTTGGGTCTAATTGGCCATGTCCCTCCCAGCCTGACCCTTCCTCCCCTAGGTTGGGACTTCCTCCCCTATGTTGGGATTGCCTTTTCTCTCCAAGAAGGACATGAAAGGCCCATGGCCTGTCCTGCAGCACGATGGCTGCGGCCTCTCTAATCCCCTTTGATGCTGCGGGGGCAGTTGCCTCCTGAACATCTCTTGCAAAGCCATGAAAACTTGAGCTACTTTTTCCTCTAACTGACCCCAATTGTCAAGGAGCCGGCAGCTGTCAGACTTGGTTAGCTGTGCCTTAACTGAGACTGAAGGGCACAGGTTGCTCTCTCTCTCTCTCTTTCTCTCTCTCTCTCTCTCTCTCTCTCTCTCTCTCCCTCTCTCTCTCTCGCTGACTTCCTGTTTTCTGTCTGTCACTTTCTGTGCATTCCAAGGGTACAGTATTACTGTGGATGCTTATGGGCCGTACATTCACAGGAATATTGTTGTCCCAGATGGTTCGTGTTCCTCTAAGAGGCTTACATTTTGCCACAGCTCACCTTAATTATCCGCATTACAGTTAGTGCAGTTTGCAGTTTTTTTTAAATTTTATTTTATTTTAGGAACAATTATCCTAATTATCCTAAAAAGAGAAAAAAGAGAGTTTTGTCATTAGCTTTATCATCTAAGGGTCTGAATAGGGTTTGAGGAGTGTTTAGGTTCACAGAGGCGTACATTTGACAGAGATATGTAAGACATAACTTTTGGTCTTGTGAAGAAAGTGCCTCTTTTGGAGAAGGTCCCATAATGGCAGGTGAGTTCACTAAGCATTTTTTAAAGTATTAAGAGTCTTTTCTCTCAACCATTTCCTTATACACAGGGAACAGCGATAAATGAGCACATACACTTCAAGGCTTGACCATCAACACCACATTAGTTTATTTAGCAATGTATGAAGAAATTATGGGTTTCCATCCACTTGGGTAGCTGGAAAGTGAGGGAAAAAAGGAGTGTTTTTTCCCCTCTCCACAGATGTTGCACTAGATAATAGACTTGTACTAAACAGCTTTGATTAAATTAAAATCACTCACCCAAATGTTTGAATGTGTTGGCACTATTATCACCTTCAGTTCTTATTAATTCGGCACTGTAAATAGATTCAGAACTGAACTTTAGCGTAACCCTTGTCTTCTTGTCTCCCCTTCCACCCAGCTCTGTGATATTATTTAGAGAAGGAAAAAATACACTGAAATGCTCAGTTGTTACATGCCTTCTGAATTCTGGTAGCTTTCTCAATTGTGCATGTTAGCGCGACATCGGAGAATGTCAGTCTTAAGCAGCTCACCATCTGTGTGCATTTACAGTTTTTTTGTTTTCTTTTCCATGATGGGATTGTTTTCAGGAACATTTGCCATAATCATTGCTCACATTAGCTTTCGCTGATGTTTACAGCAGATCTTGCACATGGTCCGAATTTGTTCGCACCTGATCTTGAACAGATAGGCTTGATGCTGAGTCGTGTGCAGGACTATTTCAAGACTGAAATGCGATTGTTTTAATACCTTAATCCACCTGTCCTTGGCATTCAGGATTTTGAAGAAGTCTCCCGGTAATTTCAGTGGCCTCCATTTGAACCAGGCCATTTCATTCTGACCTCTTTGGCTGATCCCTCTTTCTCCTTCAGCCTCTTGACGTCACAGTTTTAATGTGTCAAAATGACAATTTATCATCTGACTGACCTATTTAAACAGTGTCGCTGCAAGTGGACCAATCAGAATCAGCCAGATTCATAACCCCAAAACAAATATTTCCTCTTAATTAAGAGTGTCCCTCTTGTGTCTTCCCACACACAAAATCATTATACAGCAGTGATTTGACTACTTGGCAGGAAATATATCACTCTTGACTGCATGTTAATCTGTTAGGGCCTGGTTGTCAAACAAGAATGGGGGGCACCAGCAGTGACGGTTTCTCTGTGCATTGATAGCCCCCTAAGGGACAGTTAACCCTCAAATTTCCCCTGTCTGGCCCGGCTCTTCGGGTGGGCATTGGCACTGGGGGGTGGGGTGATTGTAATGCTTGATGATGGTCTCAGATAATTATTTATTTATTTGTGACAGACCCTCATCAAGTGCAAATCTCAATAAAGAACTGGTACTTTAGGATGTAGAGGAAGTTCAAGCAGGAAAGAGTGCATTAGAGACACCTCACTTCTGTCCTAACTGTTTTCCTGATCGAATGTACTTTACGGGGAATTGAAAATATGGGTCAATAATTATGCATTTTAATTATTAACCTGGGTCCTTCGTAATTGTGCTTTTTAAAGCCTCTGTGAATGGACATGATGCTTTATTGCTCATTTAGTCTGGGCAAGGTTTGACCATTCCTCTATCCTTCCATAAGCCCATCTCAATTTCACTGGGCTCGAATGCCATGTTTCCCCCCAAACCACCCCCACCCCCCACACACTCAGTACATTAAAAAAAGTACATTTTTTTAAAAAAAATTCTAGTTTAGTTTAATTATATAAGTTAATGTTGCATTGTATAGAAATCGTTTTTTTATAAATGTGATCTCTTTAAAATGTTTTATTATTATTATTATTATTATTATTATTATTAATAATAATAAATATAAGTATGCATTTTTCTGTTTTAGAATATTATAAATAATATTATAATTCAATTCTATCCATGGAACATTTTAGTATATACATATTTTTTTTTTTTTACAAACCTTCTTTCTTATGTTTAGCTTTCAAATGTACCGTTGGATAGAAATTGCTTTTTTGTGATTGCAATATTTATTCTTATCCTTTTTTAAAATTATTTTTACATTTGTTTTATAATTTTAGAATTTCATAAAATATAATTATTGTAATTTTTTTTATTTAATTCAGTAATCACAAACTGTAAAAGTCATAAAAATCCATTAGTCTAAAGGTGTGGAAAACATGAACATTACTGTTATCCTGGTTTGTGTGCTTATTTGTGTAAGTGCGTCACATTTAGGCAACAGATCATTTTAATTAGAAGATGCATTGATTGACATGATGGCTCTGGGCACAGAGAGAGGAATATCCAACAAATACCGTGGTCATAGTGACCTCGTTAAAAACAAACATGATGCCTTATTTGCAAAGAAAAATGGGAGCAGTCACATTTCAAACAGCTAAACAATCATTATCATTGTCCTACATTTTTTCCTCAAATATTTTAAAAATAAATCAAAAAAATGTTATTCATTTTATTCACATTTACATATTATAATAATAAATAATCTATTTATTCATATTTTAAATTTAAGTTATTATATTTAAATATTAATCATCATTATTAACAACAGTCAATTCACACATTAAAAAGAAAAGTGGATGTGCGGCCAGATATCTCTCTGTATTGATATATGCTGTTGTAAGCATCAAGTCAAGCAGAAATAGCTTTTCAGTAAGAAGTTGTAGTTTATGATCAGTCCAGTGTAAACAAATTGCTGCTGGTGACTGGACTCAGACATAGCCTATTATTCACTGTGGGAATGTTTGGTTTGAAAACACAAGCGTGTTATTGTTGCCACATTGATAAGAGAGAAAAGGAGAGCTGCTGGGGTGGCAAATATTGAAATCACTTTCAAAACTGCGGTCCTTACTTCTAACCCACAGCCAACATGGGAAGAGCAATCCAATCAGTACCTGTCGTTTCCTTAACATCAAGTGGTTTTAACACAGTGTTTACAGCTTATTAATGTAACATTTAAAAACCGAATCAATGAGCCTTCGTGGTGTTCATTGTCAAGAACTAGAGCTGTCAAGTGACTTATTCACCTACAACTGTACAATATACTGAACTGCACTTTTGTGCCGTCACAGCTCAGATCCACCACTGTTGTGTGGGAGCCAAAGAGAATGGTGTAATTACCTGTCTCTGAATTCATATAGTGATACATAAAATAGTATTTATCCAGTCTCCTGGGCTAGAGAAATGTGTTTGCCCAATAGACAGTGGGAGTCGTGACTTTAGCACCTTCTTTGTCCCCCTGCTTCACTGTAACATAGTGTGCTAAGTAACTAAACATATTATGTTTTTTTGGAAATTTACATGCATCATGAAAATATCATGTTTCTTCCATATGGTGATTTTATAGTACCTTGATATATATCAAAGAACAGTGTTATTTCCATCTTACAACACTTTACCATGGTACTGTGAGAGAAGTTTTTTGTGTAAGGCTAGTAAGCTGATTTGAAAAGAACACATTCAGCGTTACAGAAACGTTAACGCAAATGTCCTTCGCTTTTTTCCCCCACAGCCTACCCCCTCCACCCGTCCTCTCCTCAAACACACCCACGCACAAATAAACATAAAAAGCTAATTTGTTAGCTACCTCATTTCAGAGGCCCAGGCGCGGGATATTTGTGTACGAAAAGTAATGCTTTGTCAAATGTTGACACGTGTCGCAAACATGGAGCCCTTAGCAGAGCATTTATAAAGTGTAGAGTGCAGGCGGCCAGGACTGTCACCACATGAGGAAGAGAAGAGAAGCTTTAAAATGAGATTAGCCTGCTGCTCAGCTTCTGCACTCCTCAACCTAATGGTAGATATGTCTCCACAACATACACGCATACATAGACGCTAAACCTGCAGAAGTACAGACGGCTCGCACTACAGCAAAATGTGCTGTATTTTCTGTTTCTTAAAGACCCTGGTGAAATTGTTTAATTAGTGTAGGTTTGTTCTTTCTATGTTACTTGAGCACCAAATCATATTGGAATGATTTCTGAAGTATCATGTAATACTGAAAACTGGAGTAGTGGATGCTGAAAATTCAGCTTTGCCATCACAGGAATAAATAATATTTTAAAATATAATAAAACAGAATTAAATTGTTTCAGATCGTAATGATATTTCACAAATGTATTTATTTTTGAGCATGAAGCCTTGAGTACAAGAGACTTCTTTCAAAAACATTAAAAAAATCTTGCCAACCCCAAACATTGGAATTGTAGGGTCTATATATTAAATATAAATATATATTTAGTAATTATTAATAAAAATGATTAAGTGATTTGACAACTTTTTGGAGTATGCTAGCGTAGAGATGTTAGCCTGGAATATCTCTGTAAACATTGACTAAATCCATAAAACTCC
Organism: Cyprinus carpio; assembly: GCF_018340385.1. NCBI lineage: Eukaryota > Metazoa > Chordata > Actinopteri > Cypriniformes > Cyprinidae > Cyprinus > Cyprinus carpio. The sequence goes on along the minus strand of NC_056594.1, from coordinate 14,898,007 downwards.
AATTTAATTTTCATGATGTCTTTAAAATTGGCCTAAAATGTTTGAACAGCATTGACGGAAATGAAACAAGGAAATTAAGTCACCCCAAAACTCTTGTTAAATATAATAGCACAGCTGTTATACGTGCAGTGCATGATGTACGTAATGCAACCGTGTTTGTGAAAAAACTGGCGTTACAAAACGGATTAGAATGTCAGCATTAGACCCGGGACTGTTTGTAGAGGGGCTGATGGATAGTGTTGGTCTGGTGCCACACACCTGCCTGTGCCCTCCTTACACACACACATGCAAACACACTGGCTTTTGCCTCCCCGGTGACACCCGTCTGCCACGTGTATGTGTGTACCGCTGAGGTGCGGACTCCTGTCAGGACCTCTTATTATTTCCCAACAATCTCTCTCACCTTGGACATGCCCCCATCCATCCATCCATCCATCTATCCCTCCCTTGTTCTTCCCTCAAGGGTGGGGTGTCAATGGCAGACCGTCCTGGGCAAAAATAAATAATGAACATAAAATTGGGAAACAAAGTGCTGGCACCCCTTAATACGCAAACACCTCCAATATGCTGATGTTTTTCTTTTGCACATTGTGTTTTCTAAATTGCCTTTGACTGCGTGCATCGGTAATGAAACTTTATGTCCTTGCAGAAAGGACAGCTAGTCCGATTCGGTTAGGCCTGGGACCATCTTCTCAATGCTGGCTTTTGCACATAGTTTTTTTAATACCCCGGCTTATGAATAAATGAAGCCCGGGTGCTGTTTTTTTTTTCTTCCATATTTGTGTAAATTGCTTTAAAAGCATTTTATCATGTCATAAAAAAGTGCAATTGATCTGGAGTGCTCGGCCCACTGGACAGCTGTGTGTTTTGTTAATGGCCACTTTGCTCCAAGCGGCTTATTAAAAAATTTATATATAAATGCTAAAATTGCATAAATTATTTAAACACAAGGTAAGCATTTTTTGTTTTGGTCTGGGGGGCATGGAAGAGTAGATTGAGTTTACTATAGCATCGCCTGATATTGAGTCATATGCCTGCACAGATGCAAATATATCACACGCCCGCACGCACAAACACACGCCCGCACGCAGAGGCGCAAAAAAAGTATATATTTTTTGATGACTTAGTTTCAGCAACCATGGAATGTCACCCATATCCTGGTTGATTGTACTCTCGAATTTTATGATGTTTTTCATTGATTTGTTTCCCCGGCGCAGCTGCCGACCTCTATTGAGGGACGAACGTAATCAGCACTGACGCAAATTAGATGGTTATTCGTTTCGAAAATTGACAGAAAAACAATAAAAAAGATGAAATGCTCCCAAATCAATAGATATAATGAAATTCAAATAATCCGAGAGATGAGGTCTCCATGGCAACTGATAATGTGGAAAAGAAAACAATTTAATAAAGGACAGACACGCTTTGAAAACAGATTGGGGGGTAGCTATATAGCGGCAAGAGGGGAGCAGATGAGAGGAGGGCAGGAGGAGGGGGGCAGGAGCGAGAGAGAGGAAAAAAGAAGGAGAGCGGATGTTTGTGGCGGCTGAACAGGCAGGTCCATCGCTTGTTTCCCCCCGTGTGAAGGATCTGTGTCTATCCCAAGGACGGCAGAATAATTAGAAAAGCTTTCATGCCAGAAAGTGCAGATTCAGGTTTTAATACACAAAATTATTTCAGGGGCAGTGAATCGGAAAGCCATTTGTTGGTGACCTTCCTGAGGGGCCCCCTGGTACAGGGCAAGATGGAGGCAGTGCGGCAGGGCAAGCTGAGTTATGGGATATTTGTGTTTTTATAATGGCTGAGGGATTGGAGATGGGGAGGAGGGCACGGGGCTGTCAGAGGGGTTGGGGGGGTGGTATGCCGTGGGGTTGTGATGGGGCAGTGTGTGTTGCTATAGGGTCGGGGGTTGCTAATGCTAGAAAGAGAGAGAGAGAGAAGGAGAGATTTGCAGATCTGGCTGTATTTACAGATCAGTTGTCAGAAAAGCCATTTAGAGGGAACACATATGTCCCAGTGCAATGACAGCAGAAGTGCCTGTTAAAAAGAAAAAGACAAGAAAAACAGACACTGTCAGAGAGAGCAATGATCTGAGGTAGTCAAATAAATAACTTTTAGTTATAAATAACTAAAATAACTAAATAGCTTTTGAATGAAATACAGTCAAAAGATGCTTACCCCCAATTGCTTTTGGAAGTAATATAGCATTGGGCCTCGAGAGGCTGTGCGTTACAGTAATTTTACCACAAAATTCCCTCAAACCTTCTTACACATGCTAAAATCATTTGCACAGCTTTTTTCTTTCATAAAGGTCACAGCTACATGTATTGTCATTTTTACAGACTTTGAGCGTGTTTTGTAATATACATTTTAAGTTAGCATATTTTCTGTCATCATTTTTTTTTATTAGGCTGCAAACCAAAATAACATTATAGCTCTGCAAAAAGTGATAGAAACTTGTTAAACCTGTCTCTGTTTGAAGTTTGTTTAATTTCGCTCGAACACTGTCAATTTGCTTTCGTGCTAATGCTATTAGTGGTTGGTCCAGGATAACATGTCTGGCTACAGTACATGAGTGTTTTTTTATCTTGGTCACAGCTTGGTCACAATTGTAGTCATTTGACTATTGGTTTGCATTATACTATTCCAGGATAGCAGGCTAAGTAATGGCAGTGGAAATGGAAAGTCATTTCATTGGAAGTGATTAAAGATTACAAAGACACATTTTTTTTTTATAATAATATGCAAAGTAATATGTGAAAGCAAACAGGATCAATTTTGATTTTGTGTCAACTTTAACAACATTGGACAAGTTTCCATATTCAGCAGGTCAATGCTTCTGTGTTGATCAATCAATCTTTGCATGAATGAATTGAGAGGCAACACACGGCACCTCTCATTCGCATGGAGGAGGGTACAAGTATCTCTAACACACACACATGGCTCATCCTCCCATTTGAGTCCAGTAGCAGGTCCCTGCTCTCATTCCACATTATTTCCCCTGTTCCATCGACACATCTCGTATTTAAAGAATGATTGTTTTTTAGCTCACCCTTGAAACCTTCCACTTACCATAATGTGCAGTTTGAGCCTGTCCGGCCCGTGATATTAATTTGAGGCTTAGTCTCAAATTCTTCTGTCTGAGTGACTCGTCTCAGGGAGAGAGAGGGCTGTCATTAGACGTGACAGAGGGTCCGGGTGGGCAACAACCCCGGCATTAATACTGCAATGTGAAAGGTGCCCCACAAGTAGGAGCAAAACTTGAAATTCCTTACTGAATAGCCCAAAGCTGTCAAATCTGGCAGACTTGTGTCAATTACAATTACCTTTCTGTTGCCTTTCTTTTTAGATTTTTATTTTTAAAGTTGAAAAAATGTATACATATAAATATTTATTTTATTATTTTATTTTTATTATTTTTACTGAAATCAATCTGAGTGTCACAAAAAGAATGGCAAAAATAATGATTGTTTTCCAACAGGTCTCCTTTCCCCTAGACTGCCATTAGGTTAGCTGAACAGATAGCCCCGCCCCATGCTATTGGTTGAGCTAATCAGGCTGGGTTGTAGTTTCAAAAAGTACCATTTTGATTCAGTTAAAAAAAGCGAAAGATTTCTGCTTTAAAGATACGAGTGTGGTATTTAGTTTCAGTGGACTGAGAGGAGTATGTGGCACATTATTACTGTCAGATGCAGGCATTCACTCTATCGTTCTCTCTCTCTCTCTCTCTCTCTCTTTCTCTCTCTACGGGTCTCACTTTAACGACCTGAGCTCACTGTGACTTCTAGTGACTGACCAGTCTAACTTCCTTCGCTTCGTCTCACTCAGCCTCGTACCGTGGGAGATCGGCTTAAGTGGCCCTTTTTCTCTCCTTTCTTTCCATCTCACTCTCCTGGGCCTGTTTTTCCACAGTGGCTGTGGGGAGCAGAGGGTGTTGAAGGACCCCTACTGGTAAAGTGGGTAAACACGCACAGCCCTGACATCTGTGCTGCGAGAGAGAGCGATTGAGAGAGGGAGAGAGAGAGGGAGAGGAGAAGGGTAGAGTGAGAGAGGGCGAGTGCAGCCCAGCTGTAAAGGCGCACAGGGAGAGAAGAGAAAAATGCCTTGCTTTGTGGAGAGAATTCCTCCAAAGCAGCAGGGAGAGGTGAGACAGAGAGAGGAGGGCTGTCTCCTGCCAGGTAAGACCTGCGCCAGGCGCCCCACACACACACACACACACACACACACACTCAGAGAGTGAGAGATGCTGGTGGCTTGAGCAAGCTGTGGATGGGGTGGGCGTGAGGGTGTAGAATGACAAAGGCACTCATTACTTTCACTGTGTGTTTTGGTAAAGAAATACCTCACTATGATGTGATGACTGCATGGAAATATGAAGTTGAAGAGTGACTTTTATTTTTAGGTGCACAAGTGATATTGTATGTGCTTATTTAATTTCACAAAACTTAAAAATATTTTTTAATGAATTAATTGATTGAGATGGTTTACTTAAAATTAGACATTTAAAACAAAAATAATTATTATTAGAATTAATTTATTAATTAATTTATTTCGATTTTATTAAAAACAAAAATCATGCAGTTTGTTCTGTAGCTTTTTTTAGCTTTTAGAACTTCACAAAGCATTTTTGTATTTTTAAAATAATTTGTTTTCGAATTTCACAAAATATTTTTTAAGTTAACTGCATTTTAATTTGTGACTTAATGCAGAATTGAATCCTTAAGATATTCATAAAATAATGTAATAGATTATTTATAATAATGCTTTTAGACTCCACGCTCTCCACAGGTGTGAAATATCTCTCAAAGTTCTTAAAATAGAATTATTATTCTTAAATGAGTCAGACGTTTAGTCTCCTGTAATTTTTGTTTATATTGGATGTGGATTAGTCACTGTGTACTTTTTGTCTCAAATTGCTGTTCTTAATTACTAGCAAAGCCTCAGCTAGTGATTGCTCAGAATTTCTCAGTTAGATGACAAGTGGTATTATTTGCCCAGCTAAGCGAGTGACTGCCGGTATCGAGCGTGCTATCACGTGCTTGTTTAGATACAGCTGTTCTGTCAACTGGAGGATTTTCCACAGGGCTTCTGTTTGGAAGATGCGCTCTGTTCCAGCGTTCAATTAGATCTTCCTGTTTTTTGTTAAATAAATATAGTGTCTTTAAATCTAAACACACATTTGCATGGAACTCAATGCGCAGCCAAGGATGCAATGTGCTGTTTCAGGCCTAGTAGAGGCCTGAAAAGTGAGGCCGAGAAAGAGAGAGAGAGAGAGGAAGGAAGTTTGTCTCTTTTCCACCCTCTTGTTGATTTGTTTCTATTGCTGATGGAATTGAGCCTTCATTGAAAGGTGAGGTCACAATTGAATTTGGCTTGCGTTTCCGTGGTGATCTGGCAATGGTTCCGATGTCCCAGTGGATTGGTTTGTTTGTTTGTGCGATAGTGAGTGTGTGTGTGTGTTTGTGTGTTTCCGTGCATAAACACGGGCACGGGAGTTTTTACAGAGTAGATATTTCCCCTCTGTTTTCACTCTGAGCTAGGGGAGATTGATGACTGAATTGTTGAGTACATGTTAACAGTAACTGCTGATTTATTGAGATACTTAGAGTAAGTGAGGGTGCACCAACTAAGAGGGGAGGAAAAAGATATAGGCCTTTTAAGTTAATGTAGAAATAGAGCCTTTTTAAGTAATAATTGTGATTACTGGGCGGGGGGCAGGGAGGGATGTGCGGGCGTTCAGCCAGAGGAGAGGTGTATTTGAGCACGCTGTGAAGGAAACACATTTCACAGACTGAGGAAAGAAATAATGTGGAATTTTTTTATTGAATTTACAAGGACTTTAATTGGAAGTTCTTGCTTCTTTTTGAAGCATTGACATGGTACAAGTCTTTAGTGTTATCATAATGCTGAAACAAGTGTACATTCATGCAGGTATTCCAATGAATTTCCCACTAAAACAGCATTTTAATTCTAAAAGAATCAGCTTTTTTATTAATTTATATGTCTGTCTCCTGGGAATAATCAGCAGCTTTGAGTCAGAAGTATTCATGCTTCCTTCAGTGTGATATTCTTCCATCTGTCCATCTCAGCACATGGATAAAATTTAGCTTTAAGGGGAAAAAAAGGGGTCTTGTGGGGTTTTTTTTAACTACCTTTTAGGCTGAGTGAAATGTTTCCCCAGTTTGCACAGGGATGACTTTATTTCTTAGCAGGGATTTAAACCTACTCAGTCCCCCCATAAATACAACCTTCCCCAGCAGCATGCCGGCCGTAACTCATTCTCTAAATCTCTCGCTAACTAAACTCATATTGCAGAGAGAGCTTTGTTTGTCTAAGTTTCAGCTTGATCAGATCAGTCACGTCGACAGCTGCTTCTTTCAGATCTCTCGCTCGCCCTCATCAGAGCCATTTTTCCAGCCATAGAGTTCTGACGATCGGAATATAAATAGAATTGTGATATTCTGCTTTGCTGGTGGCACTTGTTGATGTCCAGACCTTTTAAAAGCACTATGAAGCTACTTTTTTGGCAGGACCATAGTCAGTTTGGACAACCAAGAAGATTGTCCTGGGCCCTAATAAATTGTGCCTTTTTACACCAACAAGGTGCTGGAGCTTTGACCAATCTGGAACCATTCTTATATACGTATATATTATATGTATTCTATTATATGTATATATGTAAAAAAAAAAAAAAAAAAAAAAAAAAAAGTTTTTTCAATTAAATGTATTTATTTATTTGTTTATTTATTTATTTATTTATTTATTTGAGTAAATGGTATAGCCTATTCTAGTGGCTTTCAATCAGGGGCCGAGCCTTACTGGGGGCCTCAGAAAACTTCCAGGGGGGACCTAAAAGTCTTAAAATGATTTATATTTGGTTAGATTGACATTTTCATTAAAATGCTAAAAATACCAGTACTGAGGGTGCATAACAGCTTAGACAGAAGAGACAAAGTACAAAAGTTACTCACTGTGCCAGTGGAAGATTGGACCCACATTTTAACATTTTGTCCTAGAAAATTTTAGTGATAGCCCTATTTTTTTGTTAAGATCTGTTGCCAAAAACTTTCTAGCCACAGCAAAGCTTATAACTCTATGACATTAAATAGTGTCTGAAGGTTCAAACATTACAGTGACTTTAGAGTAGCATCAAGCAAAACATCTGAAAGCTTGTGAAATTAGTGGGAATTGTATTTGAGAGAGTGTTGTGTAAAGTTGGGCGGGATAAATATGTGACTGCGGAGAGCGACTCAGGCTCAGCTCTGGGGTGGAGGAGACAGAATCTCTCTCAGGGCCCCTGATCGGCTGTGATCCGCCTGCTGCTACCTTCTGTTCTCCACTGCTAGTCCCAGCGGCTGCTCTGAACTGACACACACAACTCCTCGACGGGCTTGAAGCCCTCTGATGTCCCACCCTCCCCTCCGTTCCACCTTCTTCTGGCGCTTTGCATTTTGTTGTATTTGTGTAAAAGCCCAACGCTGAGTGAGATTACAGTGGTGCGGCGGTAGTTCCCTCTCTCTCCTTCTCTGTTCTTGCCATCCTTCCAGTCCTCCGTTTGATCTCGCTATCATCTCCTCTCTCATCTCCTGTCTGTTCGACACCTGAGAGCCAATGCTTTAAGAGGACGACGTCTGGAAAAATGTACGGCGGCAGGCCATCGACCCTGATAAAGACGGTAAACAAGATGAAAAACAAAAGCCCACAGCAACGGTTTGAATACCTGTTACAGTGTCCATTAAGCGTTATTCCTCGCAGAGGTAAGACAGCTGAAGCGCTCCACATGCCCAGTGTTAATATTACTTTGGTTGAAGAGAGTCCATAAGCTGATCAGTGGGGAGAGGCGCTCTGTACGCCTCAGGCAGTGCCAGGCCTTGTGTTTGGCTCTCGTTCAGAGGATTGATGTCTGGGAGTCAGTGGGGACTCCACTGTACCTTTATTACTCATCAGCTGGGTACCAAACTAATTTGATAAAGCGCCACTTAATACACCAAACACACACACACATACTATAACCGTGCCTGGCACGCCATCAACTGTGTCAGGCCACCCAGCAAAAGGCTGGGACATCATTTGAACATGGCATATTATTTTTTTGGATTATTTTTCATTAAGAAATGACATCCAGCATCTTCCACAAGTGCACCGCAACTCAATATGTCAGAGCATGCACTAACCACTAGGCTACTTACTTTTTTATTTTAGTTATGTATATATATATATATATATATATATATATATATATTATATATATATATATATATATATCTATATATAGTATATTTTTGAAATTTTTTTTTTTACTGTACTTTAGAGAGAGAGATATTGAACATATAAAGTATGTAATTATACTGTAAAATACTGTAAATTTTATAATATAATTATTTTTAATTTATTGAGTAACTAATTATTTTTTGTAATTAAACATTATATTATAATTACCCTTGCCTTATGTCTTAATAAAAATCTATTTAAATATTTAACAATTTTTATGTTAATTATATTATATATAGAGTATATATATATAGCTCTATATATTATATATATATATATAGGTATTTTTATTCAAAAAACACATTGCCTTATGTATTAATAAAAATATATATCTATAGCGATATATTTAAGAGAGAGAGATTCTAACATATAAATGCATGTAATTTTACTGTAAAGTTCATAAATAATAATTATTAATTATTGTGTAAGTGTAATTATTTTTGTATTATAATTACCTTACCTTATGTTTTAATAAAAATCTAGTTTATATTTAACAATTATTAATTTTTAAGTATACTGTTGTTTTATTTTTTTTATTAGGTATTTTTATATAAAAAAACAAGTCAATGAAAAATGTCACCTTATAATAAACAATGAAAAGTGTAAAGTGACATTTCCTGTTATACACTTCCTGTTATCGAAATTATAGAACTTCCTTTTATACATCACATTTAATGATCTTTTACATTTTTCTGTGTTTTATAATTTGTCATGTAATAATGATATTATTATAATAATATTATATTTTTTTGTGTGTGTGTAAATTTCAGGCAAATTTCCAGAAGTCCCTTTGTTATATATCAAATTTAATTATCTTGTATATTTCTTTAATATTTTATATTTTACCATCTAATAATATCAATAGAATAATACAATTATAATATATTATTGATTATAATAATAATATAATATTTTATTGTATTTAATATTTTCTTCATCTCATAAAGTCTGAAACCATATTTGTTTTGTGAATTTCTGGCAAACACATGCCATAAATTTAATTCAGGATTTTATATATATATATATATATATATATATAGCTCCAACATAGAAAATGTGTATTTCTGTTACAAAATGATTGATATACATAGATGAAAGAAAGATAAGCATGCTAGATACTGTAGCAGAATGAGGCAAAGAAAGAGAAAAGGAGAGAGAGGAAGAGGTTGGTTTGGTAATTACTAACTCTGTACCCAGGCAGTGGAGGACATTGTGTGAGTGTGTGTAGGCCCTGGTGCTCCGATAATGAAGGGTTACTGTTGCAGATCTGACAGCGTTAATCTCCACATCGTCCTCGCCTGGTATTTACCCTGCTGGGGAGAGAGCGGCAAGCCCACCTGACAACACAGTTTACCCACAGCCAGACACCTCAGGCTCACACACACACACACACACACACACACACACACACACACACACACACACACACACACACACACACACACACACCCCACATACACACAAGCACACACGCTGCACCAGGATCAGTTTCAGAGTCTTTATCTCAAAGACAAACCACAGCAGAAACCAAAAAAATTACAGGAAACATGGAGGGGGGAAACTTTTTCTTCACCTTTTTGTCAATCTTTCCCTTTCATCTTCTCTTCCTCCCATTTGAAGTTTATGAAGTACTGTTTAAGCATTACAGAGGTGCAGACAGAGTAATATGAATATGCATTGCACCATATGGTTGCACTTGTTCTGGGACTAGGTGTGTCCAGAAGGTAGAACCACGTTAATGCATTATTCTCCCCTCCAATGATCAGGCTCCTAGTGCCGTAGCACACCACGACCATGCATGCATGGGCCTTACTGGCTTTGAATGATGTGGTCATGCAACTGGCCATCATGGATGAGCGAAAGAGGTGAAAGACAGCGAAAGAGTGAGCCGTGCCAGTTTTTTTTTTATTTTTTTTTTAGTTCAAATGCAAAAACCCTGACAGAGCCATGATTAAAAGTGATATTTCTGACACGTTAGGATGCGCACAGGAAGTAACCTTCTCCAAAGCCTTCATTATTAGATGCATGACAGACCTGAATATTTATAAAATATGCTTTAATAATTGATAACAGCAATCTGCTACGGTAATTCATCAGATTTGCACTTCAACAGAGTATCTGTTTTCATTTTAAAATAATAATAAGTCGAATGCTAATGCAGGTGAAATGCAAAATTGCGACCTGTGTGTGACTGAAGCTCTAAATACATTTGTGCCATTTTTAGTGCATTGGAAAAACAATGGCGTGTTAATGATATTGCCCTTGCTGCTCGTTTAGAAACTATTATCAATGTCTGTGATCATTTGTGCGCCGCTCGTTTTGTTGTGCACTGAGCTGTTGTGCTGTTTACTTGTGTAGCTTCCGTTTGAGGGCACATCACAGCTAAAAAATCAGGAAACCAGCCTGTTTTAGTGTAGAATATACAAGCTGATGTGGTTTTATCAAAAGCATATTCTTTGTTTGAGTCAGTATGCAATACTTCCTCTTGTGTTCTTTGACCAAAATAGCGCACACACGCACACGCACATGCACACATACACACACACACACACACACACACACACACACACACACACACACACACACACACACACACACACACTCTCACCTTTTGTAAAGCTTCTTTCTACTCATGATGATTTCAAAAAGAGCAGCCACAGCCTTTTTTTTTTTCAAAAGTGTATCATTTTATTTTCACGGGTATGAAATGTTTTCACTTTCAAACTTGAGTTTGTGTGTTCTTGCAAAAAACAAAAATAATGCTAAAAGCATTTGCAATCTTTGAGAATGACTCCTGTATTTGTAGGTGTGTAAAATCTTGCACATCTCCTTGAAATAAATATATACAGCTGAAACCAGTGACACTAACAGTCAGAAGTTTGCATGTTAAATATATAAAGTATATAAAGTCTAGTAAACATGGAGTAGCCATGAATGATATTGGCAGTCTAATGCTTCAAATAAATACATTAAATAATAATATATTTATATATATATATATAAAAATAACTTATGTTAGTTCACCCAAATATATTCTGTCATTATATATATATCTTAGTATAATATATTTTATATAGTCCGAGAGCTTTTCTGTATATATACTGTCCACGTTCAAAAGGGTATATACATATATATATATACATATACGTTAAATGAAGCATCGAAAAAATACTGGTCCCAAAATAAGTAAAAACTACGATTTTGCAAATGAGCGCGTTTCACCTCACATGTCGCGAACAATCACTTGTAACCGGATCTTCTGAACCAGTTTTTGTCTACTGATTTTTCTATTATTTTTACGTAATAGTGTGAAACATTTTACTTGTAGTGTACATATATTGTGCTGTGCATATTACATCTTGTAGATCTGAGTGTCTTATTACAGTTACAGTAAGAGCTTTGTTCATATTGTTTGTGTTTTTAACCAACACATATTACGCGTCATTACACTCACAGGATGATTCAGATGCTTCAGTCTTGTCAACTGACCACATTTCATTGTAACAAAGCCTAGATGAAAAGAGTTCAGGTTTGTTTTAAAGAGGTATTGTTGCAGAAGGGAATTTGGAGAACTAAAAGAGTCTAAACCTGAGAAGTTCAGGGACACCTGAAAATTGTTCCTCTGTGCATAAAATGTAAAAAAAAAAAAAAAAAAAGTCAGAGTCTGTGAAGCAGAGCAAATATTTTAATGGTGGGCATGGATCGAAGCTGTCAGCAAGGCTTCCTGTCTGGAAATGTAGTTTTTTTTTTTTTTTTTTTTTTTGCCTTAACGTCACCTCCTTTTCTGGTTTCTGAAGGAGATGTGCAGCATGAACTATAGTGTGTGATAAAATGCAAGCAGAATTTTAGAAAATCACTTCAAAAACATTCAGTGAGCTACAGTATCTGAAAAACAAATGTTAAAGTGTAGCTTGGAAATCAGTTAACCTACAAGCAGAATTTTTTCTAAGAAAACCTACCACTTTTAAAGGGTAAGTTAATGAACTCCTAAAAAGCAATAAATTTTTTATGAGGAATTTTTTCTATTTTAAAGTGTAAGTTTTTGAGGTTATGTTAATGAATTAGTTTTATGTGTACATTTTCAGTAATGTTTTACTTGGTACTTTATAATTTACATATATATATAGGGTATATTATATCCTAATATAGCAATAAGTTTATATATACATATATATATATAGTTTAAAATATAAATATATATATATATATATATATATACACACAGAGAAACAAAAATGACATTCAATGAGGTCTTTAAATATTCTGCCTTCTTTTACTATCTTACCCAGAGGCTTTGCTGCATGGCTTATTAATGCATTTATTTTTTTAACAGCAAGTGTCTTAAAGCCTGTCAAAATGTCTTAAGAGTCTTGTTAAGAAGTGCCACAACTCATATCTCTTTAATGAAATTCATATGCTGGTGAGAGGGGGCATGTCCAAACATCTAAACAGGTCGCTTTTCTAGGTTTCACACTGAGGTTATCTGAAAGGGCCCTCCTTGATTGACATTATCTGGCTTGACAGCACTTCATATCGAGGTTAACCTGGCGTTCGAAGGCCCAAGAGGGAAAGAGGCAGAGGAAAGCAGAAGAAAAAGTCAGACGTCGTCCGGGTCCTGCTCCTCTTTGCCACTCTTTCCCTCTCTCTCACACTGCAGGTGGAGGTTTCTGCACTCTTAATTGATAACTAATCGAGCGGTGTGTGCTGTGTTTCCCCCAGAGGACGGCCCTAATGGTGGCTTGGCTTACTCAGCAGCGCAGCTCCAGAACCACTAAATTAAATATATCCCCACAGATAATGAGTGACAGACTCCGGTCTGGGCGGCTCCAGCGGCCACCAACCTCTCGTTGTGTCCCTACACTGGAGGAACTAGAATAGCCCACCCTCTTGTCCGCTCGCCTAACCAATGCCTCATGCTAACCACAGCTCCTCATGATAAAAATACATCTCAAGCAGTTAATCTGTGCAGATATCAGCTCAAGTGCCCTTCAGTGGCACAGAGAGCCTCTCCTCGGAAGCTTGATTCCTGTCAAATTCTTGCTTTGCACACAGACTGCCCCTCAAACATGGCAGCTAGGTCAGTTAACCCAGTGTGCCAGGGTTCACTTCAATCAAACTTCCACCCAATGGGTGATGAGACCATCTTGTATTATTTTTAGATGTAAAAATCTGATTATTTTACAGTAGGCCCTCTACAAACATTTAGGTTTTAAGGAGCTTGTTCACCAAAAAATGAAAATTCTGTCATTATGTACTCACCCTCATGTCAGTCCAAAACTTTTTTTTAAGAAATACTTTTATTCAGCAAGGATGCATTAAATTGTTTAAAATTAACAGCAATACTTTTACTGGAAGACTGGAGTAATGATGGTGAAAATTCAGCTTTGCCATTACAGGAATAAATTAAAATAGAAAATAGTTATTTTAAATTGTAAATGTGTTTTACAGTTGTACTTTGATCACATAAATACAGTCTTGGTGAGCATAAGTGACTTCTTTCAAAAACATTTTAAAAATCTTACTGACCACAAACTTTTGTAGGGTGTATTTTGTAGGGTTTTTTTTTTTTTTTTTTTTTTTTGGTCCATACAATATGGGTCCAAGTGACTTTTAAATTAAAGAAAGAAGAAAGTCAGTCATACAGGTTTGAAACACCATGTTGAGTAAATTATGACAGGATTTTCATTTGTGAATGAATCAGGCCCATTCTTCAGAAAACACTGTGCCAGCTGTGAGGCAGACTTCCTTTGCAAGTGCAATCAGGGCACGTGCAGAGCCGTTCGGATCACCTCAGACTTTACTTTTCCCTATTCCAGCCCTTCTGTCCTCAGGGGACGTCTTAAATGCTTTGTCTTATAATTAGGCTTCAGGGATGTATTTGTTCTCAGAATTGAAGGGTTACTGCCTAACTGTGCTGGTTAAACAAAAAATTTCCTTTTCCGTCTGTGTCAAAATATGCATCTGCCATTTTCTGTCCATTGTCCTCAGCGGCAAGTATGTGCGTGCCTTTTTTTCTCCACGGCTTGTTTGTTTTTGTTACCTGCAACGGGATGTAACTGAATTATTGTATGTGGCAGAAGGTTCCAGTCTGGCAGAGAGAGAAAAAAGAGAGGGAGAAGTCAAATTAGGTCCTTCAAGGTCAGTTCAAAGACAGCATGCAACATGCTAGGTCACATTCCAGACTAAAAGCAATAAGTGCTTTATTGATGAAAAAAGAAAAAAAAAGAAAAAAAAAACTCATCGCAAGCAAGCAGATGTGCAAAGGATTGATTAATATTACAACAGATTTGAGTGAGTGTGTGTGTAATTGTATGCATGCCCTCTGCATTCATAGTTTGCTTCTCCAACAAACAAAAAAACATCAACAACTTTAAAGTCAGGAAAAAAATATAGAGAAAAACTCATGAGCATAATTGTTTTGTCCGGATGTGTATCTCCCACTAAAAAATTGATCCCTGCATGGGAATCTGAAAAATCCATTAGAGTCCATCAGATGAAAAAAAAAAAAAAGGACAGAATGATAGAGTGTGTGTGAGTATGAGCAGTTTATAAAACCCATCATAGTTTTGCCATTAATGCACACGTCAGCTGACTTTTCTTAATGCAACAACTTGCTTTTAGACATCATAAAATGCTGAAGTGTCATATTATAAGACTAAAACAAAAAGCAAAACTATAAAAATAATTATCATAGAGATGTGGAATTCAGGGTTTCTTTTAACCTCATGCAGTTCTGAGAAGTTTTATTTGTTTTGTCATATTTGCCCTCATTTACAGTACACTGCAAACCAGGTAAACCTGCCCTGTGAGCACCAATCCTCCCCTCTCATACTGTGATACCAAACAAACCTGTTTCAAAGCTCAAATAACCATCTTTTCCCTACTAATTCTCTTTCTTTCACCTCCTTTTTCTTTATGCTTCACCTCAGCCTCTCCTTCCATCTTTTCCCGCTTTAAGCGGCAGTTGGGAATGGCATTGTTTTTAATCATCAGAACCCAGAAATTATTATTATCGCCTCTGACGCGGCAATTAAAACTTCAGGTCAGAGGCACAACGAGCGGTGATCAGCAGCGAAGCTGAGAAGTTTTAATTAGATGATCAGAACCATTAATGCACAAAAAAAAGGTGTGCGCTGGGAAATTAACGTGAACGTCTTAATCAGGGTTACCGACTCCGAAGAGGAGTCAAGTGAACAGAGAGCAAAAAACAAATCATTTCCGCACCACTGGGACAAAACTCAATTAAATATGCATGCAGAAAATGGAAATTCGGAGCATCAGCACAGACCGTTGGAAAAAATACGGCAAATTCCATAGACATGGTCGCAGACCTGCTTATTGTTATTCTTGTGAAATAAAATCGAAAGAGAGGCCCGATGCTGTGGAACGAGAGTGTGTGGAGAACAGGTCCGATGCTGACTTTTCCGCTCGTCTTCCCCCAGAGCGATGGGAGAAACAAACTACTTCCTGCAAGCTGTAAATTAGCAAAATAGAGGGGATTATTTCAGCATGTGTATGTGTGTTCGTGTTTTAGTAGATGAGGAAATACCTAGGAATCTGCCTCTCTGAGGCCCCCATCTTGTTGCAGTTGCTGCAAATAATGAGAAACTGCATTGTAAATATGCAAAATAAACCACTAAGGAAGGGCCAGGAACAGGTAACCATTCACGTTTCTTGGTTTATTTGACATTTACTTTATTAAGTTTACATTTGCAGAAGCCCCTGACAGTCAGAGGTCCTAGATCCTCCACCTGGAAAAAACAAAAAAGACAAGTTAATTTATACACATTCCAAGTCAGTTAATCTGTCAAAAGGATTATAATATCAGAATAAAGCTTTTAAAAGTCAGGATAGAAAGAAACTGCTCTGACAGGAGGATATTTAAATAATGAGGAATAATCCAACGCTGTCCAGGCCTGTTGCATTAATGAATACTCTGTATTATTAGGGTTTTGTCCTTGCATTAGTCAACGTATTTTGAAAGTCTGCATGAAATCAGACAGGGCAGATCAGAGTGTTAGATCACCACTAAGTCGAGGGATTCGGGTTTAGCCAAGTAAACAGAGTCTGTTTCTAGAACAATCGCAGCAGTGGATGCCAGGTGAGAAGTAGAATGTCACATCCCAGCTTTAGCGTGCATGCTCTTCCTGTCAGAACGAGAGAGAGAGAGACGGAGAGGGAAGAACAGGACACGCCAATCTAAGTAGTCATTAACAGCCACTTCCTCATTCTGGTGGGCTGATTGCAGTCAGCACACGTTCGTACAAATAATGCACTTCCAACGGCATTATTAGGATTTGAAACACCACTTGATTGGGCATGATATCATTCCGGCACATAAACAGAAGCTCCGCATTAAACGAGACACGCAGGGCCCGGAGAGCCACATTCAAAGCAGCTTCTCTGTCATTCCCGGCGTCCTCCGCCTCACGGTTCTGAAAAGAAACAGGGCTTGTGGGGCCTTTGATGTGCGAGCAGATAAAAAGAAGAAGCTCTCTCACTCTTATTGTCAAATCTGTTTAGAATAGTTTCTTGACTTTTTCGCAAAGGTTTTCTCCTTATACAGTAAAAGCATTACGGCAATTCCAGCTCTGCACTATTTCCAGTAAAAAATATTGTCAGCATTAGAATAAACAGGACCTCTTAAAGAAAACAAACTTTTGCTGTGATCATCCCCACCGTTTGTTTATAATTCAGCGCTGACAGGCGTCTTCAAGGGCCTGAAATAATAGTGTTTCGCTGAAATGCGTTTGGACGCATCAAATCATTGAGGTTTGCTGTTTGTTACACCTATTTTTCTTAACATGAGTGCCTGTCTCTTGAGTGGCGGGAGGGATCCCAGAGGAGAGGCTGTTCTTTTATCTGGATCCCTACTGATTTTATCGCACTGCATGCTATCATGAACACAAACGACTTGAAGTAAACAGCGGTGTTGCCATAGCAATCTCCATTGTTAGTCAGAACCGAGGCATATCTATTGCCGGGCATGTATTTAATGCAGCAGCTACTAACTGGTTTACCATGATCTTTTTTGAGCTCCAGAGTGTCTCATTAGTGCCCTGATCCTTTCTCATTTAAAACCTCCGATCTCATCTCAGACAAAGATGTCTTTCAAGTGCACAGCCTTATTTTTTGTAAAAGTGCTAAAGTTTTTTTTTTTTTCTTTCATACAACATTTATTATGATATTTATTTTGTTATATTTAATATACATTGATTTTAATATACATACAGGAATATGATTCAGTTTATAAATAATCATTTTCTTATAGAATTTTTCTAAAAATTTAAATTTAAATTTTCTTTCCATAATTTTTATTTTGACTTTATAAATAGTACATAAATATAATAGAATATATATATATATGGCCATATATTTTATATATTATATATATATAATGTATATGTGTATATATATATATATATATATATATATATATATGTATATATATTATATATATATATATATATATATATGTATATGTATATATATATATATATATGTATGTATATAAAATAGAAAAAAATATATAATTATTTTTGTAATATTTATTTTTAAATAAAATTTTTACAACTGTTTGTATATCTTTGAATTGAATTGTTTGCATCATTTACAGTTCCTTATAAAATTACTGGCCACTGACAAGCAGTTGCATTTACTCACGAAAGAATATTTTTATTTGCATTTGCCACTTGGCGAGTGCTAATTTAAGACAATGTGGGTGTTGTTGACCGTGGGTTTTTGATTGTTTAAAAAAAAGGCACATAAATTGTGGGTAATGGAATGAGATCGCTTCTCAGGGGTCATTTCCTACAAGGAAAAGCGAGATTGCAATGCAAAGGAAATCACTAGTTAAAGAGTGAAATACTGAGCAGGGTGAACAGTAAATGACCTTTACTGTTACGCCCAAATGACCTCAATCTTCCTTTAGAGGTGTTCTGAAAAAATACTTCAGAATTTATGTTTCCACTTCCTAATAGTTTTTGCAGCTGATATTTTTGTTTTCTTTTTTTTGGGTTCAAAATTGCTGTCCTCAACTGGATGACCTCTTCAACACAGGCCTTGCAATTGTCTAAGGTAAAAATGAGCACATCTGAGGCATTTAGATGCATGTGGTGCAGTGCGGAGCGTGCATAATTCCTCAGCTCATTGTTTCAGAGAGGAAGTGTTAAGTGTAAATACAGTAACTGAGAAAGCATGTGCCGGGGGCCACAGGGTGCACAGCACATCTAGTATGTAACAGACTAACGTTGAGTCCCTTCAAAAGCTCATTATGCAAAATAAATAAATTAATTAAAAACATAGATTTTGATTTTACACAAACACTTTAAAAAAACATTATATATTGTCTTGTTAAAGCATCCATTTGAACCAAAACAGCTTTTGTATTGACAGCTTCATGAGGTGGTTAGAAATAGCTCATTTCAACACAGCGTCTAACTACCTGCTAAAACGTTCCACAGACCGTTATACGTCCCGCAGGTTTCTCATTCTTTATTTACTGCATGATAAACAACTAACGTTATGACCGGGCTCAATTTTAAGCCTGGAAAACCTATTAAAAGTGAACTTTGCTAAATCTTTGCATCAGATTCATGGCAAAAGGGTGACTTAGCAGTGAGAGAATTCTGCCCTTAAAAAGGCATCTCTGGATATGGACGGTCGCAGAACAGCTGCTGGGGGTTGGGGGGTGGGGGGGCTGTCTAGTTGAAACATACAGTAGATATTATAGATAGCACATTGGGGTGAAATAGCAAATAACCAGGCCCATGTGGAATCTTAACATGCAAATTTTTGTAGAATTACTGGAATGTTGAACCATGGAAATCCATGCTGCTCTAAACTGGAAATGCATATGGTGTGTGGCAGGTAATATGGAGTGAGTCTATTGCGAACCCGTGTGTGAATGATCAACTCCAGTACATTCTCAACTGTCTATTCAAGGGGGATGCACAGGAAGTGTATATGTCTGACTGGTGTTTGACTCTCAAACCACTGTTTTGATCTTTAAAATATCTGCTGAAATGAGAATAGCTGTTAATGTGGTAAAAAAAAAAAAAAAAAACAAAAAAAGGTTTTGGGTTTTTGTTCTTTGTATGAGTAGGTTTAGGGGGCTGACAGCGAATTTGAGTCAGAGTTAGTGATGAAAGCAGGCTGATTGAAGGGAGGTGATGTGAGGTAAGGGGATGGCAGCTACTTTTTCTCTGCATGTTTGTCTCTTTTATGCTTTCTGTCTCTTTTTTTTGCTTCCAGATGTACTTTCCCTGCTTTCTTATAGTCTTCAGCGCTCTCGTCCCTGTGCCGTCAGAGTTAAGGCTGATATTGGCAGGACGCTGGGCCTCTTTAGGTGAAGAGAGTGTTCAGTGTCAGGCTGTTTCTATTCTGCTGTCATGTTTAGAATTAAATCACACTGTAGTGGTGACTTGACACACTATTTGGGGTCTGATTGCAATCTAGTTTTTCTTCTCGGTGTGTAGGAAGAGATATTTCTCTCGTTCCCTTTCTCACCTTCTCTCATAAAAGTAGGTGTCAATGACATCTGCAATTTACAGACATGCATGTGAGTTGTTCTTTATAATTCTCTATTGTTGTGGAAAGGGAGTGCCAGTGTATCTAGGAGTAACAGCAAACAAAAACTTAGTTAAAATTCACTTTAGTTTAAGTTCAACAGGTTTGTGGTTTTTAGCGAGAAGCATTGTGGTTGGCTTGAAGCATGGAAGGGTGGTGCAACCATTATCAAGTCTTTAACTGTTAACATCTTCCATAAATCTAGTTTTTAACCACTAAAATGTTTCTTCTTTCTTCTTCTTTTTTTTTTGGTCAACAGCTGAGAGGAGTTTATGCACTGAAAAGACCTCAGGAAATTCCACAATGGCCGCCAAAAGAAAAGGTGGCCTAAAACTGAATGCGATCTGTGCCAAGCTTAGCAAGCAGGTGGTGTACGACGGCAGTTCCCAGAATGCCGAGGGAGACTCAGATCTAGTGGACAACAGTGAGCGGGGCAGCTTGCAATATGATGAGGGCGACAGACCTGAAAGTGACTTCTCAGAGGGCCTGACCTTGTGCCAGAGCCTTGAAGAGGACCAGAAACGGCGTGAAGCCATTGAGAAGTGGGTGAATGGCGAGTACGCTGATGATCCGCAGTCCTTAGGTGGGGGCGAGCACAGGGGACTCAAACCCAACAATGGAGATGATGGTCCCCCTGAAGGCGTGTACATGGTCCAGCCTAAAGGCTGCAGCGATGACGAAGACAACACAGAAGAAGCCGAGACCATGCCCAGCTCCCACGAGGGCAGTTATCATGAGGACAGAGACTCAGAGGGCAGCCCGCACAAGGATGACAGCTACCAGCCCGCCACTGAAGCCACCCCTCGCCAAGCCCCCTTCACCTCAACAGGTATCACCTCTTTCTTTCAGGATGATGTCATTAGTATTCATAGGTATTTGTACATTACATTTGCACACACATTTTTGGACATTTATGTGTTTGTGTACAATACCAGCATTTTGACAGCATCAATAGATAGATAGATAGATAGATAGATAGATAGATAGATAGATAGATAGATAGATAGATAGATAGATTAACAATAAAATGGTGTTAAATTGTTAAATAAATGTGATGACATTAAAAATATCACATTAAACATTTAATGCATTTATTAAAATAAAATAAAACCAAATACACAATAAAACCATCAGTTTCAAGACTTTTTTATTCTACAAATCTCAAAACATTTGTACATTTTCAAAGTTGTTGATATGAAAAAGCATTTATGTTTTACATGCTGTCAGTATGTTGATTTTGTGCATTTCAGCATCTAAAAAACATGTAGATCTACACTTGACATACAGTGCAAATGCCTGCAAATACTATTAAGATCACATTGTTCAGTACTTTTCTCTTTGTAGCCAAAACAAAGTGTGCATAAGCAAGATAAAATCTCTCTTCAAAGGCTTGCCAGCTCTGTTTTCACAGGTCTTACTTTACCTGTGTGCTTTGCAAGCATAATTACAGTGACACTTTAACAGGGTCACAGCGGCACAGGTACAGTTCTTGGAAAGAGAAATCTATAGTTGTAACATGAAAGAGTAACTGTTGCCATCCGCAAACACATAGAAACTATCTGCATTGGGAAAAACAGAAAGTAAAAGAAAAAATTAATTGTAGAAGAGGTTTATAGACACTGGAGCGTATGTGTGTAGCAGCCGAAGGGCCAAGAGTGTTGGCAGGCCGCTAAGCTTCATATTACACCCAGGATTACACTCTGACTCTTTGATTTTCTATAAGCTCACAAAACATAGCTACCACAGACCCAATTACATAGTAGACCCGCTCTGCCAAGACCCTAGGTCTCTATCAGTTCAGAAGATTAACTCCTGGAGATTCAGAAAAAGTCTTGAGTAAAGCAAAAGCCTTACGAGTGGCCCTTTAATCATTATGGAAAGAAACAAAGACTGCATTTACTTCTGTATTTGTAATACAAACATCAAGACAACATGAGGCATGCATTGCCATCCTTCACAGAATGAGAACAAGCAAGCAAAATTTGCAGAAACTGACACAATCTCTCAAGACAGAAACTATGCTAGATAACAAGAGGAGATGAGAGATATCACTTTGTTTAAAAGACGTTTCTTTTCTTCCGAAATCAGGTGAAGCTGGTGCTTTTTTGTTAAATGCTTTCTTCTTTCAGTTTTTGTTCTGCTTTAAGTGTTTTTTTTTTTTTTTCATTCTTACGGTAGAAGCACCTATATGTTTGTGGCCTCTATCACAGAAGTAGGGCCAAGAGCTTCTCAGAAAATCAAGTATTTTCCGGCAAACATGAGTGCTTTGTGGTTTTAATCAGTCATTTTGTGTTTATTTCATGGTCATAAAGAAAGCTGTCTGTAAATATGTGTTTGTGTTGTACACCTTTTCTTTCATTGGGCCCTGGCTGCTTCTGCATCTCAAAATGAAGAAAAAGCGTTTGAAGACTGCAGCGAGCAGACATTAGTCACCACTCTTGTCTTGAGTTGTTTTTCCCTCCTCTCTCTCTTTGTTGATTGTAACTAGGGCATCTATACTGCCATGTTACTGAGCTGCTCACAATTAAAATATTTTTTCTTCCCTCGTGCTGCTGTCTTTCAAAGGCTGATGCGGAGCGCACATAATTATGCATATAAACATAGTGGCTTAATTATCTCTCACAACATCAGTGACAATGTAATTAACAAACATCGCAAGATCAATGAGAGAAACTGCGACCTTCAAAACATTTAACTCCTCACATCAGGGGACTGAGCAGAATCCCTATCAGCATAAAATCACAGAATGCCTTTCCCACAGCAGTCAACTGCAACCAGGCTAGGCAATAGATCATGTAAAAATATCAAATATTATACACATACCACATAATGTTTTTTTTTTCATTATATATATATATATATATATATATATATATATATATATATATATATATATATATATATATATATATATTACTCATCTTTTTGAAGTATAAATTAATTATATTTTTATTTATTTTATTTTATATATATATATATATATATATATATATATATATATATATATATATATATATATAACAAAAATATGTATTATTTAGAAATATAGTTTAGAAGAAATATTATTTGAATAGAATTTAATTTGAGTTCTAATAGTTCTAGTAGAATATATTGCAGCTAGACCTGCTAACACGCCTCGAGATTCTCTTCATATTCAGCCTTTATGAACAACACATAGATGACACTTAATTTTTTCACTGAGCTGAAGTGAAACAGACCAGCCAAAGATGTTTGTTAAATCTCACAATCCAAATAGAGTTGTGAATTTAACCCTATTAGCTAACCAGTTAGCTGGATTAAGCTACCTTTAGTTTTGCTAATTAGTGGAAGCTTTGAGTGGTTTCTCGATATCACAGCAAATTTAATGTGACTTTTTTCTGAAGAGTTGAGTTAAGTTTAAAACTGAACAAGTTTATTTAAGAAGCAGTCTCAGAAATGTCTGTTTGAGAGCACAGCTTTGACAGTGTTGTCAGTGGAACCTTGATAAGTCCCTATGTATAGATCCTTACATGTATGTCCTTATCATCACCCCCTCTGGAGTGCATGAAGACAGAATCAGCCTGCTTCTAATGGCCATGTTTGGTCAGCAGAAAGGAGATATAATGTCCATTTGTTATCACACCACGGAGGGAAAATGTACCTTAATTGCCTCAAACGTAGACAAGGGCTTTGTCGCTGGCTGGAATTTGCCAGTATGAAGTGGTGAGATTAGGAGCACTTCTTTTTTGTACTCTCCAGTGACATGAGGAAGAGAGAGAGTGCTGGGAGTTCAGCCAGGCAAATCCTACCTTTCCCCCAAAGCCATGGCTTTCCGACCACATGCACATGACATCATTTGGAGTGTGTGAGATAAGGATGGGGGGGGGGGGCTCATTTACATGCTGTTTTAAAAGGTTATCTCCTCTTAGGTCCTGGCATAATGTGTGCAGTTTAAGTCCAGCCATTCTCCTGACACTGATAGTCTATTAAACGCATACAGAGCCGCCCACTGGCATGCTAGACTTCTTGTCCTGTCTTCTGTTACCACCTGCTACTACTGTTGCCACAGCTATTACTTTTCCTGTGTTTAGTACAACCGGCATCTCTTCTAATACTAACAGAATGATCTTAAAAAGATGGTTCACTCAAGTTGAAAACTGTTCACCCCCAAATTGGCTTCTACGTAGTCACCTTCATGTTGTTCAAAACCTGTTTTTTCTTTGTCCGTGGAACATAAAATAAATCTTCTAAATAACTTTGTTTGTGTTCCACGGAAAAAGAAAAATCATACAGGTTTGGAACAACAAGAGTGGATCATTAATATCATAACATATCATATCATACTAGACTTTTGATGCTTATAATAATGCTAAAGATAAACTGATAACACTCAGAGACAGAGAGGGGAATTTCTGTCAGAAAATGAAGGGAGTTTCCCAACTGTTTGAAAAAAAGGTACAGATGGAATATGTCCAATTACCCAAAGCAGGAGTGTATTTGATCGCTGCCCTTGGAAAATCTTCAGGGACAGAGATTAAAGAGCCGGTCCTGACTTTAAAGCTGTGTAAAATCATATGATCTGACACAACCCCTTTAAGCAGTCATGACCTATACAAAAATACTGTCACTGGATGCCAGATTTATGACTGAAGCCTTGCTCTGCCAAACTGACGTTCTGGAGATGCATACAGTAACACTAAATATCCGTCAGTAAGTAATAATACCTCATAATTTTTTATAGTTAGTGTTTTATTTGTGGCTGATTCAGCCGTGATTAAACTGAGGCTAATTAACAATAAATGAGCATACTTTGTCAAAATGTAGTCAAAATAGCAGGCACTTTCACCAAAATCTGTCTAATGACTTTTTAAAGCAGTAGAGGCACAAATCTAATCTTTCAGTGCATTTTCAGGTCATTTTATATGTATATTAAAATATATTATATAAAATGCACTTATTTACAATATAAATAAATATTTTTATTAATATGAATATATATTTGTATATATTTATTTTTTATATATATATATATATATATATATATATATATATATATATATATATATATATATATTTTATTCCTAATCTAATTCATTTTATTCAATTCTGTGCAGAAAGCCACATCAAGCACTACATGTCGTACTGTGTATGGATGTGTATGTGACAAATAAAACTTTAAAAGCAATACATATATACCTTTGACAGTCTTTTTTCAGTTCCTTTTTTTTTTTTTTTGTACCCTATTTGGTGAGCATGTCAGTAATATAATTGAGAAATCAAGTAGATGTGGAGACCTGGACTGCCATGAAGCCCTAATGTTTGAGCATGAGATGAAATTATCTGCTCAAACACAGTAGAAGCCGCTAAAATGATGCATGGCAAAGCATAGGGAGTTTCCTCTCAAATACCTGATACATTTCTCGTCAATTTTTCATGTCCTTTCGATCTCCCAGATCACCTTTCATACTGATGTAGCATGGCTAGGACTAGCCCCAATGCAGCAATGGAAATTTGGGGATTATTTTACAGGCTGAGAAGGAGATGTGTAAAGCACAGGCAAGAGACCGATTTAGCAATAACATAGAAATATGAGACCAAAGCTAAAATATTTTAGTATTAATTACCATGACCATGGCTAATGTTACCTCTAACATTCTCATTTGCCCAGCAATGAAAATGGCATACAAATAAATGGAAAAAGGTCTGGTGGAGGGCAGGGGTCCTGGCAGGGTGGAAAAGGAGTTTATCTGACACCTCTGTGAAGTTGTTATTTGGAGCCATGCTCTTGTACCAGGGTAGCTCTCCTGACAGTCAAACTGAGACAAGATGAGATTTTTTGTATTTATCTGCTGTGGTAAACACTATATCAGAGCCAAGAACTAAGTGCACCGGTGCCAGAGGGGTTTGTGTCCCTTTCTCACTCACATGCATGCACAAACAGACTCTGAAAGAGCAGTAATTTGTCCTTTATAAGGGCTGGTTAAGCAGCAGGGGAAGCTTTCGACCCAAATTGTCTCCTTTTGCCTGTCTGTCCGACCTCTCTCCAGACCTATATGAAAGTTAATGGTCCTAAAGTAAGTTACTAGCAATTCAACTATACATTTACCTCTTTCTGACCGCCTTATTGGGCCTTGTTATTTTATTTTATTTTATTTTATTTTTTCAGATAACAGGAAATCTAAGTGTTTTTTTTTGTATTTCGTATAGGAGAGGCCTCCGCACTACATGATTACGCCGCTAACACCATGAATGAGTTCTTACACATGTTTGGCTATGATGACCAGCAGGCTCGGGATGAGCTGGCCAAGAAGATCAGCTTTGAAAAACTGAAAGCAGCTACCTCAGATCCCTCCTCCCTGAGCAGTGAGGAGGCCACCCGTCGAGCTCGCTTCTCCAAGTATGAGGAGTACATCCGCAAGCTGAAGGCCGGGGAGACCCTGCCCTCGCCTGTGCACACCAAGCCCGAAGAGCTCAACTCCAAAATGGAGAAGAGCACTGCCCTCATCCAGCCGGTCCTCACAGGGTCAGAGGGTCAGATATTTCCACCCGGAATGGACCACAAACAAAGCTCGCTCAACACACCCCCAACCAACCTGTCACACATCCAGAACCTGGCATCCCGTTCGTCCAAGTACGATTTCTTCATCCAGAAGCTAAAGATGGGCGAGAGTCTCAAACAGCAGAATGGCAATTCCTACAAGCGGCCCTCCAAGTATGACTTGGAGAATGTCAAGTACCTGCAACTCTTTAAACCCGGAGAGGGCAACCCTGACATGGGCGGCGCCATCGCTTTTAAGACCGGCAAGGTTGGCAGGCCGTCAAAGTATGATATTCGAAATATCCAGAAGCTTATCCCCGGGAAGGTTGATCCTCCAGTGATGCCGAGTGTGCTCCCAGCTATGGCAGGAACCCCAGGAACCCCAGTCATAAGTACGGCTGCTCCCGCTGGGGTCGTGGGACCTCCCGGGTTGCCTGTAGACCAGGCGGGCCACCTTGGCTTTAACACTGACTACATGAAGTCCAATTTCTCCAAGACTGACTCCATCACTACTGGAACCGTCTCCTCAGTCAAGTAAGGCAATGTCTGAAAATTGTAATGAACTGTTCAGACAATATATTGACAGGAAATTACAGTGGGGGGTTATGGCATGTCAGAAGACCTAAAATGTCTTAAAGTCAGATTACAATTTTGTAGGGCCTTTGTTGGCACTCTTTCTGAGTTTTGTGACCTTGTCAATGGTTCAGGTTAGCAAGAACCTAAAGGCTGTTCTCCAGCAGTCCCTAGGCCGTTCAGAAATGTGGCCATGTGCAAGCACACACACATACAGTGATTTGTTGTCAAAACCACCCCTAAAGAGGCAGATTAACCCCAGGTCATCCCCTGCTGGAGCTGTTCACGTTGTTAGTCCTGAGTTAGTGCTGCTGAACTGCTGCCATACACAATGTTTCACTCCGAGTATAATATTATACATTATGAATTCCTCTCTTTAAGTGCTTATTCAATGAAGGTGGGATGCTAAGTCAAATGCTGCCACCAAACCTAGACTTTCAAGTAACTGGTAAATCGATGAGAATTGTCCTAAAAGCCATAGTTATCCCTCATACAAGGGCCAATCAAACAAAATAAAATGAACGCAGCCATTTTCTGGCTTTCTGGCACTCTGCACAAACCCTCGTCTTTGCATTTGTGCTCTCTCCAAAAACACACATAAATAATTTATGCATTCAAAAGCTTTTTTTCCCCTCTGTGCTTTCATTGTTGGGAGGCCATGCATCAAAGCATGCATATATACCTCCCTGATTCATTCCCAAACCAAATCGCTACTCCATTGAAGAAAATGTATATTGATAGCCCAAACTTTGAAATGGCTCATAAGTAAATACTGCGTCAATTTGTTTTTATTACTGATGGAATGCATACCATTAATCCTTTTTCTCTTTTTTTTTTGTATGCTATGATAGGAACGGCCTTCCTCCCGAGAAACCTGTCACAGAGGAAGTCAACGTGTACCAGAAATATATCGCCAGGTATGCAAATTCTCACCCTCACAAAACTTCACAACAACATTCTATAATCGAGGACATATTTTACACTTTAATAAAGTAGGACATAGATTTGCGAAAATACACTTTCTGTGCGGACGATAAATTACGCGTAAGCACGCCAGGTTTATGGACTAAGGAAAATTAATTGAATTTAAGGCTGGAAAGGGAGTAATCTTTTCCCCAGTGTCAGTTTCTCTGCCAGCGCTGAAGCAGAACTCCGTAAAATCTTGAGCAAACAGCATGAAATGTTTGTGAAAACATTGGACAGATTAGACTGCCCTGCGTGTGCCTGTGTGTCATAGGGCATGACTGCACAGATAGTTGAGACTTTCTTTTCTAATATCTGCACTTCAAATGAAGATACTGAATCAACTAAATGACAGACACTCGTGAATGCAGATAAAGCACGGAGATAGATGCAGCACACTTCAATATCGGCTTCTGTTTCCTTTTGTCGCACCAGTAGAAAGGTGATTATCATTTGTTTATTTATTACTGGCCTTAAAGAGAGAAAAAGGCGCGTTTCAAAAGGCAAAGTGGCTTTGGCGTTAATGATTACTCTCCCAAGCCGTAACATGAAGGCCACAAATCAAAGCCCTGGCACTAACAGACACACACACACATCCTTGTGCACACACAAAAACCCTCCTTGGACTGATTACATTTTGCAAGAAGATTTAATTAAGGAATTTTTAATGAGGCTTCTGCTGGCACTGCCAAGAACTGTTTTTGATATTTGCACTGCATAATGCATAAAATTTGTCTAAACATCTCGGCAGTTGATGCGCGGGGAGGCAGTAGATAAGCCCAGATACAGTTTCAATTTCCGTGTTGGGAAAAAAAAGAAAGGAAAGAGAGGAGGGGAAAAAAGAAAAATGAGGACTCATAAAAAGGGCAAATGCAGCCTGGTGTATTGGGGGGTTGTTGAAGGATGGGGGGGTGGGGGGAGGTGAATCATCCACGCTAATGAGAGAACAGTCATGCTAAAAAGCAGCTTTGTAAACTTGTCTACACCCACCTTCCCCCCACAAAAGGGGAAAAAGTTCTTTATCTCCTCACGCTGCCACGGTTTGATGTTTAAAGAGTTTCCCTGGTAGTGTTTAGTCACTGTTTTCCCTCCTAAATGCTTTTATGTACCCACCATTGCACCAAACTTTGATCGGCGTGTCTCTGTTGTAACGGGAGATGTGCGGCAATCTCTGTATCATGGCGATATTAATATTTAATCTGCCACTGAATAGCAGCGTGGCCCATTAGCCCCCTGACGCGGCAAGTGGGAATTGTCCAGAGGCAAAGTGATACAGCCGGGGTGGGCTGCCATCCCAGGGGGCTTCTGTGTACACAGGACCGGGAATGTTTTAGTGCGACGCGGAGGGGCTGCTAATGGTGGATGAGTTTTAACGTGCATCTGTGCCGCCTGTGCTGTAATCCCTTTTATAAAGGAATAGTTCACCCAAAAATTCAAATACTGGCCCCAAAATACATGCCCCCACATTTTAAAGACTGCACTGGTCATTTTACCAATGCACTTACTATGAATGTGGACTGGGGCTGTTAAGTTTATAAATACATACATACCTACATACATACATACAAAGGTCCATATGACTACATTTTTTTTTTTTTTTTTGGAGTTTTGAATCCAAACATCTGTTTTGCATGAGAAACACCAATGCATACTTTAAAAAGTTTCTTTTTGTGTCCCACGAAAGAAAAAAAAGAAAAAAAAAAAAAAAAAATATATATATATATATATATATATATATATATATATATATTAAGGGGTTTGCAAAGGACATGTAGGTGAGTAAACAATAATTTTTGAGTGAACTGATCTTTTAAGAAGCAAGCGCAAAACCACCTTAAGTGCTTGACACCTCCCCAGTCCTTCAGAACACCACCCACGTTTAGCAGGTAGTGGATTCGCCATTCAATTAGCTTAATGAACTCAGCAAAGTGATTTGTAAAAGCAGTCTAGGGATAATCTAGGCAGTAGGGGGAAAAAATTACTTAGCTTTTTCTCTACTTCAGCAGATGGTGCTCTTGGCAGCGGCGGTGCAAATGTTTATTTGTGTGTTTTGAGCTGTAATTGGAGGTTTTTAACAGTCATCATCGTCAGGGTTATAATCAGCCTGTAAACACTCAGGAAATGTGCCTCTTTAAAGCACCGCCAATCCGTGGAAGACCGGGCGAGTCAGTCGGCAAGAGTGAAGAGGAGGAAGCCGTGCAGAGACACACTCAAACCCTTCTATTAGGCCTAACCTTTCCCTGATTAAAGCATAGGCTGTTAACCTGGAGAGCCGAACGCTGATTTGGCAGGGCTTAAAGCACGAGCAAATGAGTGAATTATGTCAGGGGTTACAGTTTAATAAGAGTCTACCTACTGCCTTTGAAGGCAATGGAACTAATTTGGTGGAGATTGCTGTGGCTGGAGAGTGAATTGCAATCGTATGGTCTAGGAAGCGTAGGCCTGTTTTCTCTATGTGTTTATAGATCCTGGTAATGACTCTGAGCTCCGTGAAGATGACTCTGTCAGTGTTAGGGCATCTATCAAGCGGAGATAAAAGGCTAAATTGCCCTTTTAAGATCAGCCCCCACATTGTTAAAGGTTTCACATATGGAATAGAAATACCAAAATGCTACTCCGTTTCAGTAAATACTGATTTTTTTTCTCTTTGAAATTGATCGCTTTATCTCACTTGCTGCTTCTGAAATCGTGTTTATCTTTGTGCTCAATATGATAATAATGTTTGCATTCAGAATGCTCAGCCAAAACACTTAACAATGACACAAATATGATATTTCTGTCTGATTGTAGGTTCTCTGGGAGCCAACACTGTGGCCATGTGCACTGTGCTTACCAGTACAGGGAGCATTATCACTGCATGGACCCTGAATGTAACTATCAGGTGAGAACGACAGCCACAAGCAGGGTTCAAAATGAATGCTCACCATGTGCTTAATGCAAGTAAAATCACCCGTAACTTTCTTACTTTGCCCACCATTAGCCAGTGTTGCAAAAAACTAATTTTGGATGTTTTTTTTTTTTTTTTTTTTAATTGATTGATTGTGATTTTAACTTGCATAGAACTGCACAAAGCAGATTTAAATTTATTTAGAAGTAAAAATGTAAAAAAAAAAAAAAAAAAAAAAAAAATTTAAATACCCCGTTTTTGTTTTTTTCTCCTTTTTGATGATAAATCAGATTGTCAGTCGGTAATTTTTGTAATTTAACTTTCATGGTTCAACGCACCTAAACATTCATCCCTCACTGCTTAACATCCAAGCTTCTGTAAGTACAACTGCATAATGCCAAAGGTGTCACAACACCAGTTTAAAGCTCAACTTCACTCTTTCCCCATCACTTCCTGACAGGAGAAAAAGATAACTGTTAGAGGAAATTATTGAAGTGTGCCAAGGTACACACAAGGAAACAGCCAAACAAAACCGTATGGACAAGGCTTTTATCTTGGCACCGTACTGGCTTAACAGGTTTAGATAGATGAGGGCTATTTCTCAAAACTCAATCAGACAGACAATGGCCTTCCTTTTTTTCATGGTTAATGGTAAATACTTTCAAAAGATGCCTCCTTTTTTTTCCTAAGGACATCTGCTAATACTCTTGGGCCACTCATAATCCCCTTTCACATTATTAACCTGATCCATGTCCCCAGAGTTGTCATGTTCAGCACAGCAAAATCAGCATTAAGCAGATCAGAACACAGACAGCAGCGGCTCACGCGCATATGGTGGAAAAGAGCAGTCAAAGACGGGCGCATTTGTCGAAGACATCAAAAATCCTCCCTCAACGAGAGCCGCTCAGTCTTTTCTTTATCAAGTCCTCTCTAGTCATAATCTCCCACTTCATTTTTAATCATCTGATTACATTTTTCATTATAAACATCCAGGAATCCTGCTTGGCAGCTGTTGCATCTAAAAGAGACTTGTTCAGCTCAGCAGGCTGCCTCTTGTTATTCAAGAACAATTCCTCAAACTGTAAGAAGAGTCGGCTGAAAAAAGTCCCTTTGATGTTGTCCATTTTTGGACTTGTGTTGCTTAAGTATTCATTGACACCATTGTACATGCATACAACTTTCTTGATATTCTGGATAATCCTTTCTTATAATTTCACTTTTTTTAATCCACTTGTTACAAATTTCGGCCATAAAGTTTGTTAGTGTGCAAATCTACTATTGGAGATGATTTTAATAACCCAAAGTTCTGATTAATACAGGTGTAAGCATTCCTGTATCTTAAACCCTAGTGCATGGTACTAGCAACATCAAGGTGATGGGTTTGATTCCCAAGGAACTCGTAACTTTGGAGTAATCTAAAGTTGTAGCAATCCGGTTACTGCATTTTCATTTCGCGTACACAATTAGAATATGACCAAATTCCGATTAATATGGCAATATTTCTGTGCATGTATAGGCGTCAGTGACACTTGGCAGTTTAGTAATGACAGACAGGAGGCTGTGCGCACCCTGGCAGAAAGGTGAGGCTCAGATTAGCTTGTTTTTAGAATTGATAAGTCATTAAAATGTTACATTACACAGTGGTGGAATATTATCCTGCGGTTGCCAGCGTTTGCTCCACTCTATACTGGCCTTGCCTCTCCTTTCATGGCCATCCTGCAATGCAATGGCAATCCTAAAATAAATGTCCGCACGACTGTGTGGCCACTCTGCTAAGCATAGTATCCCAACTGATACGATTTCCTGCTGTTTTCCACAGTTCCACTCAGTGTGGCCGGATCTAGATTGGTATCTCTTTTTATTTGTTTGTCGACATCCCAAATACCTGTCATCACTGACATCGGCTCATATATCATAGAAATACAGTTCTCTTCTTTTGAAACAGGATTGGAAATGTAACACTATATACAGTATAGCCAAGATTAAAGTATTTATCTTTGTGTATTTATATGTCTTTTATTTATTTTATATTTGCCTGTAAGATAAGCTTCATTGATGGGCAATGAGGTTTTGTGGATGTTTCTGTTGTATTTTTTTTTCTTCTGTTGCTCATTTATGTAGAAATTATGGATTTACGTTGGAAGAGGCTCATTGATTTCAGCTACTCTTGTTCCAGTTCCTGTAATATTAGCTCAAGCCCAATTACTGCAGATTTGGTTGCCCTGATCTCTCAAGAGTGAGTTTTTTCCCCCCACATCGCTTTGTTTTTTCTCTCCGACTGCTCCGTGGTGTAGGAGATTTTAATTTCGTGGAGGGGTATTTTAGCATATTTCTTCATTATTATTGTCTAACCCTGCACAAAACTGTGCTTTAATACTTTAATTAAAAATGGAATCATATCTCAGATGGGAATTAAAAGAGAAACATTTTTTGGTTGCCTTGTTTGTTTGTTTGCTGTCTTTTCCCCGTGCACGTTCAAAAACCATCAGCATGGAACATGATTTTTCAGAAGCAGAGAATATCACAAATGTGATCTCGCATGTCAAGTGATCCATCTTAATTAGAAATGGTGAAATAAATGTAATAAACAGTCTAGCCTGGAAAATACTATAATATCATATCTGAGTCATAATGTGGCAAACTCCGAATGAAATACACCCTTCAAAATACTCATTTTCAAGTGCTCTACCCTGCAGTGTGAGTAGAGAACAATAAGTACACCTTCTACCTGCTTCTACGACTGTTTGTGTTATGCACCTTTCACCCACCTGACTGCAATTTGCTGCAATGCTCTGCAGCTGTTGCATGAGTAATAAAATAACTCATTGCTGGTTTCCTTCAGAACCTACACACCACCTCCCCCACCTTACTAACACTGTGTTTCTGTTGTTCACAGAGATTCACCAGTAAGCAGGATGTGATAAGGCATTATAACATGCATAAGAAGAGGGACAACTCCTTGCAGCATGGATTCATGCGCTTCAGCCCTTTGGATGACTGCAGTGTGTACTACCATGGCTGCCATCTCAACGGCAAGAGTACCCACTACCACTGCATGCAGGTAAATCACAGCAAAAACCCCTAGTTTGCCCCCCCCAAAAAAAGCACATTCACCCTTATATAGACACATGCAAATATAACTTCTCTTACTTGTACAGGATTTGAGATAAAATATTAAATTACATTTTTATAAATATTATAAAATAAAAGCTGACAAATAAATAAAAATCTGCTTTCCATGCACAATAATAGTGGCAGGCGAATAGCACGGACTTTTGTATGATGCAATATTTAAGGACACTGAAGTTCTTTAACTATTTCCTTAAGACCTATATGACCATTTAAGACCTTTTTTTTCTTTTGACTCAGAATAAATTAAAAATTGAAAAGCAAAGGGTGTGCCCCTCCTCTCTCATCGCCCCCTTTCTCCCTCACTCCTTAATTGGCATGGATAAAATTCTGTGAATTGTTTATGAACTCAGCATTTTTCATCTTTTAGTACCAAGTGGCAAGTTAAAGATTATTTCCCACCAGATCTGTTTAATTCTTTACATCTGCTTATTTTCAATGTGTCACTTTTGAGCCGAGCACTTTTTCACCGCCTGCAACAGTGGCTCGGGACTTAAGATATATTCTCTCTCTCTCTCTCTCTTTTTTTTTTTTTTAAAGCCTCGCTAATGGCGTAATTGTTATTAGACATTTCAGCTCTTGTTTTAACAGCAGTGAGAACAGGCAGATGTTGGCACCCGTTCTCCTGATTTACGGAGAAAAAACAGCGTGGCATTTTTTTCATTGTTTGACTGAATATGGCCAAGTTGCCCTGTTTGCACGGGTGAAAAGTGCCAGAGATGATATACAATTGCTGCTTTTAATTCAAACATAAGTTCACGTTCATCTGCTGCCCAGAGAGCTCCTGAGTGCTGCTGTTGAGTAACAGAACCTTTCAAACCGAACTAAGTGACAGTCTCCCAGAACAACCCCCCTGACTCTTCTAATAAAGCAGAGACCTCTAATATAGACTTAAAACCTTAAATGGGAGATGGTTTTAACCACACACCACCTCACCATGCTGCTTTTGCATGCCGCATATTGCAAATCACAAAAAAATAGTCCTGTCTTTTATCTCTTTGAAGCTGTTTCCATGAAGCGCACACCTGTTTTTTTCTTGTAAAGTGTTCGCTTTTCATATTTTATAAGTTGTTGTCTCAAGAGTAAATTTTTAACAAAGCTCAGATCTTGAGAAAATGTTTCCTGTTCATTTTTTAGGTCACCTGTTTCTTTGCTCCCCACATTGAGTTCAACACCAAACTGAGCTATTTTTGTGTCACATCTCGAGTTGTTGTTTTCATGTCCCTGCAGACTACAAGAGCTCAAGCACCAAGCCACTGTTTCATACTGAGCATTTTTCATCCAGTGCAACAAACTGAAACTCACACATGGTGTTTATTTCCAAACCATGCACACACTTTGTCTTATGAAAACACTTTTTTCATTTCCTGTCTTGTCAGGTGGGCTGCAACAAGGTGTACACAAGCACCTCTGATGTCATGACTCATGAGAACTTCCATAAGAAAAATGCACAGCTAATCAACGATGGCTTCCAAAGGTTCCGTGCCACTGAGGATTGTGGGACGGTCGAGTGCCAGTTCTATGGGCAGAAGACCACTCACTTCCACTGCAGGTACAATGGCTGCTTAAACTAAACTTAATTTGCATTAACTGGCATTTTAAAGTTTAATCATTCGCCTTTCCACCTCTCAGGCGCCAAGGCTGTACATTCACCTTTAAGAACAAATGTGACATAGAGAAGCACAAGAGCTATCACATCAAAGACGATGCTTACGCCAAGGATGGCTTCAAGAAGTTTTACAAATACGAGGAGTGCAAGTACGAAGGCTGCGTCTACAGCAAAGCCACCAACCATTTTCATTGCATACGCCAAGGCTGCGGCTTCACCTTTACCTCCACCAGCCAGATGACCTCACATAAGCGCAAACACGAGCGGCGCCACATTCGCTCCTCGGGCATGCTGGGCCTCAATTCCCCCTACCTGTTGCCCAAAGAGGATCAGGAAGAGTCCAGCAATGATGACCTCATGGACTACTCAGCCATTAGCAGCAAGAACTCCAGCTTAAGTGCTTCTCCAACGACCCAGCAGTCCTCCACTGCACCACACATGCTGCCCACTCCCACCACCACCATGTCCTCCAGCAACAGCGTCAAGCCCACCGCTGCTCTGCCTCCAGCCAGCCGCATTTCCACCCTGCTATCCCAGGCTCTGCCCAGCAACGTGCCCATGGCCCTAGCACTTTCCAGCAGTGTGCTGGCAGGTGCTTCCAACCCCTTCTTCCCCCTCAGAATGCCCATGTCGCTCACGCCCTCTACCGTGGGTCTGATCTCTGCGGCTACCTCCGGAGGTCACTCCATGCCCAGCGATTCTGTACCCCAGACCTCCACCCCGACTGGGGACCCAGCCACTGCTACTGTAGCTTCCACTCCGACTTCTTTTGCTGCATCATCTATTATGGAGAAGATGTCGGCCAGCAAGTGTCTGATATCTCCCATGATGGCCCGACTGGCAGCCGCTGCCCTGAAGCCCTCTAGTAACCTGGATGCAGGTTTGTTTATGTCATATTAATGATTTGTAAGATGTATATTATTTAGATCAGTGATTCTCAAATGGGTTTTTTTTTTGCAGTAATTTTAACATTTATTAATTGAATGATTCATTCATTAGTATTAAACATTGAAATAATTAAATTTTATAATGATTAAAATATTAATATTAGTTTAAATTCTGATCAATATCGACAAACCGATAATTATTTTCATAATATGGCTGATAACCGATAAATGGCTGATTTTATGATTATACCTGACATTATGACCAATAGTTGGCAGATATTAATATTGTATTTTATTTTTAAATAAATGACTAAAAACTAAAATCACATTAAATGCTACATACAGTCATGGCCAAAATTATCGGCACCCTTGGTAAATATGATCAAAGAAGGCTGTGAAAATTAATCTGCATTGTTAATTCTTTTGATCTTTTATTTAAAAAATTCACAAAAATCTAACCTTTCATTGGATAATAGGAATTTAAAATGGGGGGAAATATCATTATGAAATAAATGTTTTTTTTTTCAAATACACGTTGGACACAATTATTGGCACCCCTAGAAATTCTTATGAGTAAAATATCTCTGAAGTATATTCCCATTCATATTCACAATTTTGAGCACTCCAGGGTGATTATGAACATGAAATTATCCAGCCATGGCTTCCTGATTCACAAAAATATTCATAGTAGGGAAAACAAAGGCCTAATTCCCTTAATCATCCATCACAATGAGAAACACCAAAGAATTTATTTTTCTGATGTGCAGCAAAAGATAACTGAGCTTCACAAATTAGTGAAGTGGCTTTAAGAAAAGAGCTAGAGCAGTGAAAATTCCCATTTTCACCATCAGGGCAATAATTAAGAATTACCAATCAACATAAAATGTTACGAAACTGCCTGGAAGAGGACGTGTGTCTATATTGCCCTAATGCATGCTGAGGAGGAGAGTTTAAGTGGCTAAATACTCTCCAAGGACCACAGCTGGAGAATTGCAGAAAATAGTTGAGTCTCAGGGTCAGAAAACCTTAAAAACAGCACCTATATCACTACATGTTGTTTGGGAGGGTTTCAAGAAAAATTCTCCTAGCTCATCCAAAAACAAACTCCAGCATATTCAGTCATTTTTAAATTCTACTAAGTGAATTTAGGCTTTACAACATTATAATGTACATTGCGAAAAATGAAAATTTATTTTGAGACTAATACTGATAAATATTTTAAAAATATCTGATATCGGCCGATATCCGATATGGTAACGAATATATTGTGCATTCCTAATATTAATCAGTTTCAACATTTGATTTAAGGGCTTTTTTATTTACTTCTGGTAATGTAGAAATCTTTAGCAAAGTCTTTAATCAAAACCAGTTAAGAACCACTGGTCTACATATTCCAAAAGTTAGTATCTATAACAAGAGTGAAAAAATACTTTATCAAAGGATCAGTTTTCCTTCCACTGTGTTTAATCAAGAGAACATCGATTCTTTGGGACACTCTGCCCATGTGTTTCTCTTTCTCTCTACCCACCCGGCAGTGAAAGGGCACTTTCAGGTCATCCGCTCATGCTATCCACAGATGCTACACAAATCTCTGATTTCAGGATTAGGGCAAAATATTAAAGGGCTGGTTTGCTGCTCTAGTCTTGTTATTGCAGCGATCATTGTCATGATATCCACAATCCATTAGCAGATAAGTGCTGAACTAGTGAGTGGGCTCTGTAAAGCTGCCTCTACTAGCATTCTCAGGAGGATCCCAGGGCCTGTGTTCTACATGCTTCCTCATCACCGGCCTCTTATCTGTGTGTGCACTCGTTCCAACCAAATGGAGCCTGAATAATATTAAGTTGAGAAATTGGAGGTACAAAGCAGCTTTTTATATGCACTCTGATATAGAGGAAGAAATATCAGAAACTGTTGAAGCAGAAATGACTCAGCGCTCCAGAGAGGGGGATGTGTGTATGTGTTAGTGTGTATATAAAAGCACTGCTTGTTTCAGTATGAAAACACTGATATGGTGTCTGTCATTTCTTCACTCTTAAGGCATTTTAGGCAACTGAGTAAGTGGGTTTCCTTACAAAAAAAGTACTTAAGTAAACAGTACTTTAATATATACCACAGTACTGAATGATTACCATGAATAATGTTTACTGTACATGGTACTGCAAGGTACTACAAGTACAAAAAAAAAAAAAATTTTGAATTCTCCTTATTTGTACAAGATTCTTAAAGGATTTTTGGCTGCTATAAGGCTGTCATTGCCTTAACTCCTCGTCTCTTTGCAGGATCAGATATTCTTGTAAAAATCCTGCAAGAAGGCAAATAAAATGAGCATGTTCTCTCATTTGTGAGCACCTTGCATTTAGTTTTGGTAACTTCGAGAAAAGTAGAGAAAGAAAATCCCCTACTAGACAGAATTGAGAGTGCAGATCATAATGTGGCATTGCTAATTTTACACGTTTGCTCAGAAAAGACGTGTGAACAGGACATTTGGGTAAAATTTGAAGAGGATGTGGTCAGAGCTCAGCGTTAGAAAAGAGAGAACGATGTTTACTGCGGCTATTTTCAAACTGCTTTGTTGTTTTTTTCAAACTCTTTTTTTTAGTCAAGGGCCAGTTTGCAAAGAAAACACATCTCAGTCTTACTGTGTAAAAAGAGTAGCTTGCTAATTTGTTCAGGTGGCATTATTTCCTAGTTGAATACGCACTTTTTTTTTTTTTTTTTAAATCCATGCTCACCCCCAGAGTGTTTCGGAGGATCTTGAAATCTGAGGGGTTCGCTAATTAGACACCCAGTACAAATGATCTTTCATGAGTTCAGTAACTTCGTTGAGGTAATTACACAGTACAACATTATTCTTGGATGATTTCCAGAAAAACACAGCGTCATGAGCATGTGTGTTTTTTCCTCTTCGCTCTCTTAGATCATCACTGATTTTTGTCATAGAAACTGCAAAGCTGAAGGTTTAATGACTCTCTCCTCACATGGTCGTTATTTAAACGTCCCTTGTTAACGTCAGGCAGCTTATATCCAGAAAAAAAAAACGAGAGAGTAGAAAGTGAGAGCTTTGTAGAAGGCCGATGTAGGGCAGAGTCATTTACAGACAGTTGGGGAGGTTAATATCAGTACAACACACAGTACTTCTCACACATAAAGACTGCCGATTTGGATGGATTGGAGGTGGATGAACTAGGCTAGTTTATGCAAAAAGGCAGGCAGTAATTAGTCGACTGAACGTCACACACTTAGCAGAAGACTGAAAATAGGGCTAGAATGAGATACCGATTTTTTAGAATGTGATGCGCCTAAAGCAGACACATCACAATGACTCATTAGTTCACCTCCATAACCACATAGAGTCAAATCACACACACCAGGAAGGTTGGAATGATGCTATCTGATACACTTGTGTTTGTACATGGGCGTTTGTTTTTGTGACCCAGAGGACTGGCTGTCTTCTCTTTTCACATGGCTAATCGCCCTCTGAACTGAAGGCCAAGGGCAGGGTGGATGCTAGCTGTCACTTTTCCTCAGCGGGCCTGGTTTCTTAAACTACATCCACCCCGAATTTGCAATCACTGCTGATGCACTCGATGCTCCATCTTTGTGCCTTGAACTCCTAGCCTTTTTTTAATAAAATACCACTTAGTGGCTACCAAAAGCCCGGCTTTCTCTGTGCCTGAGGACAAATGAATATTTCAATCATTTGGGGATTGGGGGAAAAGCCAGGTTGCATTCCCGTCAGCGTCCCTCCTGCCTCCTTCCTCCTCTTCACGTCATCTGCATACCTATTTTGAAAATCTGATCGAGAGGTTACGCTGTTTGAACCGATCTGATTGGCTGTCACCTCTAATCTGACGGACAAGCAGAAGTTCCTTTTGGGCATGCTCACTGGCATCCGTCGCCGGGCCAACAAGGACATGCGGCGACAGCAGGGAGGGGTGGGCAGTCTAAATCTGCCACTTTCCTTCAGCATTAGCATGCCTCTTAATGACCAGTTAAGAGGCAGGGCCGCAAATGAGTTGTGACAAGCGCTGCTGAAAACAGAGTCTTTTCCCCTCATTCCTGCTGCCTCTCAATCAACATTTAAATGCTTTGATGGCCTGACATAATTCCGCAATTATTATCACTCCTGGTCTTCTCCTTGGCCGGGACAGAAGTCAGATTGGATCTCATCACGGCGGAATAATGCTGACCAACAATAACTTTGTTTTTCTTTTTCACTCTCCTCAGGGACGGGGCAGCCGGCTCAGGCAGGCCGGTTTAATCCGGTCGAGGTGAAGCAGGAGCCGGTCGACGTTGCCTCCTCGGCCTCCCAAGACACTGTCCAGGAGCACAGCCTGGACCTGAGCAAGAAAGACCACAGGTATCCCATCATCCTCCCTCTCTCGGCTCACGCCCAGGTCCGCCCCGCCCCCGCAGTGATTTATCTCTTGAATAATGCCGTATTGTATTAATTAGTGTGAGTGCTCTTGTTAAAACCCCCTTCACAAGGTGGGACTGTGGAGTGATCAAGGAGGACTAGATTTACACACTCCCTCCTTCTCCCAGCACCGAGACCTCATTTGAGGAAATCCATCATACGAATGCAGAAATTCTCCCATAATGCCCTCTTTTCATAATGCACATCAAGTATGAGGCATGACATGTTTGCACATTCATTTAGATGAAAGTGTGTTTGCATAAACCCTAATTTCCAGCCTCCTTCCCCTTTTCTCTTTATTGTATATTCACAATCTCGGATATATTATAATATTTACTGTTCTCATGCAAATCCTGCCTAAACACTGTTCATTTTGCGTGTTCTAGCACTGAATCAAACGGACACCCTGCACCGGGAAATGTATCTCTTTTATCCTCACTTATGAATAAGGTAAGATTCATCCATCAAACGCTTTTCATCCCTAGACAAATTAGCAGGATGCAGAGGGGGCTGTTTGTTTTTTAATGTTTCACCGCTAATAGGATGAGTTTGTATCATTTAAATTTTCCAGCCATTTTTCATACAGTGTAATTTCAGCCCGCCGCTCGCAAATTAATATAATGAAGCAGGAGCCGCTTGCCACGGCAGATATATAGAGATGTTTGTTTTTTGATGAGCTGTTTTGAACTCTCCGTGCTTTTTTTCCCCATGCTTTCTTCTTTTTCTCCTCCATCTGCTCTATCTTTATTTATGGACTTTGTAAATTATTTGATTAAAAAGTCAGCGCTGAGAAAAAAGAGCAACTGTCACCCTCATTTTTTAAAAAGACGAAATGGTGGTGAACAGATATTTAAATGTTGTGTGTTTTTGTGGGGATTAAAATGGACATTGTTTTAATCATATATCTTCTATGACTAATACAAATGGTGTGCATGTACCATTACCTTGATGATTTAAATAGAAAACTCGCTCTAGTTCTCCTGACGGCTTAGCTCAGCTCTCTCTCTCTCTCTCTCTTCCTGTCTCTCTCTGCTTCATATACAAAACTGAACGGAAGCACATTTGAAGCCTCAAACATAAAGCGCACAAAAACTCTTGTTTCTTTGGTCTGTCCTGCAGAAGAACTAGTCTTTTCGCAAACTGTGTGCTGAAACTTGCCTAAGCATGTATTTGTGTGTAGATGAATCCTGGTTTCTTCAATGCTTTGGATCTGAAGTCAGAGCTGGAGGGAGCTCAGGCGACAAACGGCTCAGACGCAGCTCAGTATCTCAGTAGGGTAATGAAGAGGTCAGACCCAGAGAAACACACTGAGCAGTGGAGGACCTACCTGCGCAGGTGCCTGAAATCATATTGTGTCCCTGTAGAGTCATTTCCAGCTGTAGCTTTATTTTTCAAAGTCTCGTGTACATTACTTTTTTCTTTTTTTAAAGCATTGATCTGAGACTTGTTTCATTTTCTTTCATACTAGATGTGAGTTAAAGTTATGTGGGTCTGTCTTTATTTCTTATTGCTTTTTATTTTTTATTAAAAATGTTATGTGTATTTCTTTTATTTTCTTTTATTTATTACAGTGTTTACCACTTACCTAACTTCATTAAACCCTCAGTTTCTAACTGGGTAGTTGATGTTAAATTGCAGATGGTGTAAACAGAACTTTTCTATATTTTAATCTTTTCTATAAATCCAGTTTGTATGAACTAAGAATATTTACTAGACTGCATGGAATGTTTTAACATAAAGCAATTTAAAATAATAATAAATTAAATTCTCACACTGCAGGACTGAAATGAAAACGTAAAATGGAATGGTGAACAGCTGCACACCTAAAATATACACTATCCCTTACCCTTATACATGCATTTACATTGAAACCTTAAATCATGGACATGTTATTTATGTCAGCTGCTATCATCAGTATGCCCAAATAGATCTTCCATTACAGAGAACACAGCCATGCCTTGGCTCCACATCCTCAGTGTTTTGTTGAAGGTGGTGTCTGGTTTTTGTCACCATCTGTCTTTATGATATACCCTTTTGCTTGTCAGTGCCATCCACAGTGTTTGTTCCCAGGTTGTTATGTGGAAAGAGAAGATTTATCCGGAGCATGTGATGTTATGTACAGTATTTAGTTACAAAGCCCTAGCAAAATGTCCTAGCCAGAGACCTGCTGCTTTTGGCTCATGCATAGTTCACCTAAAAAAGCACCTTATTGAAAGTTAGATCCTGATGAGTTCAAGTGAGAATACGAGAGTAACTGACCTGCATTTACGAGCAGTTCAACCCTTTACATTTTTTAAAGTTTCTGTCTTTCTCACATGTTTGTCCAGGTTTGACACTGACGATTTCTGTGAAGGCCAGTGCGATTTCTTGCATAAGATGCATTTTCATTGCATGGTGGAGGATTGTGGGGCGCTTTTCAGCACATTGGATGGAGCCATCAAACATGCCAAGTGAGGAGTGCTCCAGTTCTGGAGCATTACAATCAAACATAATGAAGATAAATCAAAGTTTTAAATATTAGAGTTCACACCAACACACAAGTGCACATGCACACAAGTACACACAATTTACATGATTATGATCTAGTAATGTTAATTTGCTACTATGTTTGGCAGCTCTATTAAAGCACGTCTAATGGGTGAATCACCTCTCTGTCATTAGCTTCCACTTCAGAGCCAACCTGAAGGTTAAATCGGAGCCCCCATTCAACGAGAGCAAGGAATCCAATGATAGCACCCCTAATGAAATGGCTGCCCCCATTTCCATGGCCAAGACATCTCCCATGGAGGTGTCCAGCCTTGCTGTGTCAGGGGGCTACAGCTCTTCCCCTTCTCTCCAAGCCTGGAAGCAGCTGGCCGGATCAATCCCCCAACTTCCCGCCTCCATGCCCAGTATGCCAGCCACTTCCCCTCTGGCCACCACCTTGCTGGAAAATGCCAAGCCTCAGGTCAAGCCTGGCTTCCTGCAGTTTCAGGAGAAGTGAGTAGACGTTGTCATTCTTGTAAATTCATGATACCATGGTGGTATAATTTGAATGGTCTGTGCTGCCTGTATTTCCATGTCTTCTGTGCAGTTTTAAATATCTGACTGAAGTTTCGTCACGCTTATCTCCCACAGTGATCCTTGTCTGGCCACAGACTGCAAATACTGGAATAAGTTCCACTTCCACTGTCTGTTTGGAAATTGCAAATATGTGTGTAAGACATCTGGGAAGGCTGAATCACATTGTCTGGACCACATTAACCCCAACAACTACCTGGTCAATGTGCGAGACCAGTTCTCCTACTATTCTCTGCAGTGTCTTTGTCCTAACCAGGTGAGCTTGATTTTTAGGGGTAATATTGTATTAACATGCATGTCTTTATTAGTGGTGCATACTGTACACTTCCAGTCAAAGGTTTGAAGTTGGCAAAGAAATTTTAATCTTTTTGAGATATCTTAAGATACAATTTCAAGATTCTTTGATGAACAGAAATAGCAGCATTTAT
Organism: Cyprinus carpio; assembly: GCF_018340385.1. NCBI lineage: Eukaryota > Metazoa > Chordata > Actinopteri > Cypriniformes > Cyprinidae > Cyprinus > Cyprinus carpio. Next base: position 14,853,695 of record NC_056594.1, on the reverse strand, counting down.
TTAAAATAGAAATATTTTGTGTATGTTATAAATGTCTTTCCCAATAATGTACAATTGTCTTATTTAAAGAAGATTAAAATGTTGAATTGATGAGGAGCTAAATAATTTAAAATGGTAAAACTAGAAATCCCTTGCATTTATTTTGAAGGATAGTACAACCACATAGCAACCAAACAGAACATTTCAGCAGTGCATAGCAATAAGCTAAAACCACTTACTGTGTATACCACATAGCAACACCCTGGCAACCACCAACAACACACCCTAGCACCCTGGCAACGACCTTTGCAAAGACCAACTCTTTTCTTTTCAGAAAATGTATAAATTACATTTAAAACACTGAAGACAAAAGCCTAGGTACATATTTATTTCTCCACAAGCAAACAAACTAAAAAAAATGAAAACCACCTTGGAGACCCCATAGCAGTATAAAATAAACAAGTTTTGCTTTTCATCAAAAATTCCATCATTAATAGAAAAAAGCCCTCCCCTTCCTGCAACTTGCATTTGGAGCAAAACCTGTTTAAATGAATTCATTTATGCATCCCATCCCCACTTCTCGGAGCTCCCCCCTCCTCTCCAGAGTAGAGTGGGTTCTGTTTATGTGCTCCTGGGGGAACTGCCTCTCTGGAAACAGATGGTGGTGCAGAAACAGGTTACACTGCAGAGGACACACACATGCACACATACGCAGACTAATGAATTGATAAAAGAGCTGTGTTAGAAATAGATGAATCGCCAAATGAACTAACTGGTGTGTTGTTATTGGGGTCAACGGCTACAGCGTGAAGCTAAACTTCAGGTTTCTGCTGGTCAGTGAGTCTGGTCCTGTCACATGCTCTGGGAAAGAAAGAGGAAAAGGATTTAATGAGCACACATAACCTACTTTTTCCCTTTGGTACCCTGAGTAATGAGTAACTAACTGACAAATGATCAGACCCCATTTTTGTTCAAAAGGTGGTTGGTTTAGTAATGATTGTAAATTAATGTAATATGTATTAATTGGGTTGTGAATTAACTAGAAAACTGAAACACTGAGACAAAATAGACTGTTGTGCAAGAGTTTTGTTTATTTGCTGTTCTCTGCAGCACTGTGAGTTTCGCATGAGGGGCCATTATCATTGTTTGAGACCTGGCTGTTTCTATGTCACCAACATCACCACCAAACTGCCCTGGCACATCAAGAAGCACGAGAAAGCTGAAAGACGTGCTGCTAACGGCTTCAAATACTTCACCAAAAGAGAAGAATGTGGCAGACCAGGTAAGAACCAGGTTTTCATGTATTAAAAGAAACATTTAGATCACAGAATGATGGTTCACCTAAAAATTCTGTCATAATTTATTCACATAATTTATTATACAGCTCTTCAAAAAAAAAAATAGTAATAATAAAATCTTCAAAAACTTATTTTGTGTTTAAATGGTTTGGAAGAAAATGATACTATTTTCATTTTTGGGGTGAACTGTTCCTTTAATCCTTTTCAGCCCTTTGGGAATCTGAATCGCTTGATTTGGTGTGGTTTGCTAAGTAATTTAGTGAATTCAGCATCATGAAATTGTACAAACCTTACACGTCCCAGCCTCCCACACTCTTCATTGTTTCAATCACTGTTCACAGTAGTTACTCGTGTTTCCAAACACTCGCTGTTCATCCGCGCTCCCACGTTATTCTCAAGCAGTGAGTGCAAGCTCAACGGTTGTAATGCAGCTGGAAGGATCAGAGATGGTGTGAAATCAGAGATGATATAAATGTAATTTCATATCGATGCCATCACCTGCTATGAAAAGACTTTTTCCACTGGCTCTGGCTACAGGAAAAGTGCCATACTGTTCACAGCACTACATATAGAGCATGAAACGGCTGCACTTTGCACTTATTCACTGAATTTTGAGTATGTTTCTCAGAAGCTGTTATCTCATTAGTATCTGTGCAGTGCTATTTTGTCAGTTGAACAGTTTACATTGACAACAGAGTCAGCGCGCTGGCAGCCGCTTACATTTTGCAGAACAAACACGTTTGGCAGAATTAAAGATGGTCTTGTCTCATTGTAAAACTGGGGACGTTTTATTTATATTACAAAAAACAGGCCGAGAAAAATGGTGTCTGCCTTTTTGTCATACATTAATACTTCAGTATTTATAGTAGGCAATCAAACAGAGGTTGTTTTCTTGGGTATATTTAACCTGTCAGGAATGAGCAATTACATATGTTTGTTAATTACGGTGCCTGTCGAGCTCAGTCTGTTTGTGTTGCTCTTTTTAGCCTCGATCATCATCACAAGCAGGCAGATTAAAAGTTTCTATTTTATTTTCTTTCTACTCCCCTCCCCTTAAAGGGAGAGTTCACCCAAAAATTGTGCGCCCTCATTTTGATCCACAACCATTTGATTTTCTTTCTTCTGTGGAACATGAAGAAATGAGGATTGTGAATGGGGATTGTGCTGTTGAGCCATAAAACAAAAAACATGATAAAAGAGGTCTGTATATGTCTTTATGGTGTGTAGGACCAAGTTTTTTTTATATATTTCAATACTTTTGAAGCTATATAAAAACTTCAAGTCACTAACTATATGAAAAAAAAGCAGCTTACATATTCCGCTAAATATAAAAAATAAAAACAGCTTGAGTAAATGATGACAGAATGTTCATTTTTGAGTGAACTATCCTTTTACTATCCTAATTATTGAAGAGTGGAAAGTATCACAAATGTCCACCGAGTATAAGGTCTCTCCTGTTGCACTGTTAGTGGCATAAACCAGGGACACATGACAAAAGCAAGCCTTAGAGTCATAAAAAATTGATGGTTCAGCTGGACTGGGAAAGTAGTATCCATGGCAGCAACATTAAACAGAACACCAGCGATGAGGTTACCAGGATCTGGTGGCACTAGAGCCCTGATATTTCAGCATGTGCTCATATTTACTCAACTCTGCCTTTTTAAAGTATATCACCCTTGTGTACAAAAGCAGTCTGACAACAGGCGGCTTGTTGTGCGGCGCCACGGGTGCCATGGTAACGGACAAGCCCACACCTGCCCTGAATGCTACTCTTTCAATTATTTCAGCACGCATTATTCACAATAAAATTATAAGCATCCTACAATATTTGATTAGTACATGGAGGCAGTCTTTAAATTTGAAAACATATAGCAATTAAAATCTGTAGGGTCCTTTGTGTAGGAAAAAAATTATAATAATAATAAAAAAAGGCAAAGGGACAGGCGTGAGGGGGAGGAAATACACCAGCAACAGATAGGTTGTGAAAAATGAATTTAATATGGAAATAATTGTGTGTTTACTTTGGTTTGCAGGGTTGTGCATTATTGCTTCTCCAAATGCAGAATGTATTTATGTAAATTCCAAATTGAATAAAAGATGTCATTGTAATAAAAGAGCACCACAGGTCTAATCTTCAAAAGGTTCGACTTTCCCAGTGTGACACTGGACTCATCTGCTCTGTCTTTCCGCATTATGCAGGCGCGGAACGAAAGCACAATGTCCTCATTACCTTGTTGAGAATCCATGATATATGTTGTCCCTGAAACCCAGGCGCGATGAAGATGGTCTTTGCTCAAGTTAATTTTGTCGCTCGTCTCTTGCAGGGTGCAAATACAACCAAGTTAACAGCCACTTCCATTGTATCCGTGAGGGCTGTCAGTTCTCTTTCCTGCTCAAGCACCAGATGACCTCCCATGCCCGCAAACACATGAGGAGGATGCTGGGTAAAAACTTCGACAGAGTTCCTTCCCAGGTACAAAGAAATTTATGGCACCTTCTGAAGGTCACTGCCATAAGCACATATATAATGTATAGCTAACTTTTACTTTTAAAATTATATGTATTTTCAAGACTGCCACTTGAATGAAAATGATTTTATCCATTGGGCGTTTATTGGATTGTTTGGTATGCTGTATTTTAGGTGCTTTCTCATGCCAGCCGAACTGAAGAGATGCAGCACATGGCCAGTCTAGCTTCATCCGGTGGGGTAGGCAGCCACTCTAATCTGACCCCCAACTTCTCCAGCATGATGGAGGAAGATGATGACTACATGGACTACACTGTTGGAGGAAGCCCACTGGGTCTCTCCTCAGAGTCCTCCAACCAAGACCGCAGTTGCACCAGCACCCCCGTGGGCAACGATAGTTCGCCAGCAGGTGAGTCAACCTCAGTAACAAGATCATCACAATCAACATTTTCAGCCTCATATGGTTGGCAATTTATGAGAGGGATTGAATGAAAATACAGGTTCAATTTGGCCAGTGGAGCAAATATTTAGAGATTTATTTGTCAATCAGAGCATATTTCCACCTTGTATTACTTGTGTTGGCCTTTTGTCACTTCCTAAGAAGAGAAATGCAAAAAAAAAAAAAAAAAACCTGCACCTACTCTCACTGTATTCCTTGTAGCCAACTCATAAAGCTACTAAATGTTTTCCACCGTAATGATATTTATTAAATTATAAAGCACTAAATTTGTTATATAGTCCTCCACACACAGCTCAGATTGATGCCATCCCTGTGGCGACTACATAAGCGAGGCATCCCAGACTTTTCTCATCTCTACTGTCATTTAAATCAGCCACACACTGAGATAGCAGAAGTTATTGACCATTTTCCTCTAGGCTTAAAGGTACCTAAAGTGATTTTTTGTTTTGGAATATGACACATAAAATGTACAAATGTCACTATAATGGGTGTCCTGGGAACTCTTTGACAACCCTAGTCGCTATAAACAGCACAAAATAATTTTGGGTGCAGCCTGCACTTTTTTAGCCAATCAGATAATTTTGTGGAGAGTGGGGTTTTGGAGTTTTCAGTCTAATCTGTTTTAGCCAATCAGATAATTAATTCACTGGTGTAATTTTGGAAACTGGCTAACAATGCTGCAGCACCTTTACTGTAAATCTGGGATCTTTGAATCTGAGCTTTTCTTCACTGAATTGATTTCTATAGTTTCACTGTTTGATTTCAAATGTTATCTTCCATTCTCATCACTGTTGCTTTTGGCAGTTGTCTGACTTTTGTTACCATTTGGTTTTCATTATTTCATTACTTGATCTCTTTCCCTTTTTACCTCCCTACCCTGTGTCTTGTACCTTCCTGTCTCTGTTACCATCCTTCCTTGGCACCGTGTTTCTGTAGGACCAGGCTGTCAGGTCCTTGCCACCACTACCTCTGCTGACTCTCCTCCTCCCTCTCAATCTGCACCTCCTCCTCCACCACCACCTCCTCTTCCACCTCCTCATCAGCCTGCGCTCCAGAGTCAGCCTCCATCTCTCTCCCTGGCTCTTCTCCGGCCACCACTCCCCTCGCTCCCATATCTCCTTTCCCCATCCTGTCTGTCATACTCTCTGCTCAGCGCCTCTCTCGGAGCCACTAGGAGTGTTGTCATGCCAACCAACACACCAGCTTTCAGCCCCATCATTCCTACTTCGTCTTCGGTTAAAAATGACGTCCCTATAGTGCAGGATGCTGCAGGTACCTATCTTTTCTCCACCCGAACACTGCAGCTCTAGAGTAACAGTAAGTTGGACTAGGGCTAGCAGTTACAAAACATTAGCTGGTTACAACTCTTTAGCAATTTACACATGCAGAGCAGTTTATACAAGCCACTCTGGTGGTGCCATTAGGTCCACTGTCTAAAATGCTGTCCATTAGTAGCCTGCTGTAAAGGGCTGGTTTAATCATGCCAGGCGTTAATAGAGTCATGTGATGCCTGCTGGCCAGGACAGGAAGCACATCGTTAGCACTGACCTCAGGCTTATGGGAGGGAATCCTGCTCTCCCATAAAGCCAGATATACGGAAGCACCTTTGAACTCTCCCAATACCTAGACGTGACAATCACGTTAAAATGTCACCAGTACATTATAACAATGGGACTGTCTCTGTTTGATTATGGCATGGAATCACATTGTATATTATTTTGCTGTAGGAAGAACCTTTGTGGGTAGCTTTGATAGGGCACATGAGGCTACTCCTTCTTGCAGAATTGCTTTGCTGCTCATCGTAATGAGTGAAGTCTAACCCGTATATGTCTTTTTTGCAAACAGGTAACACCATCTCTATTCCCACTGCAGCTGGCTCCAAGAAACGTTTCTGGATCATCGAGGACATGTCACCCTTCGGCAAGCGCCGCAAGACTCCTTCATCTCGCAAGATGCTAGATGAAGGCATGATGCTGGAGGGGTTCCGCCGCTATGACCTCTATGAGGACTGCAAGGATACGACCTGTCAGTTCTCCCTGAAGGTAACCCACTATCACTGCACACGGGAGAACTGTGGCTACAAGTTCTGTGGCCGCACCCACATGTACAAGCACGCTCAGCACCATGACCGCGTGGACAACCTGGTCCTGGATGACTTCAAGCGCTTCAAGTCTTCATTGTGCTGCAACTTCCCTGACTGCCAGTTCTCCGGCAACAGCACCCACTTCCACTGTCTGCGCTGTGGCTTCCGCTGCACAGACAGCACCAAGGTGACGGCGCACCGCAAGCACCACGGCAAGCAGGACGTGATCAGCGCTGCCGGATTCTGTCAGTTCAGCTCCAGCGTGGACTGCGAGGTGGCAGACTGCAAGTACAAGCTCAAGTGTTCACATTTCCACTGCACTTACCCAGAGTGCAAGCACACAGTGGTGGGCATGTCACAGATGGATTCCCATAAGCGCAAGCATGAGAAGCAGGAGAGGGGAGAGCTGCCTTCAGTCTCCCCAAACCAGGATGGCAACCACCACCACCACCACCACCATGCAGGCCTAGCCGTACCCCCAATGCCCATGAATATGCCCCCAACATCACCCGGCACACCGGGGCTGAACCACAACAATATGGCCATATACCTCCCTTCGGCAGGGGCCGCCAGTGAGTACGAGCATCCTGGCTCAGCAGTCAACCTTGACAGCTCTCTGAACCTTGGGACGGACACCAACAGCTCCTTGTTCTTCCTGAAAAATGCTGCTGGGTTGGGCCTCAGTGACTCCATGGACCTGAGCAAAAAGCAGTCCCTGGTCACTAGTTCTGGCACTGCTGCTTTAATGGGCCTGAGCAACCCTCAGGACGACAATACTGCCACATCTGGCGATCTCGAAGACGACCTATCACCTGAGGAAGAGCCGATTGCTGAGGAGGATGATGATGATGATGATGATGATGATGACGATGACGATGAAGAAGCAGAGGAGGACATGAATACAGACTCATATGAAGATTCCATGCCAGAGCCCGAAGTAGACAAAGACAATGGAGAGAGTTTTGATGCTTCCATGAACCACACCGAGACTTCCCAACTATATAAAGAGGAGCCGGAGGCTGAGCCCTAATCTATGCTGTAGAAGGAGAACTATGAATTCCCTGAACAAACGCAAGTTTGAGTGGCCTCATTTATCATGCTTAGAGACGCAGCGGATGACAAGAAAACAACCAACTACAAGAAAAGTGAAGGCCCAAAATGATTTATTGAGATGTTTACACGATGACCAACATTATTAATTTAATTATGCATTAAAAAATGAACCGAGAAATAGACAGACGAGGCCCTCTTTTACTCATGGGTGGCTATGTAAACCTTTTGTGTGTGCATGTTTGACTTTAATTTATTTGATTTCATTTGTTACTTTTTGTGTGTGGAAAAAAAGGAAAAACAATCTCTCTATATAAGACTATCTGTATCAAGTAGATGTGTGTGGATGCTAATGTACATTTTAATTGCAGTCACTGGATTACAGGACCCTCGTACCCACCCAAAAGTGACGAAAAGCGTACATTGCAGGAAATCTTTTATAAAGAATGTTGCTCAGATAATTGATTCAGAAACACCTTGTGTCATTATTATTATTATTAATAATATTATTGAAGTGCAGGGGCCTGCATCAGTGCTTTGACTCCGTTGATCATTTGTTTTTATTATTATTATTATTAGATTATTATTTAGAGTTATTACAGTTCTCACTTAAACCTGCTGTCATGGTCAGTGGTGTCATAGGCTCCATTCCATGAGGACATTCGCCTGCATCTTCAGGACAAACAAACAGTGACCAGTGACTGCATAGCTTCAGGTCATAAAGCATTGATCTCAGTGAATGCTAGCCCTCACTCGATTTCTGTTCCTTCTCCTTTTCTCAATGAGGACCCATTTGGCATTGCATATTCATTGTGCACTTTTGTATAGATGAGAGCAGATACTCAAGCCTCTATTTACATTGATTGCATTACTATGGCTTTTTGTTTGTTTGTTTTTGCATTATTCTTTAATTGCACAGGCATGACCAGATGATGTGGTGGTGGTGTCTCACTGTAAATGGCTCTGTTTCAATGGCGAAGAGTCGTCGCCCGCTTTTGTTTCAGAGATTTTGTAATGTAATGATGGTGCTACTGCCCAGAATGAATGGGAGGAGATTACAGTTATGTCTTTGTTTTGATCCACAAATAGATGTCCTAAAGTGTCCATCAAACACAGAGCAGGAGACAAGCGTCTCTGAATGTAGGGAAAAGATGTTTGTAGGTGTTATTCTTCTTTCCTTTTCCCTTCGTAGTTTCTGTAGCATGGGAAAAATAGTGGCAACAAAGTTTGAAGATGGAGACTTTTTTTTAAGCTTCTTTTTCAGAAGCATCAAATATCTATTTCTAAAAGAAGAGGAAACGTGGAGAGAGACTTTTTTTCTAGAGGGCTGAGTGGAGGACAGGCATCACAAAGGCACCATGATGGAAAGTGTGTGATTTTATGAATTGTACAGACAGAAAACATTGTTTCAAGCTTTTGTTTTCTCTTTACAACAGCTGTGGTTTCACTCCAATAATAAGAAGTTATTTAATATTTATGTGACCTTGCAATGAGGAAATTCTAGGGTGTTTTTTGCACTTTTTAGGTTCATTTTTACCTTTTGAAATTATGGCATACATCTTTTAACAGGGAATTTTCTTTTACGATGTGGTTTAGTTCACTTTGCTTTGATGCACAAATAGTCTTCAGTGTGATGAAGAACTGTTGTTCTGTGTTTTATTTAAGAAAAAAAAAAGAAAAAAAATTTTTTTTTCCTTTGCTTCCAAGATTGGATGATTTCAATATGAAACGGGCATGCTAGAACCTGGCTTGCCTAACGAGTAACACTAATGATGACTGTAATTTAAATGAATTCTATACAGAGGAAATTATTGCAGTGCTTCGCTCTGAATTAAAAAAAAAAAAAAAAAAAGAATGAATGATTTTTGTTTGCTTGGCCTCCATTGAATATAAACAAGGAAAAGTGTGGTGAGGAAATTATGAATTATTTCCTAAACACAGCTTTGAACGAACTATCATAATTTAGGGAACTAAATGTGTTGATAGTTATCTTCAACAATATTGTTTCAGGAGGGGGGTGGGGGGAAAGGTTGTATAGTATTTTCTTCTGTAAAAACTATATATGAACAAAAATGCTCTTTGATTAAAAGCTTCCTTTAAAAAGAAAATGAAAAAGAAGAAATAAAGAATAAAAAGTTAAAAATGGAACTAACACCAGTATAGTTTGCTTGTATGTGTATGAGTGCGACTGTGTGTGTGTGTGTGAGGTTTTATTGTTATTACCATGGTTTCTCCATAGTGGTAGAGGAATTAGTGGTAATTAAATCTATACGAGTCACATTATTGTAGCAATGAACATTGGAGTGTATTTCTACCTTTTACGCATCATTTCAAAATCATCATTTTCAAAGCTGTATATCATGTGTGATCACAATAACAATATCTGCATAATTTAATACCACCCACAACTCTTTGTTTGCTATTCTTTTGGTGTTTGTTTTATTTAATTGAACTTCTGTATTTTGCATATGGCATGCCCCTCTCACAGGCCATTTGTTCTCTGGTCTCAAGTGCAAAGCGCAGGACTCACACTGAAGCAGCTGTTTGCCTGGGAGATACTGTGCACTTGAATACATTTTATGCGTGTAAAATAGCAGGATTTGTAAAGAGTCAAAATAAAGAAATTCTAATTATTATAACAATGCAAATGTTCCACACATTGTTTCTCGATCTCTATCTGTATTTTCTCTATGCTGTAGACGGTTAATAAGCCCCCCTCCCATTGAGACTAACACTGTTAAAAGGGCACAAGACCCCAGGTCTATGGCACAACACAGAGGACGCCCAGCAGCACCGCGCTGACTGAGGAAGACATTTTAACATCCTTGTTACTTTTCTCTACAGACCAAGAATTTTATACAATAAATTCAATACGTGTGTGCAAACAATAGCTCATAAAAATCTGATTTTGACACAGTCATGGAGCCATATTTAGAGTACAAATGCTCTCTGGTGAATTTCGGGAAAGTTTCTAGCACTCTAAAATGGTGTTTGTTTTTCATTCTTTTCTTTCATTGTGCAGGCTGCTCGTCGCTTTGACCAGCTTATACCGTCCTGTCCCACTCGCTGCAGCTGTTCTCTTGCCTCACCCTCCTCTTCCTTCTGATGTGTCTTTAAATAAAAAAATGTGTAAAGCCACCACCATCTGTCTGCCAGCTGGCATCCTGCATATAATCTTGAAAAAGACAACTATGGAAATTATATTACACAAAAACCAGACGGAAACAACCTCTAAACTAGCGCAGGCTGCTGTTGAAACAACAGATCATCTTATTGTCTAAATTATAAGGGAGAAAAAAAAGAATAATTCCTGATTTTGTTGTATAAATTGCATCCAATTATGTAAATTGTTGCAAACAAGATTTGAACACTTAAACCACAATTAAAAATGCAAGACTTTATGTCAAATGACAAATCAAGTATAAATGTATTTCAAAGTGAGCACAAACAAGCTTTTTATGCAAAACCAAAATTTTTCAATTATAAATGTAATTCTATATAAAAATGTGTGTGTATAGAGACAGCATTTACTCTAAAGGTTTATCATTTGTATGGGTGTGTATTATAAATAATTTTATATAATTAAATATATTATCAAATTTAAATTAAGTAGATATTTTTTGACAATTGCAAAAAAAGTTTTTAATTTCCACATATTTTCAATCCTATGATGATTAATCCTTGCGATGATTAACAACAACAACAAAAAAAAATTCTAGCATTATGTGTTTGTACTTGATTTGCAATGAAATTCATACATTTTTATTTTATACACGTTCAAAAACTTTGTGGGACCACCATATGCGGAATTAAAATAATTGATTTATTATATTGAGCTTATTTACCTGACAGATTTCACATGAAACAGAGACACACCACTGCACCACCGCTACGTCTCATTTCTATATACTTTTTTTTTTCTTTTCCTATAATAATGAGCCACGTGTGTCATACCAGGGCCGGATCTGACTCGTACTGGGGGTTGATGTTCCAGGAACAGGTTGTGTGAGACGCCGCAGCAGCAGCAACACATGAGGAACAATGGAGCCCAGAAACATGTGACAGGTGTTCTGTACATATGTCACAGCGGTCATCACACATCATCTCCACAACCCATTAAGATGCACTAGAATCAACCATAATATTTCAATCAAGTTGACAGGAAAGCCATGCACATTTTGCTTCTTATTGGATTGTTCAATTGCATTACACCCACAAACACATTACAACATCTGTGTATTTCCGACAATTCAGAAGTGTACAGTTGTTTAGTTACAAATCACATTTCATATGCTTGTCATAAACATTAAAAGAATCATTCCATTTGCCCATATAATTGCAGCATTGTTCTGTTTTTAGTTGTGTCTGTAAGTCTCATCCATTTCCTCGTAACCTTTGGCGTTCATATTCATTTTGCCATTTCCACTCATGCATGGATTTATTTAAAGAGACCTTTGGTCAGAGTTTAAAAAAAGGTTTCTGCTGTGCCACTGGTAGCAGCTGCTGCTTGTGTGAAAAAAAAAAAAAAAAATGAAGTTCAGGGACCCCAAAGGAAAAAGAGAATTAGACACACATTCAGCCAATTTAACTTTAACAAGACCTTATTGGCGGTAATGTCACAGGCCCGCTATGTACAAATGCTATTCTCTGTATTCATGTCTACTGAAATGAGGAGAAATGCTCAATTATGTTATGGATCAGGGGAGATTTCAGCATAAATATGACTTTAAATGAGTGTAGTCAGACACAACCAGCTCATTCAGTAGACAGTATTTCTGATTTGGGCAAATGGTGTAACAGAAAAGCAAATCCAAAGCTCAGAATGATTTAATATCCTCTTATCTGAACATTAACTGAAGACGCACCTGTCGAAATCACACAAGTTTTTACTTGAAGCTGCACAGCTGCACATAAATAAGTGAAGAATTTCAGTCTAAGATATGCACATACATAAACTCACTGTGCCAAATTTCAAAAGTTACAATCTTTTAATAGTAATTTTGTGCAAGTGATAACAGGTTCTTTCTCTGTAAGTTAGTAAATGTAACTTAACGTAAACGTGAATGTAACCAAGCGTGATTTAAAATAAATTCAAACCCAAATATCATTACACAAAAGAAAAAAAAAGGCAATTTGTAATAAAAAAAAGACACAAAATGCCCTTGTTATAGGTAGTTAAATACATGTTTTTTTTTTATTATATTTTAAACAATTATAAAATATATAAAAGCCCAGTAAGAATGTGCAAAAAATCGTATTTATATTAAGTTTTAGCAACATTTTACAATAAGGTTCCATTAGCCAATAATAGTTAATGTAATAACTAACATTTACAATGAGCAATACATTTGTTACAGTGTTTATTAATCTTAAATAATACAATTAAAATTAAACTTTAGTTAGCAAAAAATAGGGAACACTTTATTTGACGGTGTCCTTGTTACACACATTACATGCACTTACTACAGTAATAACAATAAATTAAGCATAATTACATGCAACTAACCCTAAACCCTCATCCTAACTATATAGTAAGTACATGTAGTTCTTAATTAATATTACTCAGTACTAAATTGTATAATTACATTGTAACAAAAGCACAGTAAAATAAAGAACCACTTGAAAATACAACTGTTCATTGTTGGTTCATGTTTGCTCAGGTCCAATAAAATAATTTTAACAGACACAACTTTTGATCTTAATAATGTTAAAGTAAATCTTAATAATTGTTAAAAAAAAAAAATAGAATCTTATTGTAAAGTGTTACCAAAATTACTTTATATTTTCTATAACAACACTCTCATTGGTGAGAGGAGGGGTTTGTTTGTCGTTTGATATATACATATATATCCACCTTTTTCTTCAACGCGAAAGTAAACCTATGGGTGAGACTTCCGGTTCATTAGCCGCTATAGGTAATCTAATATGTTAAGCCGCTATAGGTTCTCTAATCATGACAAGGATTAATCATCACAGGATTGAAAATATGTGGAAATGCAAAACTGTTTTAGCAGACTTTGGCTGGGAGCTGTTAGATTACAACCAGTTTGCTTAAAGGCTGAGCAGCCATCTCTGGAGCACTGGGGAGTTCTGTTTCAGCTCTTTATGACTCCTTCCAGAAAGAGAGTATTGGGAGCAACAAGGCATTACTCTCTTGCACACATGCACACGCACATGCCAGTGAGGGCCATTTACTTACCAACTAAGGAGATCCTTAAGTGCTAAGCTGTAAATTTGGTTAATTTAGCACGATTCCACCGAGAATTGGTTTTCTTGCAGGGGAAAGCCCAGCAGGCTTGCTGAGAATGAGTGGAGATGGTTGATGTGGTCCTTAGCGCCTTGATGACGGCAGGAACACGGGCTGACAGCGCGCGCCAGAGCTATAAAACAGAGCTGCCAGGCAGCCGTACACACAGGGGCACAATGCATGGCAATATGAATATTGCTTGAACTTAATCCAATTAGCTTGTATTGAAGAAAGATGAAAATGTTCAATACTTGGAGAAAATGGTGTTTACAGATGGAGACATGGCCCTGTGAAATCACACGTCCATACAATCAACGCTGGAAAACATCACGCAAATGCACGCAATAAATCGCGATATTTCACATTGTCACAGTGTGTGCACACTGTTTCTTGTGATTAGATGCACCTGCACACAGTGCAACGTTCATATATTAAAGGGGTCATATGATGCGATTTCAATTTTTCCTTTCTCTTTGGAGTGATACAAGCTCTTGGTGCATAAAGAAGATTTGTAAAGTTGCAAAGACTAAAGTCTAAAATCCAAAGAGATATTCTTTATAAAATTTAAGAGTCAACCACACCCCCCAAAACACCTCGTTCTAACACGCCCCCACATCTCTACGTCACTATGTGGGAAGATGTGCATAACGCCACCCAGATGTTCTCGCAAAGAAAGAAGGTGTACCTTTTATTCTCGTAATAGTATTGTTGTTGCCGGTGCCGCCATGTCGTATAGAAGCTGTGTGTTTAGTTGTGAAAGCAAAGCTACTTTGTTTGAACTTCCAAAAGAGGATGATATCCGCTTCGTAATGCCTGGAGCTGATCCGTGCTGGTCGCTGAGGAAATACATAAATTTTGCACTTTGGATCGCCGGATTGGCTTTCACCGTGGACGAAGCGGAGTCACATGTGGTTGCCGCAAGCTCACCGGATGCTCCTTCGTAGAATCCGCCTGCCGCACCATTCTCAAGCCACCCACCTCTACTCACTCAAGCCGGCCTCCACTCACTCTAGACCGCGGCTCACTCTAGGCCTCTGGCCTTCACACAGTCAAGGCCGCGGTGTGACGCTGCTTCGTTGAGAAAGCGAAACTACTTTGTGTGGCCTTCCAAAAGAAAACACGACTAGAAATCATGTTTATATCACCTTTATAATGGGTTTTAATGTTTATGTCTCTTCACCCCAGCCGGACAGGGCATCACAATATGTTAAAGGGCATAACATTTCCGTCACATGCTTGAGGCATTCAGCCAATCACAATGCAGTGGATAGCTGGCCAATCACAGCACACCTCGCTTTTCAGACCGATGAGCTTTGTAAAATTCGACGAGTTTCAGAAGGCGGGGCATACAGGAGAAACAATAATGTACAGTATGTGGAAAATAATATGTTTTTTGAACCTTAAACTGCATAAACATTTAATTACACCAAATACACAAAATAATGTTCTTTTTAGCAGCATCATATGACCCCTTTAAGGATACAAACCAGACCATTTTCAAATTGAACCTTGTTGAATGAAAGAAGAGCGGGAGGGAGAAATAAAAGCCAGCTACCGATTTCGTCCATTTAACTGATTCTTAAATCAGACTTGATTAAGGGGGAACAAAGAGAATTAGAAAGAAGCTCTTTTGATGAACCACACAGGATATGATGATATTCAGCAGTTTTCCACACTTCTGGTCTGACACGAAAGCCAACGGCTATGTGTGTTTGCTTGATGACTGTACGGACATGACAGAATCTCCCAATGCAGCCTTGTGAACCGGCTCAAGGTAAATAAGAGCTTTTAAAAGGCCTTGTCTGGTGCAGCAGCTGCAGCCTTTATGGAAAAAAGTAAAAACAGGTGGGACAAGGCTTGTGCTAATCTTTCACATTATGCTGATGGTTGATAACACACTGGTCTCCTCACTCCACACACTTAAAGTACTGTCATGTAATACCCAATACATCAGCAATGTGATATTTGCAGAATGGAAGAGGTGAAGATTGGAAAGATTGTGCTGATTATACTAATAATAAAGTGTTTGATGTGGGGGAAAAATGTTTTTATATATATATATATATATATATATATATATATATATATATATATATATATATATATATATAATTCATTAAAGTAAATAATAAACTAATATAATATATATAATTCATTAAAGTAAATAATAAACTAATATAATATAAAAATATTTGTATTTATTTTGTAATTATTTTGTTTATTCCGGGGGGGTGGGGGTTTACTTCTAATATATAACCCTCTTACTTACCTGTGGAGAAAAAAGTCTGTTCATGACATGAAAAAAAAAGTTATATAACAAAAAATTCTAAACACATTTTAAAATGTAATGTATTTTATTTATTTTATTAAAACAAGTGAATTGTAATAGTTATACAAAATATTTTTTTTACACAGAATTAAATGAGGTAAACACATTTACTTAATTTGCCATTGATGAAAACTTTTAAAGAAATGTAAAAAATTGTGGCAGATAGTTGAAAGTAAAGTGATGTTTGCATTAACGTTTGATGCACCCTCTTGTAATACTATCTCCAATGAAGTGTGATGGTTAAACATGTCAGTCAGAAGGACCCTTTATATCTGAATGGATGGTTTTGGCCAATTTAAAATATGCACTCACAACTGGCCTGTGAGACTAACGGTCTTTGACACGTTTCCAGTGACAAGTAATTTGTCTGTGCACACTAAACATGAAACTGCTGAGCTACTCCACACTATCACAACCAATCAGGAGATATTTGATGTTTAATGTACAGTTACGTGATTGCAGGTTTTTGGACTAATGAGATTTTGTAGTGGGCAGAGGTACAGAGGAGACGCATTAGAAATAAGAGGTACAGAGGAGACGCATTAGAAATAAAACCAAATGACGCTGCATGCGTCTAAGTCCAAACAAAATCCACATTTGAGGGCCATGAATGCTATACAATACAGCATTTGTGACCTCATATTGTGTCTCTTAATGGCTTTATTGTTTCTAACAACATTTCAAAGCACACAGCATTTTATGCAAGCAGCACATTTCTAAACAGTCTTTAATAAACACGTTAATGACAGAGCAACCCTCCAGCTGTACAAGAGTCTTAGTTATTTCTCCAGGCATCAGACATCTTACTTATTCCACAGTCATTAAGAGCTGTGCTCCAGGATATAGCAGAGCTGGTGTAATTACACAGGTACCGTGATGAGGAAGTTAGCAGTGGTATTCATCGTCTTAATTAAGGCATAAACTCTCTGCTCTAAGCTAAAAGCAGCTCTGTTGGTTTAGGCGTCAAGTTATAGCAGCGCACGGGAGCACGTCAGTGTCATCCAGCACATCCACCTAGGGTTGTAGTCTGCATTTGCATGTGGAAAGTAAACCACAGAGAAAGACTGCGATAAGAAAGGACGAGTGAGTCCTATCTGAACAGAACAGAGAGTCAGTAGCAGGTCGAGCTTCACATTCACGTTCCTCCTCAGAGCCTCTGGCGTCTTTCAGGTACTGCGCATGCGATTTGTCTAATTTGCAAGTCTTGGCAAGGGTCGCACCTGTTGCCCCGTCACCGCCTGCAGTCCCAAATCCTTAACAAGCGACAAGCACCCCTTAGATAATCCATTCTACCTTCTATAACAAGGATGCTCTCCCTGGTCTGTCTAGAACAGGGGCATTTTTCTCCGGTGGCGCACTCATATCCGCCATGCCGCTGATGGCTCATTACAGGCCAATTCATAAATATTGTCTCCAGTATTACCACTTCCAGGGGCTCTCAGCTCCCCAGAGATTTATTCTTCTCTTTTACAGCATGCTATTGTTTTCTTCCCTCTTTCTGGTTTTCACACCCCACCCTCCATTCTTCCATACCTCCACTGCAAGACATGACATCGTTTTGACCACCAAATGAAGGGAAAGTTGTGGCCTAGTGGTTAGAGAGTTTGACTCCTAACCCTAAGGTTGTGGGTTCGAGTCTCAGGCAGGCAATACCATGACCGAGGTGCCCTTGAGCAAGGCACCGAACCCCCAACTGCTCCCCGGGTGATGCAGCATAAATGGCTGCCCACTGCTCCGGGTCTGTGTTTCGTGTGTGTGTGCACTTTGGATGGATTAAATGCAGAGCACGAAGTCTGAGTATGGGTCACCATACTTGGCTGTATGTCACGTCACGTCAAAGCCACAGTGCTTGCCACATGATGACGATGGTGGTGGGTATTTGTTCCATTTAGAGTTGAAACAGGGCCAGAGGAACATCAAGTGACAGCAGCCACACAGCAAGGCGAAATGCAATCCTGCTCGATTGAACAATCATATAAGTGATGACAAAGTGCTTTATGACTATGCAGGCTTTGTTGCACTTGGGTTTAGCCCACTAAGGTCTAATGCAGGCAGTCTCATGCAACCTTGCCCCATTTTCACCTCAACTCCAGCTTCCAGAAGTGCTGTCAAGCCTCTTATAACTTACATAAAAAAAGTATTTATTTTTTTAAGCAAAAGACAAAATAGAATGAAAATACGACTACATTAAAAGAAAATACCATCTAAAGTTTTCTGAAGACAGCCAGATCCCCTCAAAGAAACATTCATATAAACCCTCTACCCCAAAATCAATATTTAAATGTTCTTCCGATATTTCAAGCATTGTGAACAGTGCTAAAGTATTTTCCTCTTTGTGTTCGTCTTCAGCATCTCTGGCCTTTGTTAATGGCCATTTACAGACTTCATAATATTTCCACACAAATGACATTTTGGAAAATGCTTGCAATACAGTATGTGTGCAAGTCCTGAACAGAGATCGGCTGAAATACAACAAAAGAGCTGCCAATCGCACATTTGGAGCAAAAACAGTCCGGTTCCGATTTATGGCAGTTTCAAGTTTTCTAACATTAATTGTTTCGGGCCAGCAGTGAACTGTTCGTTCTTGGCTAAAGGAAAACACAATTAAATTTTTTTTTTAATAATAACTTTTCAGGACACTATAAGATTTTCCAGGACATTTGACATTTTCTCAAATTTTCTTGAAAATGAGTCATCAATTTTCCAGGTTTTCCAGGATACATGGGAACCTTTTTTTTGTTGCCTTTTTTCATCTTCATACTGTTCAGGCCTGTTTTTGCAACTTTTTATCCTTTGTAATATTGTGGCACATGGACTATTTGGACTGAGTTTTTTTGATTTACCTTAGCTGACACTTGACAAGACAATTTGGTTTTTAAGCCACATTACCCTTGTTGCTTAAAGTTTAGATCATTAGGCTTCCAAATGTTTCGTAGGACCATGATGGAAACCAGACAGTTTTGCAGGTTAAAGTACAACACTGCACGCAGCTGAGCGTCCCGTGGTGCGTGCTACCATCTGTCCATCAGTGGATTCCCTTTGAGTGTAGGATACCCAGTGGTGTTCCAGAGGTCTGGACCCACATTAGCACAACATCAAACAGGCTTCCTCCTACACGTGCAGCACTGCATGTGCAGCTGCTTATCTTATCTGAGATGGAAGGAGGAAGTCACCCCTCAGGTCCATCCCTGTAGAATTAGGCTTGACCTTTCTCATGCAAAGCTGAGAGAACTTGGAAAGGTTTTCTGCCCCTGCGATTGGGATTGTGTCCAGTGATACTGCTTTAATGGGGCACTTGCTGTGCTATTGTTAAAAATAAAGATAGGTATGACAGGCATTGCCTGATATCTTTAATATGGAATGTGTTCTAATTCCATTTTTATGACAGCACTGTAGTGATGAAAGTTATGTTTAAGGGGGTAAAAAGTGTTTCTTTACTTTTTTTAGTGGCACATAGAGCACAAAGTACTTTTAATTTTATAATTTTATTTGAATCATTTGTGCACTTGTGTGTGTATATATATATATATATATATATATATATATATATATATATATATATATATATATTATTTATATAATTCTAATTTATTGTAATTTTATCTAAAATTTCTTTGTTGTTTCATCATGGACCTCTAAGGGGGTTGCATGTAATGTAAATATAAAAATAATTTATACTTATGTTAATTAAAATGCATAATTTAGTTTAACATTAAAAATGTCACAGAAGTGGTTGCTTGGTGTTTCCAGTTTTTTTTTTTTTTTTTAATGGCTCTCTAAACTACAGATGGCAAAAGACAATCCAGATTGAGACTTGAGGTGATGTGACGCTCCTATTTTAATTCCTCAATGAGCACCTCGGGCTGCGAGCCCAGACTGTGTGCAGTGAACCTCCTGGGGCAGGAAGGGCTAACAACCCTTGCATTGATCCAACGACACACTCAGCCCTCTAACCTGCTGAGTGCTCAGTTCAGGAGAACAATGGAGTACAGCACACATCAATACAGCAGCAGCCTATTGAGTGCACTCCGCTTAGTAAAGCCGACTGATGAGGTTGAATCTCCCAAGTATCTGCAAAAGCAAGACAGACACCTTCAGTGTCTGAAAACCCTCCCAAAAAACCTTTCTTTCCCTCTCTTTGAAAAGATATACAGACGTGGGCCTTCTTTGTGTTCCGTGCTACAGCTTTCGACCATCTTACCCTGTTACTATGAGTCAAGGTGGGCCAAAAAGACTGGCAAGCCTCACCTACAGTACCACTCCAAAGAGTTGGCGATTGGGATGGAGGAGGCTTTCTGGGCAGGAATGCACTGCTTGTCCCATAAGACACTAAATGATGTACAAGTGCATTTATTACAGCAGCCCCTATAAATCTGAGCCTGGCCTGAACTCCGGGGAGAGGTTAATGGATTACAAAGGGATGCGGTATCGAACCTCTGAGAAGTTTATACACCACATCAATATGTGCAAGGCTATTGATCATTTAGACCTTGACAGACAAATTAAATTCATAAACTTGATAATGCACTGGAATATTTGTATTGCTTACTACAGTGGAATGGGGACTTTTTTACATTTTTTAAACAGTGCTGCTTTAGGATCAAGGTTTATCGACTAAAATCACTTAATAGAGTCCACTGAAAACGTCAAGAATGCTGATCTAATGTGAAATCCTTAGTTAATACCATGCAGACTTTATCAACACTTTCTTTTAGGCATCTACATGTACATCCAAATTATAAAAAAAAAAAAAAAAAAAAAACAAAAAAAAAAAAAAACAGGCAAATAATTTACATTTAATAATAATTTGTACTTATATAAACTGAACAGCATCATTTAAATTTCATAAATTTATTTGTATAATCTTTTTGTCTATTTTGGAACAACACAGCACCTAATACTAAATAAATGCATGTATTACATATTAATAATTTACATTAATGAATAATTAATTCATGAATACTATACCTTCTTTCTTATATCTAAACATATTTTTGTTCTTTTTTGTCACAATGAAACCATGATACCATTTAATGTAAGTTAAATTGGTACATTTATTCCTGATCAAATGAAAAATCAACAGGAAAAAACAAAACAAAACAACAAGGAAATTTTTTAAATCAAATTTATTACAATTATGTACATTCATCTTTTCATATGAGAAATTCTCTGTGACAAATACCGACAGGGTGTCAACAACATCAACAGAGCCACATACAGCAACAATGTGCATTTCATATAAACTCTTACAGATCTTTGTTGTAAGCTTACTTATAAAACAGATCCAGCACACACACACACACACACACACACACACACTCAGCTCATGTAAATGAGACCGAATGCTTAAATCCCTAAACTGAGTTGCTGAAACTGAGCAGCAGGATGTAGATTCTTAACAAATCTATCATAAAAACAGTTGGAGATGAGAATGCAATATTAAAAGAGATATAGGCACTGAATGTGTGGCTTATATAATGTTTAATTCAGTAGCCCTCATAGCGGCTTTACAATGATTAGCTAAAATAAGCATACTATGTTGTTTAAAGGCCTCTGCTGCTATGCTACTAGAAACATGCTGCCAGTTGCAGGAACTCCTGAATGTGGTTTTAAGCAAAACTGATACATGCACACACACTCACACTCAGTCTCATTCTGAAGCCGATGGTCTTCCTTCCTTCTTGCCTTTCACTTCTACTATCAGTAACTCTGAAATGATACTTCTGACACCAATAAATGCAATTTACTTTCAAGATTAAATGGACTTTACTGATTCCTTTAGAATGATAGTCCACCCCCCCTCCCCCCAAAAAAAGAGTTATTTTCAATTTCATGTCATTCCAAACAGCCTTTATAATTGGTTTTTGTGTAAGTTTTTCGAGTAAGTTATTTAATGACAGTTCATAGTGACCAGTTGAGCTCCTAAAAAGAAAAAACTGAACAGATCTTCAGCTGTTAACTAAAGAACCACAGTGGCAATATTGAGTTTAACTAAAGAACATGATCAGTCCAATTTCGTGAATGAACTGTGTAGTATGACTTGTGAACCAGATCAACTGGTTAATCGAAAACCATTCATGAATCTGACTGATCTGGTTCTTTCATTGTGTTTTTGGTGTGGTTGTATGGAAAGGAGCAGTGTGAAATCTTTTCAAAATATCCTTTTGTGTTCCACAAAAATAAAAAAGGCTGCATAAAGCTTTAAGTAAATTACAGATTTATTTTTTTCACGCTGAACTATTCCTCTAATGTTCAAAAAAAGTTTCTGCATATCAAATGAACACACGCGGTTTCACTTGACATTGTATCACATGAATATATGCTATTCTTGTGTGGGTTAGTGTTAAGCCAACCCTAGTCTAGGAAATAAGAAGACATACACACTTCCAGAAAAGCTGAGCTCTCATTGTGACACCACAGACCCACAATTCACCTGGCTGCGCTGTAATCCGGTTACTCTGAAGGTCATTTGTTAAAAGTGAAAATGTCACAATGGATCTGACACTCTAGTCACTCCAGGATCTCTCTGGCTTTGTTTCTCATCAGCTGGCGAGTGAGTAATTTCATTAGTTAAATATTCATACCTTACTCTCCGTTTGCATCACGGGGAAAATTTTTTCTGCTTTTTTTTTTAATCCTCTCAGGACTTTCTGAGAGAAAAGCCCCCAAAGAGAAAAGCACAACTGTCAGCACCTCCGCTGAAGCATCCATTGTTTTACACAGTTTAATTACAAAACCCCAGCACCGTTTCATGTTAAGATTATTCACTGCAGGAGGCCTTTATAATTTGGACTGGAGGGTCTGTCATGTAATATAATACAATATAACAGGCTTTCAGTATTAGATTTCCGATTTTAGCCTCCTTGACATTTCAAGCCGCATGAACTAATACATCTGTTATTTGTCGATCATTTGATTATTAACATACTTCATAAACCAAATCAGCTACCCTGCTGGAGACTGGAGAGATACGACAGAGACAAACACATTTCTCTTTCACCTCATTGTCTGTGTTTTCATACGTGTTTTCCCTCCGTCTCTTTCTTTCTCCCACCGAAATCTCAAATCCACCATCACTCCGATCACAAAACACAAGGCCTCGTTGTTACACAGACTGCTGAAGCCCGGTGTACTACACAATCTCAAAACGTTTGAAGGAGAATTGCTTCACTATTACAGATTACAAGGTCTACCACCGGTTCATACCACCACAACAAACACGCTGATCCAACAATGTTCGGACTGTGTGAACTAGTTTACTGCTAAACAAAACAAAAGAAATGGCATAGAAAGTCCAACAATCTCAGATCACAACTTTCTGATTTCATTGGTGCCTCTGATTTGTCTCTACAGTCCCTACACTGCAAATTATGACGTTTGTATTGACTTGAAGTGTTATGGAACACTTAAATGGGCTTTTTTTGGGGGGGTGGGGGGGGTGGGAGTACTACAGTCTCTAGTAAAACAGCTAGCTAGCATTTTAAGGGAAATGCACGGATTGCATAAAAAAAAGTCATATTTTCTTTTGTTGTCTTTCCAGAAATTTCTGTTGCTGTGCTTGTTCAGGCTTGCAGAAGGTTTGTGCCGCCACTCTGGTTTGCACGTTAAAAATTCAAAAGGGTAAAGAACTGCAGTGAAAGGAACATAATCCACCTCACCTGGTGCTTTCGTACAGTGTCAATTGATGCTCACGGTAGCTGTTTTACTGCAATGAGGGTGTGATATCAGAACTTAAATGAACTCTAAGGAAACTGAGAGAAACGAATGGATGGATGAAGTTCGGAGTTTGTTTCTAATCGACCTCACTCTCGTTGCTCGCACCCTCTGGACGCCGCAGCTTCTCCACCTGCTCGTTTATCTGTCCGTCACCTCCTCTCCTGTCCTCTGTCTGCACGCTCAGGTGGTCTTCCTCATCCGCATGGGTCACGTCGTCATCCTCATCTTCATCCTCATCGTCCTCTTTCTTCTCCTCCTCCCCCTGGACTTCCATACGGACCTGGTCTTTCAGGTCCAGAGGAAGAATGGAGCCCAGGCCTACGTCTCCGTTCAGGCAGTGCGAGCTGGACGGGGTAGCCTGGGAGCTGTTGCCCTCTTTGATGGGGGAGGAGTTGGTTGACTCGTTGCTGACAGGGGAGATGTCACTACTGCTGTTGGTGTGGCTGACGGACGGCGGGTTGGACAGCGATCCGGGTTTGAGAGGGATTTGCCAGGATGGGATTTTGGGAACAGAGGGTGAAGCGGGGAACTGCCTCCTGAGAAGAAAGAGGACGTGAATAGAAAATTACAAGTGTTTTCTTCAAATTGCTTGCTGAAATCTCTTACAACAGAGTACACATTGTGCCTCAGGCTTGATTCTGCCTAAAATATGCACAAGTTAGTCCAGCTATTGTGCTTTGGAAACACGAGCAGATTTGTCAGTCTGAAAGTACATGAGAGATTATGTCCATATGTGCTCCACACCTGCTATCTGATTCAAAACAAATCACAACAAGCATGTCCTCACAACAAAGGTAAAATAAATTTAAAAGCGACTTCAGATATGTACCATCAGGGTGGTTTTGTTTGAATATATGAGGCAACAAGTTGAGCAGATGGTGAGCTTGCTTCATATTTACAGCGAAGTTCTCACATCTTGAGAAGGACAACCAGACACAACATTCAGACACTGGAAGAAAAAGGTAATTGCAGCTTAAAATGTTTAATGAGAACGAAACAGCAGACAAACGAAAGCTTTTATCTGTGCGAATTTCAGATGTATGAGATTACTTGGATATGAATTTGCATGATACATACATAATCAAGTAAAGATTAATGAAAGTGAGGGAACATCCATCTTGGGGCATCGAGGGAACCTGTTGGATGCATCAGGCCTCATTAACCAGTAATGAGCCGGTTCCAGCTACATGCCCCGATGAAGAGAACGATATGACATACAGATCAAACCATTCCAGACACATTTATCTGCCAAATTATCCCAAGGCATACTAATATCAGCTGCCCTGAGTGAGAAACAATGCTCTCCACTCTTTTCCACAGTGACTGGAACATCAACTAAAGACCTCTTTCATGATGTTAAATGTTAAGTACATGTATCTTATTCATTTCGAGCACCAATTTTAACACTGTAAAGAACAGAAAAATGACTTGACTTTATGTCAGACTTTATTTTGCACAAACAAAAACAAGGCTGTGTGGGAGGAAAATATAGTTTGCTCAGTGTCAAACTGTTGTGTATCAGAAAATAGGTCCAAGGTCATGTAATATTTATCATTTTTATTATATATATATATATATATATATATATATATATATATATATATATATATATATATATATATATATATATATATATAGTTTGTTGTTGTGGAAAACCATTTTTAATGTTTAGTGGGCGGACAGATTGACACCCAAATACACAACATTCTAAATGAACATCCTTCATTGCCACATTTTGTCCGTCAAATCAAATATGCCATCTATTGTCACAGGTTTATTTAAAAAAGTGAAATGTTACCTGCTGAGAAGAAGACCCTTCAGAGACACAATCTCAGCCTTGAGTTCACTGATGCTCTGAGACTCCAGCATGCGGTTGGTGGCAGATGAGGCCTGTAGACACAAAATTACCAATGATCATCATCATCCTTATTGTTTTGAAAACAAATCTAAAAACACTTATTATTTACTACTATAGGCTTTCCACACCTCAATCCATTAACCAATGATTATTCTGAACCCTCTGTAAACATAATCATGGTTATCTTTTAAAATGTTGCTTAACTGACCTCTATCTGGGGTTTAAAAAGTTATGTATCCTCTACTGTCGGTAAAGATGGAAGATCTGCCCCAGAATGTGAAAGCTCTACCATATCTGGCCTTATTTACAAGAACCTGTTGTATTAGTATGCAGCATATGCAAAAACTTGAAAAACATCAGCGATCTGTTAAAGTGTGACTTTTTCTAATTTGATTTGTCAGTCACTCAATGAACACACAATAATCTGATGCATTCAAACTGCCAATACAAGACAGTGAAAGTCTTCAAAGTCTTGATATCAAACTACAACTACACTGACGAGTCCCAGGTAATGTGTCATCTCTACCAAGAAGGACCAGATCTTTTTTTTTTTTTTTAAAAAGGCTAAGGGAATTAATCATGCCATTTTTACATATTTTTCCATATTGCAGACTGCTGATTTGAACAGGACAGAGGTGTTTGATAAGATGGCTCTGGCACAACAATGGCAGTATTCATTAAGTCAGGGAGGTTTTTATTAAAAGAAGCCTTATCACTAACTGCTTGCCATGGGATGAATTGCTGAAGGGTGTGATGGCCAATTGAAGTGGCCAGCAAACATTTGAATAGCAAATGACTTCAAGGGAAAAAAAAAAAGCCCCAAAAAAAATCAATCCATCATTTTTCCTCCTAAAGAGACAGGCGGTTGGTAAGAGAAACCCTCTTCAGTGACAGAGATTTGTAGCACCTCCAAATTTCAATATCAGTTCTCCAAATGTTCTAACAGATTACCCCAGGCTCTCAAGAGGCTACATGGAGCCAATGACTCTTTGAACCGTCCACAAACAAACAGCCCACATCTACCCCATAATCCCATTCCACTTCTTCTGCCCACTGAGTGGGGGAAAACGAGAGCAGGAAGAGGAAGTGAAAAAAGGGCTGGGGAGAAAAGGAAAATAAAAGTGTAATTAAGAACATCGGAGTCACTGGGGGCAGCTAGTTAGAAAGTAGAGACCCCCTATCGAGAGGAGAGGGATAACTTGGACTCTTCCACATGTAATTAAATCTAAAGTAAATTAATTGAATCACATCTAAAAAAGGATCAGAATCACTTACAGCGAGGGCTGGGGAGGGATAGTGGTTTTGTCTCCTTTCTGCTCCTAAAGCCCTCAGATAAGTGCACCGTTTTCGAAGAGGCCACATCTGATCCAATCCGAGCGCATTAGGCCTGGTGAAGACACTCTTATTACAGGCCTCACCTCATTATGGCCATCTTAAACCCACACTCCCTACGGCACCCAGTATAATAAGGCTGGAATGTACCTCGTGCTCATTTTAACTTTGTAATGGGGAAAAAAAAATTAATTGCTTCGGAGGCTTAGCTTACACTTCTCGGACATAAAATCTAAATAATATTTTAACAGAGGCTACAAAGAACCTCTCAGCCGGTGGTGTTTAAAGTTCCACGGTTGCAATTCTTCATTTCAGGAGCCGAACGCACATGCACACATTTAGTGATGACCGTTTAATTGCTGCTAAAGGCCTTTCTCTGCATGTCTTTGACTGTGTGAGCAGCCATCCAGTCAGAGGGGTCAGTGCAGTGTGATCGGGGTCTGTCACCATCTTAAGTGTGAACAAAGCTTTGCTTCAGTCTGGGTAATTATTTAAGGAGGTGGAGCGTACTGTACTAGAGAGGTATATGCATGTACTTCCACCGAGTCAGACATGGAATACATTAACGCAAATGTCTGCAGAACATTAACAACAGATAATGTTAAGAAGCATTAAGAAAGGCAAGTTAAGAAATGTCTGAATGCTTATTGATTCACTGCTTCCCGCTCTGATGCATTTTTTCTCTGCTTAATGCATGTATATTTATGGTGGAATCAGCTTGAAAATAAATCCCAAGGGAGTGTTTTCTGGTGAAAACACTGGTACAATTTATTTGAGCCTGTTTATTCACTTTCCCAGTGGCAGGGCATTCTGCGGTTGAAGGCGGAAAAAAAATCGAAGCGCTCCTAATCTTCCACGAGCAGCCACTAATAAAGACAGCTATCGTTGTATTCAAACGGCACAGCAACTGAACTCAACCAGACAAGAGGATAATGCTTTATACAGTATATGTGGAGAATGAGATGCAACATTCTGCCTGTTATTCAGTATTAAATATTATCAAGGTGAACAAGGTGCTTTTGCTTAAAAATAAGAACTCTTAAATTTAACTCAACAGATACACATTCTACTTCACAAAACAGTATACTGATGACAAATGAGTTGTACACAAACTGGCTGAAACTTGACTTACACTAAAAAAGAAATTCAAAACAAAGCTGTTTTGGAACTGACAAAACTGGCAGTTAAACACTTGCTGATAATCTCAAAATAGTCAAATATTAGCAAATATATCAGTCTACCACTACTCTAACGCATTTTACCATATTTAATCCATTCCACAGAGAATTAACTCCGAAAATATGACTCAGAGAAAAATGCAGATTCTGCTTTTAAAAGGACAGTTCGTTCAAAATTGAACATTCTCACATTGTATGGACAAAAATAAGTTATACATTCTGCAGAAGAAAGTTATACAGGTTTGGAACAATATGAGGGTGAGTAAAAGACCATTTAAATTTTTGGGTAAACTATCCATTTAAAATTATGCATTCCCAAAATATATTGTTAATATATTATAAATATATAATAAAATATATTGACTATTGAAACAAAAGTATAATGATTTGTAGAGCCTGATAAAGTACTTGAGTATTTTGATCGGTACAAAGAAAATGCAATAAAATTACATTTCTCTAGAAGTTCCAACCGACTTTCAGTCTTAATCAGTCGACAAAGACTTCATC
Source organism: Cyprinus carpio (assembly GCF_018340385.1). Classification (NCBI taxonomy): domain Eukaryota; kingdom Metazoa; phylum Chordata; class Actinopteri; order Cypriniformes; family Cyprinidae; genus Cyprinus; species Cyprinus carpio. The sequence goes on along the minus strand of NC_056594.1, from coordinate 14,825,191 downwards.
AATCGCCATTTGAATAACAGCTTCAGGTGAGCATGAGTAAATTTAATCTGGTGAGCATTGAGGAAATACAAAGTATGTAGCCAATGACACGAAAAGAAAATGTTAAACTATGAGCACAAACATAGCCACAGTTTAAGTGACTGCTAAAGAGAAACAGGCCCACTGTGCTCATACCACAGAATATACTTTATTTGTGTGGCTTTGGAAATATATAGATATACAGTATAAAAATGTTTACATAGCAGCTGAGGAAACAAGAGTCACCATGTGTTTTAGGTTAAATACACATTTCAGCATTAGAGAGTTTAATTGCCAAGCTTGGCGCATTCCACACCCCAAATAAGCAACTCAGAAAACCACACAATGAAAACGATGCACAGCCAAAAGGCTTAACACGTGTCCTTAATTTCATGCTCTGAACCTGAAAATAATTTCCCGAACTTCCCATATGGCCTCTAGACAACAGGGCCCCGCATCTCTCAAAACAAAATGTAAGATCAGCGCAAAGTACACTTTATGATTTGTTTAATGGGCGTTTAGATGTGAAGTATACTTTATACACACTGCTGCTTTCCGGCAGGGCACTCATGACAAATGAAGCTTTTTAATTTAATCTAGAATTTGACAGAGAATTTCAGCCATTTTTACTTGATTTAGGGCAGCTGTTGTGGATGATGACCTAAAGTTATTTGAACAATAGATCAATTTTTTTCTGGAACTAGTGGAGGCGGGTCTCTTTAACAGCAGAGGTGAACTGGAGATTATTTGGCAATTCAGTTTATATATGACGAACTTCAAGACGACGACGGAAGGATGTTGGAGGGGAAAATGTTGTGGTAAGTCTGCAATTCTTGCAAACTTGAGGGTGAGAGATTCATATTTTCACTTAAGTTTCAGGCCAGATGTGTTTGCATATGTTTTCCTACGGGATCCAGATGCTTCAGTAAAACCCCCATGCGCTTGACAAGCTGTGGACATAAAACGCCCTCAGTTGTGATTCCAAAGTGCTTTTTGGAGCCTGTTACGAGATGATTTATCGGAGCATCGTAAGATACGAAGTGCGTAGAGTTACACATTCTGAGGTATGGCAATGTGTTTTCAGCAGGCGATTTCCCTCAGATGACTTTTCTTTATAGATAAGTACGTGTCTTTAGAAAAGATTTGAAGGCTGTATCATCATGAGCATTCTTGTGAAAGATAATGACATCATAATGCATTAAATTAGCATGTGATAAAGACAACAAAATCAGCACTGCCACAATAGACAAACAACAAAGATGAATTCTGTATCTTTCTGTGCATTCCTTATTCTTATGCTGTTGACTATTAATGTGGGTTGTAAGGCAGAGTGATATAAATAAATAAATAAATAAATGAGCTTTTGTTAATGTTTCTCAAAAGTGGAAACCAATAAAAATAGCTATATATAATATTTATTTATTATATAAATATATACTGCTGCTTAAAATAACTAATAATATACAATAATAAAACTAATTATTTAAATAATAAAATATATATAAAACATACATTTTTAATTGTTTAATATTGATTAAATATTTGTTTATACTATAGAAAATGTATTCATCCATTCATTTAGCTTTTTTAGCTTTTGTTAGTTTCTCAAAAGTGAAAACCAATAATTTTTAAACCAATAAAAATTACTATATATTCTACATATTTACTACTAATTACTTTATAATGTATATATTTACTACTTTAAATAATTATTAATATATGTTATTCTTATAAGTATATTTGTTTTATATTTAAAAACATTTTAGTTTATATTGTAAAATTATTTAGATTAATATATTACTACTTATATATTAACACTTTTAACCTGTGATGTGCTGCCACATATCATGAGAAATCCTCCATCACACAACCCTGCAGCTTATAAACCAGCTAAATTTAAAAGCTATTAATTATGAACAATACACAAAATATATACAAACTAACTGTAAAGGCAACATTCCCAAGCATTATTTATGAACAATAAAAGTTTCCTTCGTAATTCTTTAATTGACAGACCTCTAAGTTGGGGCTCAAAGAAAATCCTACTGGTCCATCTCTTCTAGTTGCAGTATGGGTGAGGGTTAAATGAGGTTTCAACCCAGATGAAATTAGCATAAAGCAAATGACAGATACAGGAGAGATCAGGAGGGGGTGTCAGCGTGGGTTCACGTCCTGTCCCTGGATGGCTTGCTTCAGCGTTCTGGAGATGGCCGTTCACGTTCTTTATGGAGCTCCCATGACATGCCTTGTCCTGCTGATGCACATTTTTCTATTCTCAGCAGCATATGAGTTCTGTCACCACTAATATTTACATCAGGGTGAGGCATCAGTTTCAGTGTCACTGAATAATGCCATGTGTTGTTTTAAACTCAAAGTGGCCTTGTTTTATAGAGGCTGTGCCCCTGAAACTGAGTGCCACAAAGGGCCTTAGGAAAATGCACACTGAAGGGAGCATTTAAACTCAACAGATCAACAAAACAAGTAAAGACAATCATTCATAATATCTCTGAGAGAAATGACATAACCAGGGAGGAATGCAACTTCCTTTTCACATTTTACAGTAACTGCAATCTCTGTATCTAAGGTATTTCAGAGGATGAAAGGGAAATTCTGCATTTCTGACCTGTTAATTACGCAGTTTAATAGTGCTTACGTAATGCACATGGAATTATGTTCTCTGATGATGTCTAAAACAACAAAAAAACACAAACAGGAAAATGAAAAGAAAAAAAATCGGCTATCACTCTATTCACATCACATTCTTTTCTTACATATAGTCTGTAATGACAGGAATGCCAGAAAGCGGAGGAATGTTCAGATTGTATGATTTTCCTTTTCAGTCACTTCTGTTGAATCAAACCAAAATGTTGCTTTATCTCTCCATATGGAAACTTACTGCAACTACAGCACTACCTGACAAACTGTAAAGTGTTAGCTCACCCAAAACAAAACAGAGATGTCATGTAGTCATCCTCATCGTTTTTTTTTTTTTTTTAACAAATGTAGATACAACAGGCTTTATTTGAGAAGAACAGGCCTAAAGGCATTATTTACTGGATACTTTTACCTCTGCTGCATCACTCAAATCTCATTTGCACTTACATTTAATTCAAAAATAAACAAACCAGGTTTAACATCAACTATGTCAAATGACAAGTTTTTGTGTCTTATTGACGTCAAACCTGATTCAACATTCCTTGCTGCATGTTATTTGAATTTAATAAAGTTTAAGAGCTGTGGTGAAGGGGAAGATTTTCAGTGAATAACAACTTATATTTTGCCTTGTTATTCAAATAAAATTATTGACTTCATTAAATCCTTAAAATTCATAAGAGAAGATACTTAGGTGTAACATCAGCTAAGCTGTCATATGGACTACTTTTATGGTGCTGTCTATCATGAAAAACAGTATACTGGATTTTCCATGAAATATCTTTTTTGTGGTTCATAGAGAAAAGTCTTATGGGTTTAGAACAACATGAAATGAGCGTGAGTAAATGATGACGGAATTTACATCATTATATTTTAATTTTCCCCGTTTAACAATTGTGGCAAGTGTCGTTTGATTACCTGTGAGTTAGCCAGCTCTTGTGTCAGCTCCTGTATTTTCTTCTGTTGCTGGACCAGCAGCTCCTGCACTGAAGCCAGGGTCATCTGCAACTGGGTGACTGCATTCAAAAACACAAAAATTAAGATAAGACTACACCCAAAACAATTACCAGAACTTCACGAGCAAAGAAACGGCAGGTTTAGTCAAGATCCAGCGCAAACCGACGTATCTGTTTGTTTGAAAGCATTACAGACGATCAACACGCAGTGGTTTTCTCTTTGATTTAGCCTTCAGCTCAATCAGTAATATAAGACACCTCTATTTGTACAAGATTAATCACCTACGTCTGCTCTTATATCAAATCAGGGTCTCTTAACCTCCATTAGCATGGGTTTGAAACGCTGGCTCTATGGAACTCTCCAAACAATCAACAAGATGGAAAAAAATAAAAAAAAAAACCTGCTCATTTGGGAGGCAGGAGGGCTAGACACTACTGTCCTCACTAATCTTACTAAATACAGCTCATTTTCCTCCCTCTCTGAAGATTGAATTATTGTCAGATTGTGCCGGTCCCGAGGATTAGAGAAAGCTCAAGAAAAACAGCCCTAGCAGGGCCAGAGTTGGTGTTATTAATGGGGGTATCATTTCAAATAACCCAGAGCACAAGTTGCTCTCCCCCTGTTTCCAGTCACACATGCATTCCCAAACAATGCATTAAGTTTCCAAACTGATTATGTTACAGAAAACCAATAAACGCCTCTATAAATCATGCTCTGTAAAGTGTTAAATCAACTCTAATTAGATTAACATCAGCAGATATTATTAGCTGCCGACTGTTGGCTCTCCAGCGCACAGTTCCAGAGCTCTCCTTTCATAGAAACAGCATTTCCACTTTCTGCTTAAGAGCTGTTACATGTTTCTTTCTCTCACAGCCTTCGTCTGTCTCATTAGGTGACTACTTACAAAATAACAGACGATGAAGTTTTTCTTGCTGAATAGTAATGATGGCACAAACTTGTCCTTTCAGATTAGTGCATTAGTATTAACAAAATATCTGAAATACGATTTATTTTTCTCTAAAAACATATTTAAAGTAACAGTTAACTCAAAAAAATGAATTCTGCCTTGATTTCCTCATGTTGTTCATAACTATTACAATGTTTATTTTTCTAACCCTAACACATAAGGAGATATTTCTCAGAATGCACATTCAAGCCTGGTTGCTTGGTTCATGCATCACAAGTTTGAATGTGTGTTTCAATGCTATATGACAGAGGGGAATATTTTCAGATATTTTCAATATTTACAGTCCCTAGACATACCAGTCATATGGCTACAGAAAACTTGATACATAGCAAACCATATGGGATTCACAACAAGTAAATGACGGCAGGTTTTTTTTTTTTTATTGTTGGGTGACCTATCCCTTTAAAGAAAGAAGAAAAACTACTTCTTAGTATATGTCTGACATAAAGCAAAAATAAAGCAGGAATGCCACCCACTGCCTACGTCAACAGCAATTCCAACAATTTTACACTGAGAATGAGCAGCAACTGCACCAGACTTCTAAATCCACAAACACTCACTTCATACTCAAAACACAAGAAATAATGCCTCCATTTAGTGTGGCTCGGGTTTCCACAAACGTTCTCTTTGGAGAAAACAATTGGCTGAATCTGAGATCCTGCAAGTGGCTTCGCAGCTGCTGTGAGGAGGCAGACAGTGTGTATAGCGTAAATTATTCAGTAAATACCTCAATATAATGTACACTGCATATGTCCAGGCCTGTCTGAGCCTTTATTGGCCAGCTGGTCACCAATATGCTCTCTTTACACAAAGAGACCAAGCAGCTAGCACAATTCCATTACAGCCGGCACGAGCGTGAGTGTGCGCAAGCAACAAAATGCTTCCAAGACCTGTTCATTAATTGTGTGTGGAAAGTTGTTGGGAAATCATAATGGGAGTCAAGGCCTACACTTAAAGGCTGCAGGAGTAATTGAGTCACATTCAAAGGAATACAGCATTCCAATGCACTTGGCACTAGAGAAATACATGAACTTTTAACAAAGGAGTGCGGGCAATTGGCAAGAGCGGCAGTCACTTGCTATTACTCACGTTGAGAGAAGAGGGGGAAACTCACTCCGTAATTGCAACCCTCTCCCAAACTGTTAACTGAAACAGTCATTAACTACAATAGCAACTTGGCTACTGCAGCCACGGCAAATTAGATCAGCGGCGTGACTGACTGAGTGACTGCGGGTAGGTACGGCTCTTCCAGAAGAAAACGACAGAGTGGCGGAGGGAAGGAGGGAGAGAGGGGGGAAAAAAGATTGTCAGGAACAAGTGTTTCACAAAGGAAATATGAAAAGCAGCTTCAGTTCGGAACAATTTAAATACTCTTATCATCTGAATTTGAATGTGACGCTAAACAAAACAGGAATCCTGCTAAAAACCAAACAAAATGAGGGCCAGACAGGCAGCGTAATACAAAGTAAGCTTTTTTTTTTGCATATATGAACCAAAACGGCAATGAAGAGGCTCATTTGATAATCAGATAAAGAAACCCACATCAAGCTTGCACGCAATGGCTCACAATCGACTGCCTTTTAGTAACCCTCCCCAAACCAAAAACTGGGCAATGGGCAATGTAATACAAAGATGCAGCTGACTAAAATCACTCGCCTTTATTCTACATGCCCCAAATTTGCTTATTTTGATCTACGGGATATAGAAAACAAAACTATATGCATAACAGAAGACTATGCTGAGACTAGAAATCCATGCAGAGATCCAGATCATTTCCATGGTTTTATAAGGCAAATATTAATATGGCTAAACATTATTAAATATTTTTAATAATGTACATTATAATGTAGTGATGCCTAAAGTCATTGCCAAAATAACTGCTTTCTGTTTTAAGCTTTTTTTATTTTTAACGTATTTATACAAAATAAGAAACATTTTGATGTTGGAAAATTATCAGTTTATCGGTATCAGACAAAAATTGGAATACTGGTGCATCCCTATTTTCAATGCTTAAATATACTTAAGGAAGACAATACCATTCATTAAGTATGCAAATAGACATGAAAAAAAAAAGACCAACTACATTTCAGCATAAAACTAGTCTAACTTGTATTAGCAAATCTTTTTTTGAACTTTAAAAAGAAAAGACATTACAAATAGATTTAAAGCACAGCTAAATCTGAAATTATTTACTAAAAAACCATGAGAAGTAAGTTCAGAGGTTTAGAACAAAACCTTAACCAGACGAATATCAGAGTGCTTCTTTATAAAAACTGTAAGAAAATAAACTGCATCATTTGTCCTGCATTGTCTTTCTTTAGAATAAATAAATAAATGAAACATTACAAGAGTGAATTGTCATTTACACAGAAGGAGCCACCCAGCTGCAAGTCGACTGTGGCACTAACGAGACAAAGTTTCTTCGGGAAGTGTCCCGCTTTCATGGTTGCCGGGATGTTTAATTACACCGGGTGCGTAGTGGGTAAAGAGAGGAGGAGGAGAGAGAAGAGGCATCCCTCTCTGACAGACTAGCTGAGATTCCTCACCTGTCCAAGACGGGAGACGCACCTGTCACCACACACTTAATCACCAGCGCGCTCGGGGCCCAAGCAGGGAGCCACACCACCACGCCGAAAATTAAAATGAACTTTCTTGCCATGCAGTTAAGAGAGCAAAAAAAAGAAACGCTGTCATTCCTCTTCCCCTCATTAATATTCTGAGGTTAAGAGCTTTTCAGCGAAACGTAATTAATTGAAGCTGAGCTGACAGTAAACAAGCAATTTCAAATTAAAGCAAAATGACAGGACCGTCATTTGTAAAATGTGAGCAGATTTTGGCGACAGATAAACGAAGGAAAATGTTAAGGAGGAAAAAGTGATGAAGATATTAATCTTCACCTGTCTGTGTCAGCGTGCCACTCATTTCCGCGATGTTGCTCTCGATCCGCTGCAGATGCTTCTTGTCCTCTTTGCTGCTCATAATGAGGGGAAGGATGTATTTCTGCAATTAAAAACACGGCACGCTATTAGAATTCCACTCAGGAACAAGGAAAACAGGCAAACGGACCAGGACACACTCTGTCGCTACACGTCAAAAAATAGACAAAGGGCTAATCTATTAGTGTTAGTGTAGTCAAACTCAACTAAAACCCTCACTGAAGGCTTCTTGTATTCATTTAATGTCATGATTTAGTTTTTAAAAGCTTTACAACATGTTTGATAAGAAATATTGTGAAATAACATTTTCAAATAAATAATTTCTGTGAATTTGTAGCAGTCATTACTCCAGTCTTCAGCATCACATGATCCTTCAGAAATGATTCTAATATGCTATTCTAATAACTGTCACAATTAGGTGTTAATCTTGAGCAAAATAAACTGACATAAAATAAACCACAAATTTTAAAAACAATACAATACACCCTAATTTATATAACAGAGTTGAAATTGATAAACATCACCATTAAACTAAATATTTCCCTAAAATAAAGACTGGCTAAATCCTGTTTTGAAACTTAATGGAAGTGATTAATTATGAATAATGAAACAGACTAGTTAAAGCTACATTTGAGAGAGGCTGGATAAAGACAGCACGTTTTATTAAAGCTTACAGTGTACAGTATCAGTACAATATGATATTAAACAGGGATGGGGAGAAGAAAAGAAGAAGGGAAAAAATCAAAACAATACTAGTGCTTGAGCTTGATTTCACAGCATCAAATTCAGTATTGTGTTTGGCAACAGCAGATAAAACATCATTATATTCATTATTATTAATAGGCCTGCATTCATGCTGAAAAAAACAAGACCTTTTGTTTTTATAATCCCTCTCAAAAGTCTTGTGGTTTTCTCACTTCATCCAGAGCAATTTGCCTCAATGGCTGACACAGAGGCCAAGAATTAAGCATCAGGGCATGACTCTGGGTTCAACATCATTAAGTCTTTTAGCCCACAGGCTGGCTTCTCCATTTGAACATGTCACCTTCTGAGGACAATTGCTTGTCAGAGTTTAAGCCTTGTAGAACAACATCTCCAAACACTGAGAATAAGCGGTAAAGGTCAGACGGCTAGCGCTTCCAGTAGCTGCTGCCTGGTTCTAATGCCATCGCTGTTTTATTTCCAAACCCATGCGTCGATTTGTTTCCCCAGACAAACAAACAGCACCTCGATGAGGAGATTAACATGCCATTTGGTGAATAGCTGGGTGCTGTAAAGCGTAATGTGTGTGTGCAGGCTCTCCGTCTGGAAAACAGTTGGCCTTAACAGGTTTTCACAGCGGCGCAACCGTTGTTGACACCGGCATAAGTAATAAACACTTTTAAGTTGAAAAAAATCAGAATGAGTGTCAACACCAGGGTAGTTAATAAGAGAGCTGCTGTGAGCGCTGTTTACAATGTGCTCAATAGCATAAATAAAGTGGAGGAGGAGGCCGGGGCATATGGTGGCACCGGTGAGCCGTTCCCGACATGACAGCAGTGAGAGCTTTCGCACCAGGGAGCAGCACCTCCAGCCATGGTCACAGATCCACCGAACAGCAGAGATGCACGCGGGGGACTGGAGAACCACAAACTGTGTGTGTGTGTGTGTGTGTGTTGTGTGAGCGAGGCGCAAAGAACGAAAATGAGAAACGAGCGAGCAAGAGAAAGTTACAAGAGTAAAAAAGGAGGACATTTATGCATTTTCTGAAGAAAATGCGAGTGGTGCTTGTCTGCACAAGAATGAATTTAATAATGCTAAGAGTATTGTGAACGGTTGCCAAGGCGTCATTACTTGGTTATGTTTGGAGTGTTTTTCGTATGTTGCTAGAACATTTCTAGTCAAAGAACTCACACCAAAGTCTCTATTATACTGTCATCACTAATCATGTCTATTTTTTGCCCATTGTATTGTCTGCCAAGAAAAAGTCTTATATACTTATGGTTCATACTACCATTCAAAAGTTTAGGGTTGGTAAGACTTTTTAGTGTTTTTTGAAATGCAATTAATTTTTGTAATATTTTTAAAAGAAGTCTCTTATGCTCACCAATGATGCACTTATTTGATCATAAACACAGTAAAAACAGTGATTTTGTGAAAAATTATTGCAACTAAAAACAACTAGTTTAACTAGGATTAGGGTTTTGTTCAAATAATGATAGCAACAATGAAATAGGAATAGTAACAGTAATAACTACCTGAGCAAGCACCAGTAATGAGAATGAGTGAAAATGAAAGTTGTTAAAAATGAGAGTTAATGTCACATTCTCAAAACATCACTTCAAGTACTGAACAAGCTACAGTTTCAGATTGTAAAACGCAGACTAGTGTCAAAGGAAAATGTGACTTTTTCTGTTAAAATGACATGGGTTTGGCTCACTACATTAGTAAAAGCTGTCATGTGGGCTACTGGCTTTATAGAGCGCGTGTGCTGAGAGCAGCAGAGGGACTGATTGACTGAAGTACCCGAGTGCAGACGGAAGCTTAGGAAGCTAAACATGCATTCCTAATCATGACATCATGGGAGTTCCATACAATGTCATTGTAAATTCTCTCTTAAAAGCCACTGCTTCATTTTCTTTCTCTTATAAAACACAGTAATAGAGTCCACATGCTCCTGTGGGCAGTGTGGGTTTAATGTCACTGAGAAACAGGGTCTCTCCCTTACTCGCACCCATCCGTGCCCACGTACAAAACCGAGTTGTGATAGTACTGGAAAGCAGCAAGAGTACTGCATCTGGGTTTTTCCGAAAGGGAAAACAAAGAAAGATCTAGGGGTTGAGATGAACTCATTCCGATGACGTCACACAGTAACCACAGCGATTTACATCATCAATGTAAAAAACATATACAAAAGTAGAAATGCAGGGAAAAGCTTGAGTTCTCAGAATAAACACATTTTGAGAGATAGGCTATTGGTGGCACTTAGACACGCACCCGGTAGAGATGATGAAAGCCAAAGGCCATTCCTGCCAGGATGACAGCCAGGGCACTGTAGTCTCTCCATCTGTAACCTGAGGGACCTGCAGAGATACACACACAAATACAACAAGCCCATCTATTAGTCCAACCTTGGGAAAAGCTGTTGTGGGCCTTCTGGAAGATACCTTATTTAATTTGACATGAAAGAAACAGAACTATGGTGTACAGAAATGCAGTATATCCATTGGCCTAATGCTGAAACACAAGCAGAATTTTTGTGCAATTCACTTATAAAATCATTCTTGTATGAATTTTTTTCTTAAGATGGTGCCGGTAACCCAGATAATTTCTGTAAATCGATATAAAGTGTCCATTTTAATGAATCAATTCAATTCAATCACTGATGCAGTGATTTGTTTGAATCATCACTCAAAACTTTCCACAGAAGACCACTAATATTTTTCCATATATTAAAAAAGCTTTAGCAAAAACGTAAAATATGTAGGTAAAAACTGCTGTATATAAATGAAAAATAGTCAATATGATTCTTGCTTGTGTTCATTTAGTGAAAACAACTTTACTAATTTTTACTTTATTTTACTTACATTAAACTTTTTGAATCTTATGCTCTGCAAGGGTTTGGTCAAAATGGCTGATTAAAAAAAAAAAAAGAAGAAGAAAAAAAAAACTGATCATGAGTGGAAAAAAATATCCAGAAGCATAAAAAAAAAAGTGAAATAACTGAAAAATATTGCAACATATATTTTATTAAAATATGTATAGTAAATATTTTATAATATTATAAATCTAAATTTCCACAAGACAAAAAAAATAAATAAATAAATAAAACTGACTGTATACATTTTATTAGATTTGTGACTGCACCACACACTGCCTGTACTTCTACCCCTTCACAGCTTTTTTGTTTACGTCAAACTACTTTTGAAAAACTGTTGGGGGAAAAAAAGTAGTAGTGTCTACAATGACTAAAGTTTATAGTCTAAATAAGTCTATATGAATTGGTGCTCTTGTTCCTAGAAGGAAAGGTAAAAGAAAAAACATACGAATTCTGATTACACGTGGCTGTGGAAGCGTAAACTAGATCTGAACTTTTAGATTAAGTACCACATTACTGTAAAACAGAAATGTCATCAGCTATGACTGAGCATAACGGAAACTCCCGATTACAGTATTTGAGAGGAAAAAGTACTCTGTTCAGGGTAACTGTGATCTTGAAGAAATGAGAATAGTGTAAAAGATCACTCGTACGGTTTCTGCTCAGACCTCGCACAAGCGCTCACTAGTGGTGAGATGAGGTGTGAATGTCGCATAAGAACAACGAGTACTATCAGGAAATGAAAGCCCACATCAAAGATCCCTCCTCACCCCTCACACTCATTCTCAGAGAGAGACAGTTGACCTGGCAGAAGGCAAAAAAAAAAAGCAGAAAAAAAAAAAAAAACCTTCACTGCAGATTAAAAAACTAAGAAAGTGAAAATACTTTTCTTTGGGAGCTAGACCCGACAGAATGCTCTGCTTTAAAGGTATTTAACGTGTCAACATTTGGAGCAGCATGATGATGAAAAATCAAATGCTGAACCACTTAAATAACATGAAAAGAACTGAAAAACTCAAAAGAGCCAAAGGTCGCCGAATAGATAGTCCCACCCCAAACTCACGCCATTGGTTGAGCCTATGTGCCTGGCTGGTCAGGACAATCAAACAAACAAGCAATGTTTTAAACGTGCCTTTTCAGAGGAACAACTTAATAATGGCTTACTTATACATGGCATATTAATCCTTGACATGAGAAGAAGAAGAAGAAGAATAAAAGATACACTCCAGCTTTAAGTTAGGCTTTAACCAGCTTCTGAAAGCAAGAGCAGCCGTTTCAATTCATGCTGAGGCAATCTGGCAAGGCACAGCCAACAGAAAGGAGGGAGAAATTATCATGCAAATGTTTAACGGCACACCAAACAGAGAAGTAATTAAAGCAAGCCTGGCTCTGGCAGGTCAACATGTCAGATACAAAATGCTCCATTTTGTAACATAGCGAGGTCTGCGGAACAGGTGTGTTACTGTAATTTGTTTGAATCTGCTCTACTGAATACAAATAGACAGGCTCTCTAATAGACTAGCAAAGCAATAGTACTTTTTCATTTTTTTATGCGTAACTGAACAAGCTCTTTTTATCTGATTTATTATATTAGAGGTCTAGTAGGGAGACCCAAATATAATATGGCACTGATTCTTGAGACATGGGACAAAATATGTCCCACAATTTTACCTGCCGTTAATTTAAAAGAAAAAAAAAAACACATTTTAACACTAGATCACTAGACTTTTCTTTCTCTTTTAATAAATTATCTTATACTACTCCTACACCATGTTTAAAGTCTTGATTAAAATAAAGCAGACATAATAGCAAATAAAAAATAAAGTTTATATAATTTCATATATAAAGTAGTCATTACTCTTTAACACAAATTGTAAAGAAATTATTTGGTAGTTTTAGATGATTTTCCTCATTTTAAGAAGACATATAGAAGAGAACAGATTACTCCAAAATAATTCTGAGGTAAATTAACTTTTATTTCCCCACTTTTAACCTTTCTTCTCCTAGGAAATACTCAGGAATCAGTGCCTTGTCACTGAAGACTGAAGCTTAGTTCTGCTGAATGAAGGTGACATTCTACACCAGAAAGTACTTCCAAAACTTCCATTTAAAGAACTTCTGACAACATCACTTTTTTTGTATCAATGGTAAACATCACTGAAGTGTCCTTGCAGGAGCAGGGCGTGCAGGAAACGCATGATGGCAGCCTGGGCGATTTCAGAGTCCTTGAGCTTAGCCGGTGGCCGTGACCCATCTCCTACATCAACTTGAGGTCCAAACGGAGGTCCTTCTTCCACATGGGTAGCCCCTCAACCTCCACTTTCCACTCCTGCTTTTTATTTGGTCACTTAAGGTGTGAGCATGGCATCCATTCTCCTTTTTTCCAATCTCTGTTCAAATTTATTGGGTTCAGAAAAGGCCCTACTGTCCTTCTGCTGCTTGAAAATAGAGATCAGAGTATCCATTACTTCGATAGAGATGGATGCGGGTCCAGACGCATCGTCCCCATAACAAGGACATCAAAGAGAGGGACCCCCTCTTTCCAACCTGACCTCCGCGAAGATCTCCTCACTCTCCCCTCATTATGCCATTCTCTCATAGCCGTTTTGATATAAACCCCCCCACTCTAGTGGGGCTGAAGCCTAACTACATGGCCATCCCATCAACATCGCTTTCATTACAAAACATGAGATGGTGGGGAGTCAAGGACAGGGTGGCAATAAATGAGGGTGGAATACATCTGGAATCATTGTCATACAGGTTAAGCATTATGCGAACTTCATTCAGGATTGGTAAATCAGCAGCTGGCCTGGAGCTCATAACCCGCGGAGGTAATAAAGATACAGGCTGCAGAAAGGCCCTCAGTGGGCCAACCAACCAGAGATCGTCGTAACCGTGCGGACATCATATCGCAAGGCCGTGCCAGAATTAATTATGTGCCCACGCAAATGCGATGCTCTACACCACTCATTTCCGTTAAAAACCAATCGTCTAAGATAATAGTTATGTTCGGACACTTATAAATTATCAGCATGATATTCCAAGGTATTCAACGCAGTTGGCCTGTTTTGAATTGATGTATGGGTGAAGGTTTAAACAGGATTATGGGACCACAGAGGAGATTGGAGGATTCATTTAATATAGTCACGCACCATTCGGTAGAGAAAATCTACTAGACTAGACAAGTCATGTTTAAGGAGCGCATGGGCCACAGAAACATACAGCAGGTGGGCGAGTGGAGGGGTTATAGGGTAGACCACCTATCCTAGCAAAAGCAATTGCGGTAATACTCACTGTACGGGGCTAGTGGAACAGGGTGAGCGATGTGTGCAGGCCTGGGGACGGCGACAGTCAGCGGCTCCTCCGTACTACCAGAGCGCTCGATAGCCAGATCAACCTCCTCATCAGTCAGCCCTACATGAAGAGAAGGTGGTATGACATTAAACACATCAATATTAGAGATTTACAAAAACATAAAAATAAAAAAATATATGCTCAAGGGCACCACAGTCGTGGCATTGCCGGCTCGAGACTCGAACCCACAACCTTAGGGTTGGGAGTCAAACTCTCTAATCACTAGGCCACGACTTCCCCTTTGAAACCTGCAAATACAGTAGATCTAAATGTTAAAACTCTTGCTAAACTAGGTTAATAGCACTATAGGCGCCAGACATATACCAGGAGAAGCAGCTTTGGAGGTCCAAAGCTCTGAGCTCCTCTCCATTACAGTCAGATCTCAAGAACAGAGCCTGTCCATTTCCTGCTGCTATATTTCCCCAGGTAGAGCTCAGCGGAACCCCAGACAGATAAAATGCATTATTTTAATTTCTTCATTGTAATGTAAATGTATTACATAATTTTGCAAATGCCAATATAATTTAATCTTCAGATCTTTTTTAATGATTTTAGTGGTGATTAAATTGCATAGAGGTCTCTGATGGAAAATGACAGAAGAGGGAAAAAAATCTAATATTAATATTTCCCTTTGTGGAAAAAAAACCTGGTTTATTTCCAACACTGCACGCAGTCATTGGTCTGCGTCTTGTCTTGATTAAGCGACTCTATGCAGGCCTAAACAGAGCGGCAATGGAGTAGACGGAAACAAGAGACCGGAGAAATACTGGGAAAAGAAAGACAGAGGCGGAAAAAGCCTGTTAGTCGAATGTACTTACTTTGACATTTAATGAAGACATAAAAGCGGGAAAACATTATGAGCTTCCTCTACAATAGGCACATAAAAGCCAATGGTTTAAAAAGGCTCCAGTTTCTATTAAACTGTAAGTTACACATATCAATTTAATAAATCTACTGTATCCTACAACACACATACACACTCCCTCTGACCTTTGTTTGTCCACAGTAGACTGGAGTGTGTCAAGTCTGTCATTGCATATTTAGTCACTCTCGCGCGTGCTCTTGCTCTGTTTACTGGAGATATCCCCTTGGGCATTGACTACTCTATTCCACATGCTTTCATACAGCACGGCTGCCTGCCAGAGAGCCAAAAGGCTGAGCTTTGCTTCAAATTGAGCTGTTTAAAGAGCAGACAGCAAGCTGTTTTTGTGCTGTAATACACACATCATAAATGTGGCAAATGCCAGTGCCTCATGTGCTTAAATAGAGCAGAGAGAGCTGGGAGCTTGGCAGAGAACAGAGTCTGAGCCCGTTCAGCCCTGTCTGCTGGGTATGAAATCACAGTCACACTTCATAGAACCACACTAACAACACTGCAAAACAATACAGGAGCACACAGATGCAGCAGAGGTAGGGATGCATGGTTTATCCCACCATTTATATTGCTGCGTTTCATGGTTTTCCAGTAAAAGTTTCAATTTATAACAGTGTGAGATTACAGCAGTTATAGTTATAGCAATTCATTGGAAAAAAATATTTTTATAAAGAAATTTTCATGTTTAATAAAAAAACAGAAATACATTTTTTTTATGACGAAAAGATATGGGAATAAAAATGTAGTGAGGAAAATGCAAATATAGATATAAAAAATATATATATTTTATAATATAATTTTATTCTTTATTTAATTTCTTGTTTATTTTATTATTTTTATTTATTTTCTTTGACTGTTGAATTATTGATAATATGTTTGTTGTTCCTCCTTCCTTGGTTGTTAGTTTTAATGATGTTCTTTTGCTAATATTTGAAAGACAATAAAAAGTTGATCACAAAAAAAAGGCATATTAGAATGATTTCTGAAGGATCATGTGACACTAAAGACTGGAGAAATCGCTGCTGTAAAATGTAGCTTTGCCATCACATAAATAAACTATATTTTATAATACAATAAAATAGAAAATGATTAAAGGGGTGCTATTATGCATTTTCACTTTTTCAACTTTAGTTAGTCTGTAATGTTTATTTTTGAGCATAAAAAAGATCTGCAAAGTTACAAAGCTCAGAGTCCAATTCAAAAGGAGATATTTTATTTAACAGAAATCACTTTTCAAAAACTACAACGAACGATTCGTGTGGACTACAACGCATATTTTCCGGGATTTGTGATATCACAAAGATTGACGAATGGGACGAGACCTGGTTGAGCTGCACTAGAGAAGGCAACGAGAGTTATCATGTCATAGACACGCTAGCTTTCCCAAGGCAGACGAGCTTAGAGTGGTTACAATCACCTGGGTTTAAATCACACTCAAATTGATTTGATTTTGACGCAATATTTACAATGAAGCTCACAGCAGGCAGCTATGATAAAGGGCATGACATTTCACGAACAGGCAGAGTGCTGTCAATCACAACACACACTGGCTCAGCTAACCAATCACAGCGCATTTCGTATTTCAGAAGGTGGGCCTTCATTTGATGCAGGAACTATTCCAGCCATTCATGCCAGACTGGGAAGAGAGGTGATGTAATAATGTAAAATATGTGAAAAATAATGCGTTTTTCGAACAACCTAGTATGAGAGCCTGTTCTAGTATACCCCCAAAACAAAATAAAGACCTTGTGAAAGAGCAAAATAGGACCCCTTTAAACTGAAATAAAATGTTTCTGTATTTTTGGTCAGTCCTGGTGAGCATAAGAGACTTCTTTCAAATACCACCTCATAAAAAATCAGCTCTAAATCATACAAAATTTCCTCTTCCACAGCAGCAAAACGTTACCATCCAGAATTTATGACACAGATCTCTATGTATTCTCCCTTACTTGTCAAGAATGATATTAACAAAATTTATACCATCACAATTTTCATTAAAATGCCCATGTAGCCGGTTTTACCTCTCTTGCAGGAATCTCTAGGTTGAGGTCAAAGTTAAAAGGAGGGCAGATTCTGTGGGGGTTGAAATGGCCCTGAAAAATCTTGAATAATTTAAGGCAAATATTGGTCATCCTGTCTTCTTGCATGGCATTCAAAGGGCCAGGAAGCAGCCATGGCCATGTGCTGAGCTGGTGCAGTCAGCTTGTACTGTCCAATAAGCAATAATGTGTCCCTGGACTCCCTATTCATCTGACCACACCAGACTGCATGGTGGCAGACTATTGAATGAGACTTGAAGGCCCCCCTCTCATTTCCTCCCACTCACCTCGTCATAAAGACGCTCTCAGGAAGTTCACGTTTTTGTGAGTTCACATCAGAACGAGGGGGTAATTTTCTAAGGACGTACATATTTGTAGCATCATTTAAATTCTTAAATAGCATCCCCTGTGCAATTTCAAAGGGGTCCGGCGTGCATCTGAATAAGATGCATGCAAATTCATTAACGCGTTTGCTTTTCTTTCAGGTTTTTGGACTCACTGAGCTGTTTTGTCTCCTCTGATGCCTTTATTACAAAGAAAATGGGACGACAAATGAAAGACCTTTGAGATCCAATTTAAAAGAAGGACAACAAGAGTGAATTTTACATATAAAAGGAAAGGGACACAAAAAGGAACCACAAAATTTATTACAGTTTCCAAACCTGTGGAATGACCCCTCAGACCTCCATTTCAGATCGACCTGCCGGTAGATGAATTTTTTTTTAGACATAAATTACATCTAATGATGACACCGTAAAAAAGAACAATAATGGAAAGCTATTCTGTATTTCATTATACTGTATTATTTGGTGCACCTGATACACGCAGAGCCTGTTTATGAGTCACCATATTAGCAGATGCTCAGTCGAAGCATTTGCTTTGACCTTGCCATTCTCATTGGGGCATGAAATTACGGTGGTGGCACTGCGATATTACAGCTATAAATACTGTAAACTGCATATATGGGCTACGTTTTCTATTGTCTTTCAACATAAACCTGATCGGTATTTATTTAAAGGAAAACCCATTGCTCTCTGTATTATTTATGGCTCTATTTTCTGGGCTCTTATTTTCAGGATGTTTTTTTTTTCACCGTTTTTTTAAAGAGTGATGAGGCGACTCATCCAGCCATAAAGTGCAGTTCTCCAATTTTGGCACTTGTGAACTTCATAGGGTAAGAACAAGCTCACAGGGACATTTATAAAATTGCTTACTGAACGGCTGCTCTTTTTTTCAGCAGACCAACAAGGCTTTAACAAAATCGCTTGGTGAATATAACTTCTTATAATAATACCAGATTGAACAAGAAGAAATATACTTAAGGTCATAAAGATGGAGGTCACTGAGAGCGTTACTGTGAGACTTCACATGTCAAGACCATGTCCCACAAGATTGCATGCCTTAAATAATGACCGCTCTCATAGCGTATTCATTTATGTATTAAAAAAAGGAGGACTCTGGTCATTTTCCTGCTTTATCTCCTCCTCCTGATGACAAAGTGAAAAGCGGCTGGCCTAGGTGGCGCCATGGAGTAATTTATAACCACATCAATCCCTTTGTCTTCTATGCAGGCCTTGGTCAATGCCATTCCTGTCCAAGAGTTGAGTCACATCACCTTACTTGCAAACTCTTTCCTATTTATATCAGGGATGATGAACCATTTCTTTACCTTCATGACGTGAGCGGTATTACACCTGCAATGCAGCAGTGTAACTCATGGCTCTTTAAGCATAATGAAATGACTACAGGAAGAAAACTAGTGAGGTCAAAGGTCCGGGCACTGAACTCAGCAGCTTGTGTCGGACGTCCACATGCAGTCTTACTGGAAGCCGTTGAGTGAAGTTGAGCTGGGCTGGGGGAAAAAATCTATTTTTCGATTAATCGATTTTTAAAATGTCGTCGAAAAGCGTCGTCGAAAAATGTCGTCGGTAAATTCCATCACATGCGTGATTTCATATAGAGCAGCGGTTACTACACAGAGCGGGTGTTAACTGACAAGCTGCGTAAATCCACACTGATAATGAACGTGGATTTGCGCAGCTTGTCAGTTAACAACGGCTCTATGTAGTAACCGCTGCTCTATATGAAATCACGCAGGTGATGGAATTTACTGCTGATTAGAGAACTGGCTTTACTGACAAGATGCGCATTAATTATCGGCCAATATTTATCATGCACCCCTAGTTACAATGGAAAGCCTGTCAATTATTCAGTGCTTAACATGGTAAAGATACTTAACAATATGCGTGATTTGCAATGCCGAGGTGAAATGCTATGATTTTCGCAATTAATGAATGAATAGAGCAGTTTTGTTTACTACACACATAGGCCTACTGAAGAGTGCGTGCCACTTGCAGTGTTTTCAGCCTCTGCCCTCTCACTTGCAATATGCAATATGAACACACAAACATCATCTTCAGCTGCTCTGAGAGTCACTTCATTAGTATTTTACGGTTTAATTTGAGAAAAACTATGTCACATCACATACACAGCAGCTGCAAGTTCTTTACAGTAACCCGTAATAAAAGTAATAAAAGTAATAAAAGTTTGGTGTAACTTGTGGAAACTATGACAGAAATATATTAATATTGTGCAGTAGAATTTAAGACTTAATGTAAGAACACTACTATTACTATCACTACTGACAAATATTATTAAAACTTATTTTTAAAGGAATAAATCACACACTTTTTATTTCTTTTTAATTTTTACAGTAAACCTCTGTTATGCAGCACTTTGTTTGCCAAAAAATGAAATGGTTTAATTTTCATTTGATTAAAGGATAAATTAAAATAATGTTTTATGGCTTTATTTGATTACCAGAAAAAAATAAGATCTACATTTTATAAGGCCCTGTTATTGTTAAAAAAAAAAAAAAAAAAAAAAAAAAAAAAAAAAAAGAAATTTGCCCCTATAAAAATAAAATTAAAAAAAGTTTAAAATACAAGTCCGTGGTTCTTAATTTCTGATGTTCACTGTTCATTTTTTAGATTAGTATTTGCATTATTATTTGTATCAAATTTGTATTAAATCTACTGTATATTCATTGATTAAAAAAAAATAATAAAAAAGCGAATCAAGAATCAAATAGAATCAAGAGCTTGTTAATCAGAATTGAACTGAATCGGGACACCTGAATTGATACCCAGCCGTATTTGTGACGGGACTAGTAGACAAGAGAAAATCCATTCTCTGTTGGGAAAACTAAGGAAAAACAGTTTTATATCCCTGGTTACTCAACATGGAGACACTAAATGAAGGACAGTGCCACTAAATGAATTCTGTACCACTGCCAACTAGAAGTCATCTGAAAAATTCAGCCTGTAGTTTTTAAGATAACGACGTATCAGCAGGCACACTTCATTTTTAGTGATTTCCCCTGAGTGAGAACACAATTTAATATTGTTCATAATTAAAATATAATTTATTAGAAACAATACTCTATTGCGAATGTCTGTATGCTTAACTACATTTTGCCATGCATACATATAACACAGTGAGGGGCCGTTCACACAAAACACATTTTTGTATTCCACCGCGCTGCTTGTTTTTCAATGTAAAGTTGTAAAAACCAGAGACATATGACAATTGCATATACGTCTCGAATCCTTTGCAACATCTTGCACATGACATGGCATTTTAAAAATGTGGTAAGTTAAAAAAAAGGTTTAAGTTAAAAAAAAAATGCATTCTGCCACAGCGCTGTGAATTTAGCAACTGTGCAGCCGAATAGTGATTCATGGTGATTCGACACTGGTGTATGTTATTTTATAATTTATTAAGAAATATCATAATTATTTAATAATAATATTATATAAAAATAATAATGAAATAATAATATTAGAACAAAATAAAATACAAATAATTGTAATTAAATTATTTAAATATTTATTAATATCGTTAATATAAAAGATAGAACTTGAAAACACGGTAAAGTGACTGTAGAGTGCTTAAATGCACACACGCACACACACACACACAAACAAAACCCTAGCTGATACTGATATTACTAACCCTCACGCTCAGTGTACAAGACAATGTGACATAGATAGAGACATAAGCGACTGAAGACAAGCAAAGAAATGCCCGTTCACAGATCTTCCTCAACACAATAATTTGGTGAATTTTAGGTAGAATAGTACACACCACAACAATAAGGCAGTGATTACATTTAGCTTCTTTAAATTCCTTTGCGTAAGGACAGTGCATACAGTTAACACAAGCCTAGATAATAAGTACATACACCCACATTTGGAAAGCCCAATCAAAGAGTGATGTACTGATGTGGGGTGTGCTGGGAGATCAGTAATTCACAATTTACACCATAAAATGACCTGATTAGAAAACATTGGCACATATCTCTGAATGCTTACAGAGACCAATCACATTCCCCTTGAAAAGAGAGGGAGAGAGAAATACTGAGAGAGAGAAAGGGGTGGAAATCATGGAGGTATCCTTAAGCGCAGATTAGAGCATAACGGCATGTAAATAATACGTGTAGGAGAGATTGTTGTGTAAAGATGCTGCAACATGTAATCAAAGTGCTTCCTATTTTCCCCTTCATCAGCTGCCCGCCACTATGGCTGCCTGCTGCAGGAATCCAATTTAACTCCCCACTCCACCAGAAGATGGTATTGTTTTATTTTATGGGGGCTTTGACATTTCCCACCATTAATATAGAGCAAAACTGGAAAATATTTACATAGATATGACATTAAACTGCTTTATAAATTAAGATGGATGTGTATTTAGGTGTCTTTATTTTGGGGGGAGGTGAATGACCTTAAATCTGATGTCTGATCTTTGTAACGTCCATTACGCTCCTCTCATTTACTTAAATCATGACAGACAGATCAACAACATTATCTTATAGTTATACCTCTTAACAAATATCAACCAGGAACTATATGGAAAGATTTTAATGTTGTTTGGTTAAACCATAAAACAGAAATTACATTACATTTATAAATAAATAAATAAATAAATATTGCCTCATTTTTAAAAATGTTAATCTTTACGCAATTGTATGTAGTTAACAGCTTATGTAGTTATAATTTCTAAATGTCTTATAAAATAAAGGCAGAAAAGTAAAATAATAAAATAAAATAAAGAAATAAAAAAAGGCTGGTTTATTCTATTTTTTAAATATATTTTTATATTATATTTTATGTAGTTAACAGCTTTTTTATTACTAAAATGTATTTAGGCAATTTGTGTGGATGGGGATCAATTTCTGCAACATAATATACCGCTCTTTCCTATTTTCATCCCATCAAGTGTCTCAAGCTATAAAACCAACCAATATCAAACTAAATGCAGTTATAAAATAACAGCTTCTAGCCTATATTCCTCATACTGCTTTAGTTTGAGAGGAATCAACCGGGTGAGTCTATTTTTCACCCACAGTATTGATTGCTTTTAGTTTAAAAGTGACTCATTGTAATAATGCCACTTTAATAATATTAAAGATAATGCTAAATTATATCCAGTATAATCAGAGTTAGTTTAGGGTTGACAAAGGGGCACTTGAGGCTTACTGATAGGGCTGAGGACGTACAGTACATATACAAGACAAAAAAAAAAAAACATTGGGAAAAACTGATGTAAGGCATTTACAGTATCAGTAGCAAAAGCTGTATTTGCATATGGAATGCAAAGAAAGTAGTGTAAGATAAAACAGCACAAAAACTACAGCATAGATTACAGACAAAACTCTTAAATGCTAAACCTATTCAAGACAAGTACATCAACAATTGCTACTGAAGAATTTGTTCCTGCATTTAGCAATTATTACAATGACCTTGGCTTAACCCTATCCCTAATTAATAGGTATTAGACATAAACAGTGAAAATTAAAGGTCACCTTCATAACCACTGATCCGTCATTTCGGCTAGTTTGTTTAAGGCATGCTTTAATATGAACGACGTTAATCAAATTAAACTTTCGAGCGAACTCCAGGAATGGCACGGAAAACACTGCAGGAACAACACACAGATCAGTGTGTTAAAATTGCTTCTGTGAGCACAGCAGGGCACTGGGAAAATGGTAAATTTCAGGAGAAATTTAATAAGGAGAAATTGGCTTAAGATTACTCAGCACTTTGCTTCTAGATTAGTCTCCCTCCTACCCTTCAAATTGCACGAGTTGCTTTCAGAGTGATACAACATTGTGACATAATTACATTGTTGAAGGTGAGGCTCAGTAGAAATGGCTCTGTGCTGACACAAGACGATTTTCCAGCACATGCAAATTTACAGACGGCTCACTTTAAAGCCTGCACTTCTCTGCCATTTGAGGGACTAGGCAAAACGAAAAACCGTTTGCATGTTGACAAAAGGTTCCTGATTGCGATCCACAATTAAAACAAAAGGGTCATTGTGACTTTAATCCAAAACCCATCCTTAACAACAGGCATTATGAACTGCATGTACGCACAAATCATTCCTAAATCATACTGGCTTAATTAAGCCGTCTGATTGATGGTCCAATCGTCCCATTGGGAACGTCCATTGAGAGGATATTGAATAGTTGTCTATTCCAATGTTTAGCATATTTTCATAACTATGTGACAAGCAGCAATATCGCAGCAAAGTCGTCCTCAGGGTGTTAGCAGCTGCGTCCCACCCAAAATTGCATGAGCGAGCAGAGGAAACGAAAGAAATGAAACTTGAAGCGCTGATGATAACTCGTCGGCTGTGGTTGTAAACAGCTTTGCGCTTCTATCAATAACCTCTCGGTTACAGGGGTCGGTAATTAAAAGGCTAGTGACCTGGAAATAGTGTCCTCGTTCAAAGATCTCCAAAGGTCCGCATGAAAAATACAACATCAAATTAGAATAGCAACAGCACAAGGCCGAGTCTTCCAGCTATAGATCTATTGATGTTCAAACACACCCTGGGGGCACATTGCCATGATAGTCCTGAGTTCACCGTGTTCCCCATTACAACCTGGTGTTGCTGTTTGGAGAGGTCAAAGTCAAACTAAATATACATTATACACACATACAATATAGATACTTAAGCACAGATATGTATGTCTGAATTATAAATAGCACAAACACACTGGGGTCCAAAAGTCTCAGAAAACATGATCATCAGCTACAAAAAAACAAATACACTCAAAACCTGCAAATCCTCAGAACTGGATACAATTTCATATTCATATTCAAAAGAACCACATTTCATCATAAACATACAGCATATTAGGCCGCATAACCCAGCTGTGAATTATAAATGAAGCCGATCTACAGCTAACGAGAAGTACTGACCGAGGATGCTAAAGATATTGAGACATCATAATAGGCCACTGATGTGAACAACAGCAGCCGGCAACTATGGATTTTGTCTCCAGTTACCTACACCAGTCATGGAGCTATTAGGCTTGCTTTCCTCTACTAGCACCATTGTAGGCCAAATCCACCTGCCTTTACCATTAATTAGTCCCGACAGAGCAAATTTCATTTTAAATAAGAGCTAAAAGGAAAAAAAAGTCATGTCAGATAAGCACGGCTGTGCTAAGATTTACAATTATCAATAGCGTGCAGAGACAGATGAGTTATCGCATTATAAAGGACAATGCTGACCTTGCTAAACTTAAATGCAATCAAGATAAAACTAATCTGACCTTTGTGAAGGACTATATTTTTTATCTTAAAAAATGATATGCATTTCAGTGCCGAAGTGATCATCATTTTATGTGACTGATTTTAAAGTTTTAAGACCTGCTTGCAAAACACTCAAATAAGCCATAAATTGAGACAGATTACATTGTGCTTCTCGATTTCCATCACTGCCGGGCCCAAAGTGATTCACTAAAACATCACAATGTCATTTTCAGTGCCGGGTTTTGAAAAAAATCTTTCGAAAAAGATCAAAATACAGCGTACGGATTGATTTCTATCCAGCACACACTCAGGCTGGTGATCTGATCTGAAAGGGGTTTGTGATATAGGAGAGATAGTGGTGGGTTATGCATCAAACACACATATTGATTGATAACTGAACTGCTCTGAATTTAGAGTGAATGCATATGTATGCTCACAACACGTTACTTCTCTGGTCGATAAAACTTACCGATGCATTCCAGTGCTTTAATATTTATGATAACAGCTAAATTAAGTAAAAGCTTTAAAATGCTGGGAGGTAGCATAATTGACAATTCCATTGAAAGTGCAGGAGGGTTTGTCAATATTAATTTTCTGCATCCCAAAGAAGCGTCCCAACTGATAGGTCATTTATCCACAGAGCTGGGATCAAGCTCTCGGCAGCCTGATCGACCCTTACCTGACCCTCCAGGGCATGCAACAATGGCCTTGACCTCTGTCCCTTAAAAGCAAATGATCTCGTGCCGTGAAAATCTTGGGCCAAAGTCCACTGGGCTACATGCGGTTTCTAAAGCTGAGCTGTCTTTAAAGAGACAGTTGTTGTGCCATTATATTAAGATGTTCTTTCTTCTGTGGAACACATCCTGTAGATTGCACAAGCTGCTCTTTACCGCACAATGAAAGTAGATGGTGAGCATGGCTGTCAAACAACATTTTCAGTGAATAACAATTTAAATTTGTCACATAAACTTATAATATGACTTCAGCACATGAGTATATGTAGAATATATAGCGCATTAGTCATACTTCTTTTATGATTCATTTATGCCACTTTAATTTTGGAGTTCAACAGAATCAGTCCTCATTTACTTTTCACTGTAAATGAAAGTAAAAAAAGCAGCATGAAAATTCTACAAAGCTTCTCTGTTTGAGTTCTACAGAAGAAAGAAAATCATAGGAGATTAGAACGATGCAAGGATGTGTAAAAGATTTTTAAAATTGAGGGAAACTCTCATTTTAATCTAACACTGAAAAAAGGCTTTCTTTACTAAACTGATTCCACTCATGTTTGAAATGAATAACAAAAGCATCCAGCTGGTTAAATTTAAGGTCAAAGTCTTGGAATTGAGCCGCCATCTATCCATTCTGCATGTAAAAATCTAGTGTTTTACATTAGGTTCAAGAACATACTGATGATGCTCACCTTTTTTCTTCAAGAAAGCTTTTCTGGTTGCCAGGGGGCTTTGACGAACTTGCTGGTTTTGTAGAAACCTGACTGCCGTGGCAATCTGCGAAGAGAAAAAACAAAACAAAGACATCTTACATTTGCAACGTGAAATGAGCTCATCAGTATAATAGAAAGTCATCATTAAATTAACTTAACTGGAAATTAGAGTAAGACTCAGGGATTCTTGCAAGGCAGCTGAATTATTGTACATTTCCAACTCCCCGTGGTATATCATCAGCCAACAACAGGAACTTATAAAATAGCCCTCCCCCTCCCAATAAGTATATGGAGGCCAGACCACCAAACCACTTTAGAGATAAATCTAGGAAATGAGTGAATCAGCAGTTATAAAATTATCCCATCAAGGTTTGCTGAACAAATGGGGTATGGAGTTTAATTTGCCATTATCCTCTTTAAGACAAACTCATAGCCTTAAGTGAGCAGGGACTGAAAATCTATACTTAATGCTGAAGTGCCCATCTGTATCTAATAACGGCACAATACCTGGCTAAAATTCTTCAGCGATTCTTAAAGAAGAAAATGCATTATGATCAAATCACCTAGGCTGCATGTTGTAATGACTGAGTGTTAATGCACTAGAAAATTAAATATCATCAGAACACGTGTAGTCGGAAGTGCAGCGCTGCTCCCATCGATTCCATCGCGTTTTCCTTCGAGATGCACCTTGATCTGCCACTTTAGCTTGCTTCTCCTAGAATTAAAAAAGGGTCTCCTCCTCAAACACCATTATAGCATGAATTTGAAGTGCGGGCTCTGAAGTGGTGCTTTTAAAGAACAGATAAACATGAAATAACATCTGGAGACGGGGGGGAAACGCACACTCAAGGATAAAGCCGAGCCGCCTCGTTATCGCACCTGTGGTCCCTGTGATTCAATTGTAAAAGTCATCCCTCTAATAGGTTGAAAGGTTTTGATTACTGTTCTTTTTCTTTAAGCGGCAAAAGATAAAAAGTGATTGAGAGCGCTGTCTGTGATAATCCGTTTTAGGTAATGCATTGCATATACTAAAGACCTGTTTCAATCCAAAAGGATTGCATTTTGAAAATAGACTGAGAAGAATGTGTAATAGTCGGGCCAGCTGTATAATTCTGCAGCGACAAATCAAGACAGAGTGAGTCGGAGACCCGGTTTTCCTTTCAAAAACGCATCATATTGATTTCAGCTTAAATTTATGGGGCACAATTCTGACTTTGTTGGATGAAGAAGAAAGACGAAAAGGGGGCACTGCCGATTTAGGGAACAGCATGAGATTATGATTCCGATAATTTGAATAAGCAAGCAGGCAGGCCACATTTGTCTTCAAGTATATATATGACTGAGTCAGTGTCTGCAAAGAACGCGACCCTAGTCACACCTGGTTTCAGAACACATCAGAGATGTTTTATGGTAACATGATCTTTGCAAAGTTGTTACCCAAAGCGTAAGGACATTTTTGGATCTCTATATTACTGTCAGGATTTTTTTTACATATCTATAAGGGGGTATTTTTTCTAACCATCAACAACAACTCATACTTTATGTTATCCATTTTTCAAACAGTTTAATTTTGATATGACATTGTTTCATGCCAATAGTTTGTTAAAAATTTTAATTTATTAAAATTTCAATATGCATAGTAATTTTTTACCTATAAAATCAACAACACACTTATGCAATATTTTGCATTATGCAATAATAACGTGGCCTTAAATGTTAAAAATAAATTAATAAATAAAATAATTGAAAACAACACTGGGGGGAAAAAAAGTAGTTATCCTATTTGTGGCCCTTCATTTTCACTCATGGTGGTAATCTTTTCATTTTCAGTGCCATTTGTGTCCCAGGAACCTAATATTTCTGACTGTGCTGTATATTTAAGCTTAAGGCATAGTTAATTTAGTCACTTGGAAGCCTAATGACAAGAAAATTGCAACGTCCACATAGTCAAACACACTAAAAACACTCCTGTTTCATAAATGAGCCAGTTCAGCTCAGTTCTGGGAAGTCTTCAAACATGAATCGCAAGTTAAAATTAGTATTTGAATGGATGAGGTTTTTGAGTTGTTGTAGAATGACACAATAAGTGCCTTTTACAATCCAGAAACGCTCTTTCCCGGCTCTATAAACACCACGTAAACTGCACAAACCATCAATTTCTTTATTCACTGCACAAAAACGATGTCAGGCACGTTACGCGTACAGTAAATCACATTTTACAGGAAAAGAAAATTCTCAATTGAGTCACCGCCGGTGAAAATACAAGCGCAGCGATGTTTCATTTAAGATAATATAGACAAAGGGATCAAAATCGCGGCTCCCTGGCTTGAAATATGACTCTTTTTTTGTGATTGAGACTAGCTTTTACTTGGATGGAAGGGGCACGGCATTCTTGTAAACACTTCTCTAAAAGATGGGATCAAAGTGGGATAATAAATGAGGGCGATGTCCATTTATTTTTCAAAAGTGTTACGTCTGTTCTTCAGGGAGAAGAAAAGTGCTTTTCTTTGCAGATGACACGGCTGCTTTATGCAAGTTCCACCCAGACATCTCAATCAATTATAACCACATTGCACAGATTTTAGTCTTGTCTACTTATTGACGTATAGATCACCCTCGTTGTCGTATAAGGTAGCAGCATGCGATTGCGCTTTTAAGGGGGAGAGCTGTATCACTGCATGTCCGTACAAGGCATATTTGGTTTGGCAAGCAAAATATTAGCTCAAATTAAAAAGGTGGGTGCGTGTTTCTCTGCTGAATACCAGTAAATACTCTTTGTTAATCAACCATTATTTTCTAGTGTTTCTTGTAAGGCTAAAATTGCTAATGCACGGAAAGTGCTCCCTGTTCTAACCAATAATCTTTACAAATGAGATGAATGATCAAGTGTCAGGTGCAACCTAAAAAGTGGTGAAAACTCAATCATAGGGGCCAAGCAACATTAAGGGCCACGTCTGGAGACATGCCTGCCATGAACATGATGACTGGACAAGGTCTTGCAAATCGCGCCGTGTCGGTTATTGAGTTTGGATCGGACCGAGTTTTAACAGAGCACTTTTGCCTCACGCTCGCCTTAAATTTGGAGGAGGTGGTCGTTCCCCTTAACGTGATGATATTGATCGGGAAGGAAATATAAATGTTCTATTAGGGAAGCCAAATTTTTAGAGTTGACCTCGCACAATTCTTTCTTCATTTTAGTCTCCTTTAAACAAGTTAAAAGTTCAGTATCTGGTCTATTGTACTGTAGATAAATCACCACATTTTGACAGACAGTTTAGTGTCAGAAAGTATCCCAATTTTTACCTTACCCTAAAAATATCATTCTAAGAATAACCAGCAAATTCTGACTTGCACAAAAAAAAAAAAAGAAAAAAAAAAAAAAGTCAAACTGTAAAAATTGAAGAGGAAGTTTTACATATAAATGCTGCTATTTAACTAGCAGATATAAGAAGGAAGACTTCCTTAGCCAATTTTGTGAACAGGTCACGCAGGGAAATATACTTTTGCTCAAGGCAACACACATTCACAAAGGAACTATTAAGCCAAACATGATTAAATCAGTTGTAGATGGAGGCGAGGAAAAGGTTTTATTTTAATATCACAAAAGTGGTCAAAGATGCCAAAAGTGCTTTAAACTGTGTGTGCAAAGGTAGGGATACATGTATTATATAAACTACAACAAACAATCTTATATACACATAATCTGTCCCCACTGCACATTTACAATGTGTATTATTATGCCTCTTGTTTTGCAATTTCCTTTGCATTTCTACCTCATAATGCCATTTGCACCGTATACCATTCATTTATGTATATCATATATACACTGCTGTACAAAAGTTTGCGATCAGTAAGACTTGTAATGTTTTTTAAAGAAGTCTCTTATGCTCATCAATGGTGCATTTATTTGATCAAAAATACAGAAAAAAACAGTAATCTTGCAAAATGTTATTACAATATAAAATAATGGAAATTTAAATATCCTATAAAATATAATTTATTTCTGTGATGCAAAGCTGAATTTCCATCAGCCATTACTCCAGTATAAATTGTCACATGATCCTTAAGAAATCCTTCTAATATGCTGATTTATTATTAGAATTATCAATGTTGGCAACAATTGTGCTGCCAAATATTTTTTTGGAAATTGCAATACTTTTTTCAGGACTCTTAAATGAACAGAAAGTTAAAAAGAACAGCATTTATTCAAAATATAAATCTTTTCTAACAATATAAATTTTTGCTATCGCTTCTTAACAATTTAACACATCCTTGCTGAATAAAAGTTTTAATTTCTATCAAAAAAAAGATTAAAAGTTTTAATTTTTATTGATAAATTTTAGAATAGAGAACTGTAGTGATATTGTTAGAATAGATTTCTATTTTAAATAAATGCTCTTCTTTTTAACTTTTTAGGTTCAGGTTCCAAAAAAATATATATAAAACATCACAACAGTTTCCAGATAATAAATCAGCATATTAGAATGATTTTTGAAAAATCATGACACTGAAGACTGGAGGAATCTTTGCATCACAGGAATAAAATAGGTTTCAATGTATATTAAAATAGAAAAAGGTTATTTTACATCATAATAATATTCCACATTCCACAATTTTTTTTTTTATTTATATATTTTTTTTTTATTGATTTGTTTTTTTTTTGTTGAGTATATGAAGGCTTTATGGGATTAAGAATTGTTTTGATCATTAAATTTTGTTCTGTTATGTATATTTATTCAGTATACTTATTCATAATGCATCTACAGTGTTTATACCTCCTCTTTTGCACCTTGTTTTGCACCCCTTGCATAGAGCTGGTCTCTGCTTCTGTACCTCAAACTTTGCACCCCATAGAAATCTACTGTATATACAGTACATCTATATATACATGCATATATTATATATTATATTTATTTATATACATATTTGCACTTCTGGTTAGATGCTAACTGAATGTCATTGGCTCTGTACTTGTACTCTGCACAATGGCAATAAAGTTGAATCTAATCTAACAATCTAAAATAACTGGTAAAACAATTGTTTTAAATACAATTAATGTTAATGGAGGAGACAGATGAGTCCTTTATACTTGGAGAATACAGTGAAACAAGTGAATAATGGCAAACCCTGACATACAAACACTTTTAACATATCAAGATGTTTTAAGTAGTGTGCAAGTGCATATTTACAACAAACACTTCTGCAAACAGTGTACCAGTTTTTGGTGTACTTTGCCATTTTAATAATAATAATTAAACACACACACACACACACACACAAAAGAGACACCTTGAACAAAACAGAAAATTTTGTAATAGATAATATATTGTATCCAGTTTTCATTAGCTACATAAAATTTGCAATACAATTTAAAGTAAAAGTATTAAAATTTTAAATTAAATTTCCTCCAATTCTTTGTCAATGCATTTGATGGAGACATAATCAGGAAAATATATATGTGCTTAGCAACAAACAGTGTTTAGAAAAGTACTGCAACAAAGTATTTTACATTGTAGGTACTTTAGGGCCAAATCATGCACAAACTAAAAAAAAAAAAAAAAAAAAAAAAAAAAAAAGAGGGCCGTGTAAAGACATGAAATAAAGTTATAGACCAAAATGTGTGTCTGATTATACACGAGTCTGAAGTTTAGCTACAGGACTGTTGACAGTAATGACCGCTCCGTGAGAAAGGACAAGAGCTACAGCAGCAGAAGGTGGGGGCCATCAGTTGGCACTTAAAAGGAAAGAGTAAAGGAAGCTAAAAGGAAATCATTAGCAGGTCTGGGGATCCAGTCTCAGTGTGAATCAATTCATTTCAAATTGCCCTGTACATTTGTGAAGAAGCACCCCTGATATAATAAAGGCCTAATAGACACTGATCCAATTGTGTTAGGTTGGTCTCAGATTCCTACAAAACAATGGTTTCAGAAGAAGAGTGAGGAAGAAAGAGATCGTAGACGACTTTCTATATTAATTAACCTCTCTCGTGAATGTTTCCATGACATAGATGGATATCTAGGACGCTTTAAGCATTCCGACTCTCTGAAATTGCAACGTAGGTTTCCATGCAGTCAGATTCCTTTCAACTCCTGATGGGTTGATGCACAAAACGGTGTTTTTAATCTTTTATAATTAGATCTTAAAATACCCTTCTAATTATGACAACTTCCGCTTTAAATGACCTTTATCGAGGAGAGCCCACTGAGAACAGTCGAGCATGAGCATGAGAGAGAGAGAGGTAATCTAAAACAGCTATATAAAATCAATTCTTACTGATCAGCTCAACACCCACATGACACAGACATTGCATACATCAATAAACCTTTACCATCCTTCATAAAGCTGCATTTTAACCCAGTTTTGCTTACTTTTCATTGTGATTTGTGGCATTTTAAACCTGTTTCTTCTGCAGAACAAAGAAGATATTTTGAAAAAAATTCTAAGATTTGTATAAATGCAGTAAAAATCAGTGGGGTCTAAAACAACATTGGACCTCAGGAAAAAATAAATATTTTGAATAAATAAATTTAAAAAAATCCTTAGAGAATATAAAAAATATAATAATATAATAAATATGTAAAATATATATATATATATATATATATATATCCACAGAACATATACATATATATAGAAATATATCCATATATATATATATATATCCACAGAAGAAAGAAATCCATACTGCTTTGGAACTAAACCAGGGTGAGTAAATGATGACAGAATTTTTATTTTTGGGTGAACTATCCCTTTAAAATGTTCTGCCTGCAGCCTGCCCCTCATCATAATCACAAAAATCATAGCAGTCACTCCGATCGGTCTTCAGCATAACTGTGCAGTCGGTTTACGACTTTGAACTACTGAAAAAAGTGCATGAAAAGGGAATATCTGAGTCACTTATGCCTTTACCCATCTTCCTTATGCAACCAAATCCACTTTCAAAAGGTCACATTCATGATAAATAGATATATGCAAAAAGAGCCATTACTGATGACAAAGTAGAGCAACACACATTTTCCATGTGCTGCGAGTGGATTGAGCGCAGAGACCCGCGATTACAGTGCTGATATTCAAATCACGGTGGAGGCAATTTTTTTATGAATGTTCTGAACTTTGACGACTTAAAGGTCACAACGAATTTTAACATCAAAACAAACAAAAAAAAAAATACAATGGATACAATAGCAGAGAAAAGAGCAGTTGAAAGTTAAATAAGCAAAAGTATGTACAAAATAAAGAGTCCAGGGTTCCCACACTTCTGACCATGTTTTTTTTCATGACTGTACCAGTTGTTTTTGATGATTTACATAACCTCAGAGAGTCAAATTTCAGCCAAATAAATACAAATACTTATGGATTTCCACGATATTTCCAGAATTGTGGGAATCCTGTAAAACATTATTAGTTATCAAATTCATCACATCAACAGCGTATCAAGCGACTTTCACAGTAGAGACTGAGATCGAAAAGAACAAAATTAAAATATAGTAAAATATTATAATGTAAATCAACACATTTTGAATGCATAAATGAATACATGTAAAACTTCTCAAACCAAAATATCATATAAACCTAATGTAAAGAAATCCACATATTAAAATGCACACACAAATTAATAAAATAAGCCTTTTCACAAGCTTCACACATTTGAACAAACACAGATGCACATGCACTCAACAAACACAGACGTTTGCCGGCAACTCAGCCCAGGCTAATCTGTAACGCTAGCCTAACTAGTACTCAATACTTTCGATTACAGACCTGAAATATTTCCTCTTAACATGTAAATCAATAGAACACGGTAAAGCAGAGCATTTGCTGGAAACATTTCTGTTAATGTGGGGCAAGTTTATCTTAATCGTTATTATTAACTGTTGGGAGATATGTCCAGCTTTCACATGTGATCATTTGTTTCCACTAATGAGAGAGCCAAAGCGGCTGTGGTGCCGGAATTACACAGACATTTGCCGGCTCACCGAGGTGTCCGATATAAGACTTATTCATACAGCCAAAAGATATTTAAACGATTTTTGACAAAAAGCCGCAGTTTGGGGGTTCGTTTAATCTAATCTCTTCAGGGAGAGAGAAAAATATGCCCACAGAGCTGACAATAACTTGCTTATTAAATAACAAATGCTACACTCAATAAAAAATAGACAGGAATCTTAAGGGATTTTATCATCATTTTGGACATTCTTCATAAAAACAACTTTTAAAAGTGCATTCTAGAGATGTTCATTACAAGGCAGAATTGCTCATATGACTGATCTAATGTGATTTTTGACAAAAAAGTCAGTTGTTTTAATTTAACATTGCTTAATAAATAATAACACTTAATAAAATAAATAGTAAGCTTGTGGTCTAGGGGTCAAATTTAGCTTAAAAAGGATTACTTGTTTTCTTAAGCCATTATTTTTGGACATTCTAAGAAAAAAAAGTGAAATGTGTGTATGAGAGAGAAAGAGACAGAAAGATGAAACTGTGGCCCCTGGACTCAGCAGTGAGGGGAAAAAAAAAAAAAACGTACTTAGCCCGGCTCACCGCAAATATTCCAGCAGTAATCCAGTAATGGATACTTCCTCAGCTCCACAATTGGTCAAAATGTTTTCATACAATAATTTAATTCAGAAACACTTTTACAAAGCAAGAGTAATCAATTTTAATTAGTTGACCCCCTCCCCCCTCCAATTGCATAAAGTTTAATGTACTGCCATCGATTCTCTTTGTTCTTTAATGCAGTGCTGCTTTCCTGTAATTTGAGGCATTTTTTTTCTCTACTTTTACAGTCAATGATGACATTCGGTGACAGGCCGTGCAAAATGTCTCCGAGTTGCAAATGAGCAGGGCGTAAACACACACACACACACACACATACACACACACATACACTCAAAGCCAGTGCAATTCATAACAAAACCTAAGGAAAAAAAAAACTAAACATCCAATTTCAAGACAATCTAAAGGAAATGGAGCACAAATTAATAGCAGCCTATCCTGACTTAGTGGCACAACCTAATAACACGTTGTGATTTGGCTCACAGATAAACACAAAGGCGGTCTTAAACCCGACGCTGGATCCTTGTCCTTCATTTTCAGAGACACTACCACCCTTCACATCCAATTAGCTAATTGAAGTAAAATGAAAACAGCACCAATGGCAACAATGCCGCACTCGTGTCCAAACCGCACAATGCAGGGTTTATGGAGACGAAGGAAGAGCCTTCTTGTCAGCTACGACTGCCATAACCCTGACAAGTGTCTTCGCTCTCCACTTCAGACGCCCACCTACCCATAATCACACACACATGCACACAAAATCAAAGTTTACAATTTTGTGCCAACGTCTTTCACACTAAACTAGCTAGTACATTGACAACTAAAAGGGAAATGTGCTTGGTGGTGGTTAATTGATTAGGCATAAGCACAATATGACAATGAAAGAGGATGGCCACACCACCGGCAGACAGATTGTGACATTCCAGTGACATTATTATTTCACGACGGCTTGCATTCAATAGCTCGGGATGATTATTGCACGTTGCGGATCAACAGTTTTGTGGTCTTCAAAAAGGTATAGAATTGGTGGTGTGACCCTCTTGCTTGATGCCCCTCCTTTCAATTAGTCTGATGGTGGTGGAGAACTGGACGGAGAGCAAATAATTAAGTGTCAAAGTAAAACAAAAACACACGGTAGAGAAAATACAGCATGTATAAGGGGGAAAAAAAGGCAGAGAAAGTTAAAAGAGTAAGATCAGACAAGAAAAGAGACAAAGACAGGGCAACCTGGGCTCCTACGGCTTTCTGGGTACATCTCAGAAGATGAATACCACCATCTACTGGCTTCAAAGGAGAGTTCAGCAACAACAGGGCTCGTCCTAATGAACCAGAGCTGTCAGGAACGGTTAGATGACAATAGAGCTCGCATTTAAAGAGATACTCAGACCACAAATAGGGTCACATGACTGAGAAGAGCAGTAAGTGTTTAATCCACCAATGAGATTAAACCTTCTACAAACCACAGAGGCACAGCAAACTCATCAAAAAAAAACAATAAAAAAAAAAAACAATTCAGGTTTCCAGTTTTAATTTAGTGCATCCAAACAAACTGGAACATTTTAATTATCATAGTCACTCAAATTGCATTGAAAAAAAAAAGTTGTTTTGTTTTTCTTTGCAAAATGGTTTGGAATGGGGTAGAAAATAAAAGCCTGGCAGAGTGATTTATGCTTGTTGACTCATATGGAGAATTGCTGTTACTCAACTGAAGCCACAGAATCTGAGAAATGCTTGTCTGTGAGAATAATCGTACATTTCTAAAGGTTCAGCTAGAATGTACAGGTTTTACTGCATAATTGCCCAAAGCATGTCTGCGGTACAATGGTGCCACCCAGCCCTGTTCTCAAACCTGCGTAATAATCAGTTTATCTTGCGTAAAAACCCTCTTGACCCTGCCCAAGCAACAATAACCATAAAAAACACCAAAACAATGGAATGAACAAGCAGGGATCTGATCACACGCAAAAGTTCAAACATGATTGATAGATCAGACTGGCTTTCAAAGGGAAGTTCCATATAGACACACCTTATAGTTCGCACCAAATTGAATAATGACAGAATTTCCTTCCTTGTGTCATTCAAAACATGTACGACTTTCTTTTGTTTATGGAACTCACAAGACAGAATGTTTTTGTCCATACAAAGAAAGTCAGTGGGGTCCAAAACAATACTGAACCTTAGTGACTCATGAGACATTTTTTTAAAATATGTTATTTTGTGTTACACAGGGTGAGGGGAAATGTCAGAATTTTAATTACATTTTAATTTAATCTCATTTTGAGTGAAATATCCTTTAAAAACAGTAAACAGTAGTGAACATGTGAGTTATTACAATCCAAAATAGCTTTGTTGCAATATCAGATGCAATATGTGCTCAACACGTGAGACTCTACATGAGTCTTTGCTGAGCCCAGAGGTGACCCGCAATGGCTTTATGGGGCACGAGGATCCAGACGTGTGTGTGTGTGTGTGTGAGTCCTGCTCCAGTGTCACAGCATGGCGTGTTGGAGCCCAGGGGCTGCGCTGGCAGGCCACTCACTGACAGACACACACCTGCTCTGACATTTCCTGCCGACCTTGACTGAGAAAAACACATGACAATAACTCTCCGCTGAGTCCCACGGGACTGTTGTCCTTCTCTCTTGCTCTCTCCCCAACTCCTTTAGAAAGGAACAGTTCACGCAAAAACTAAAATTCTGTCATTATTTCCTCCTCATGTTGCTCTAAACCTGTGACTTTCTTCTGTGGGATACAAAATACATCAGCGCTATACTGGAACCCAATTTAGCCTAATTCATGAAAATCATTCTTTGAACAGATTCATTCAGAAAGAGCAATTTATTCACATACTAGACATTGTTATGCCTATATAAAAGCAACTTCAATGGTTTGAAGTTTTTTTTAACAGCTTTGCATACAGCTTATTGTATCAGAATTCTGTTTTAAAAAACACACTACCATTCAAAAGTCTCAGAGATCATTTTTGAAAGAAGTCTCTTAAGCTCACTGAGGCTGCATTTATTTGTTCAAAAATACAAATAACATTATTGCCATTTAAAATAAGTTTTCTAATATAATATATTTGAGAATAGTAATTTATTCCTGTGATTGCAAAGCTGAA
Organism: Cyprinus carpio; assembly: GCF_018340385.1. Lineage (NCBI taxonomy): Eukaryota > Metazoa > Chordata > Actinopteri > Cypriniformes > Cyprinidae > Cyprinus > Cyprinus carpio. The sequence continues at coordinate 14,787,092 of NC_056594.1, read as the reverse complement.
TTTTCAGTAGACATTACTCCAGTCTTCAGTGTCACATGATCATTCAGAAATCATTGCAATATGCTTATTTGTTGCTCAAGAAAATGTCTTAATATTTTTTCTTAATACGTTTAAGAAACTTAAAACGTTTCCTTTCCCCAAACTCCTGTATGACCAGCTTCTCCACTGACTGCTGCTGATTAACCAGGCAGCCCACCCAAAATGGTGACATGTGCCGCACTTACTGCCTATTCTGGGTGTTTAGGCCTGTCTACCATTCTCTTGTTGTCACAACACTTAAAGCCCTCGGGCCGCTGGTCCAGGTGTTTGGCAGGGCTGCCAGCAGCTAGCAGATACATGCGGGTTCCTGTTTCTTGTTGCTCGTTTAACTTGTAAGAAGTGTTAATAATACAACGCTAATCTAAGATTGGGCTCCTATACAAAGAATAAAAACAGTGGTTTATATGGATACATGCGAGTCCTCAAACGGACTGTGAAGGTCTTTTTTGATTGTATAGCACACCTGACTCAGTCAGCACGGCGAAGAGTAATCATCAACAATACTGCACTTACTAGAGCCCAAAGGCAACTGCAATTTTATATAAACAAGTTCAAGCAATGCCTCTGCCCTTTTGAGACCTATAAAATGCATAGTTACAGGCCCTCGGAAGGGATTTACTCTGAGAGTAGCAGGTACAGATCTATAATACAGTCTCCAGCAGCCCCTAGTGCTCACAAAGGGGGCAGCAACAGGTGCCTGTACACCGTAATATCAAACAACAACTGCAAGTGCTCTTTTATTTTTTAGTACTCAATGCTATAATTTGCATTCAAGGCTTATTACCATTTTTCCACAACTTCCTTTATGCTTACAGAACTTTTATATGGCATAATGCAGCTCACTTGACTGATTCCTGATTGGCTTGTTAAAGCTGTAATCTCCCAGCGCCACACAGAGAGAAACAAGAAGCCTATTAGCATCTTCTCTACATTCTTTTTCATCAAACTGGTTAAATACTGACATGTATTAATTAATATCTATTACTCGTTTTTTCCCTTTGAGGGGGCAAGATGTTGGGCAATTAGTTGCACAAAATAATCAAAATAGTGTATTTGAATGAGCGCTGATAAATGTCCCACGCCGTCCCATCTCAGAGAGCGAAGGGCAATAGATTCTTGCTGTCACGTTCTATTAAACAGCTATTACAGTCTTGATAGAACTATTAGTCACTTCATTATTAATAACATTAATGTATTTACATTTTAGTGTACATGCCAGTTTCCAGCAATAATTTATGAAGTCGACTTCAAATATTTCATAATGTTCCTCCATCTGAGCCTTTTTGAGCTTATTATTGATTGTGAAAACAGACTGAATTTTTATGTTCTCTCTCAACCGACCTCACTCACTCTCTTAATGTATTGGCGAGGGGACCTCTGCATTAAGAGACTGAAACAAAGTGCATTTACAACTGAAGCATAACTTCATAATTTACATTCCAACATTTATTAGAGGTGACAAATGAGTGTTTGGTCCACTCGCGCTTTCCACAATACAGCACTTATTCAATCCGCTTAAATTATGGTGCGGGATTGAGAGTGCTGGTGCAAATGATTCTATTACATTTATGTGGCGGTACACGCGTGTGTCCGCGGAGGTTATTCGAGGGGCGGGCGTCCTGTTTATGAACTAATCCATAAAGTGGCTACCTACAATAAAAATAAAAAGTGTGGAATAATGTGTAAGAGGCTGTGTCCGCATAGAGGTGTGTATGGTAATCTTGTTAGAGTAGAGCAAAAAAGATTAGAGTAGATTAGAGTACAGTATACTGGAGAAAACTACAGTAGTGAGCACTGGAGTAAAGCAAAGTAGACAAGATTACAGTACACTTAACTAGAGTGCACTGGAGTAGAGTACAATGAAGTAAATCAGACTGCACTAAATGATACTAAAATAAACTACACTGGAGTAAAGTAGACTAGGCCACAGTTTTTCAAACTTGTTGATGACAAGGAGCCTCCCAGTCATGATCCCCTTAAGGTTATTTTTTTTTGTTTTTTTTATAAATAAAGGCATTTTTTTGATGACAAGCTCATCTCGCTCTCTCTGTGTATCTCTCTCTCTCTCCTCTCTCTCTCTCTATATATAATATATATATATATATATATATATGCATTTATATGGTGTAAGAAAATACAAACTCATAAGGACAACAAAATTGAATAAAATTAAATAATTGCCTTTGTATTAAAGCAAACGGTTAACATATTATCTGAAAATAATATTTTAATAAAAAATTATAAAATAAAAAAAAAATGAGTTTGTAAAACCCCGGAACTACAACTTTAGAATGCAGAATTAAATATATAACCAGAACTTGTCCAAAGTGCATGTAATAAACAAATAGACAGACAGATAAATAAATAAATAAGGGTCTAAATAAAAACTTTCATTTATATCTTAAGTACACTATTATAGTTATATAGTTTTAGTTAAAATATATATAACAAAATAAATTAAAATCAAAAATATTTAATATTTTACGTACAGTTATACAGTAATCAAAATGTTTAAAAATAATAATAATACATTTTTAATATCTTGAATACACAGTTACCTCTCTAAATACACATTTTTTCTTTTTATTTTTCCTCAAATTTTTAATGGAAACCCTAGAAGGGAAGAATGTAAATTAGCAATGTTGCTATAATCTGCCATGTTTACATTTGGTATTTTTATACTGAAGATAATTAACATGCATTGTCTACATAAACAAATTAATAAATAAAATAAACAGCACCCTCTTGTGGTTCCCTGTGGGTCCTTTAACCCCAGTTTAAAACCCCTAGACTAGACTAAACTACAGTTAAGTGCAATAGACAATACTTGGCTAAAGTAGAAGATGATACAATGGAGTGAACTCAGAAAGAGTAGAGAAAAGTAGAATACCTCATTGCCATACTACAAGTCTGCTTCTTTTCTGCACATTGACGTCTTGTTTGCATCTACTTGATGGGAAGCAGGGGACCATCAGAGGGTCTTTCACAAGCCTCCTATTGGTAAGAGATGTGTTCAACACTTCAAACACCTTCAAATCAGGCCAAATTGTAAGTGTAATTGTGCAAGGAAATCGACATTTGCCATAGCATTCAAAAGCAGATCATAGCAAACCCATGCGCTCCTAAACACAACACTGGCCCAAAGTCTCAGTCGTGATTAAACAGCCTCGCCTCTTCCCATGTTAATATTCCAGCACCGATAACCACTATAAGTCAGCGTGTAATGTTAAATAATTATAGAGAGAAGCATTTCAGCAGTGTAGTTACAAATGCACCATGGGAATCTCTCCATTTAAACAAATAACGGGCGCTGCAGGGGAGTTGGCAGATGAATTAACTGCTAATAACTTACTGCGCAGGCAGATAAAGAACAGTCCCAATGTGTCAATTACATCGCATTTTTCTCTGATTTCTAGACTTCCAAACATAAACGGGCACTTCAAAGAGGTACAACAAAAAAATTTGGCTTTCGCAGTGCACCGTGGAGACGCTCTTTTTTTTGCCTTATTCATTTGATCAAACTCTCCCAGAAATCAGAGGAACCGCTGTCAGTGCTAGGCATTTCCAAATGAAATGAAATGCTGCCTGCCGGTCGGTCCTGCATGCCATCCTCCCTCCTGACAGATCCTGGGAGTCAGAAACACAGGGCTTTAGTCCCACTCCTGTTCATTAAAATCACAGGGACAGGACCTGCAACAGGAAAGATGCTGACATTTCAAAGGCTCTCTGTACCTGCATTACCATAGTCATTTACTTATTAAAGCAGAGATGTTTCCTGTCGATCAGGGGGCCATCATGTCTCCTCATTTGCAGCGGAAAAACTGGCATAATTGCTTCTTCGACTAATCAATGCAACTTGGAGTAATTATGCCTTGAAAGTGACATTGGAGGCGGTGGGGGACGTGCGCATGCACGTTTGAGAGGACTGACAGTCGTTGATTCCACCTGATCGTCACTCGTATGGCGAGTCTCTCTCTTTCCATCACATGGTATGCTTCTCTTCGACATATCTGTTCCACTTCGTATCTGCCGCCAAGGAGAACCTTCACATCAAACGGAAATAATTACAAAGCTTAAGCCAAACTGGTGTCACAGATCTCCTTCCATGCTCTTTAAAAACACGGCTACGCTATAATTAAAATCCGGTCATATTTCCATCATCGTGTTGGGCAAACATATAATGACAGTTCAGCAGGCTACGGTAAAACTAGAAATTACAGATCTGTACTTGCCATTCTGTTAGCATTAATTTATTTGCCAAGATTTTACAAATTGCGGGGCAAGTATAAATGATGTTTTATTGATTTCTGGCTAATCAAAGAGTTCAGTTAAAGCCTGCCTTCAAAGCGGTTTGCAAACTGCGGACATCAGAAGGAAAGCGCTGAAAATAAACCACGCATTCCCAGGCAGTGTGGCCCAAACTCATCAGGTCACTGAGCAACGTGAAAGGAGGATAGTGTAATGTTAAACTACGTCATACAAAATTAATCTAGACACATGGAAAAGGAGCAGATTGAGAGAAATACGCATTGACAAACAGAGACGCACATCATAAAAGAGGATTTAATTAAGGATCCTGGGAGAATTTAATGGGCTATAACCCACAATTTCCTAAATTCAAGACATTCTCAGTCATTTTGACAGGCCGTAAAAGGAAGTCAGATGACGCAAGTGGTATTTAGCTTGGAAAAGCTTGGCTTCAAGAATAATATGAAACAGATTGTAATGTTTAACAGGCTAGATGTCAACAATTTCTTAACAAACATTCTCTGCGGTCAAACTGAATACAAATGTTAATTACTAGCTTACACAGGCAATCTGAGGTTATATTGGGTAAAAATGTTTATTAATGTTTTTTACTGGCTTACACAGGAAAATAATGAAAGATTGTGAATGATTGTTAGTGAAGCCTCGTTGTGATAGCTTTGAGTCACCTGATAAATCTAATCAGGAGAAAACGGACAAACCAAATACTGGATGTCAAGATGAGCCACGGACACTAACGAAAGTGAATGACCCAGCTCTTACAAGGACTTTAAAACTATTTAATTTACACCATGTGAAATGGTAGTACAGATATTAATATAATTATATAAAATATTAAATATATTAATTAAATGGTGTAGGAGTTTATAATAATAATAAAATAATAAAATATAACATAAAATAATAAAATATAGAAGTGTTAAAGGGAATCCCAAAATGAAATCTAATCCCCACGGAAACGCCAAACAAACAAAATGCTTCGGATTAAGTCATTTGGAAGAAACTAGAGCTTGAGACTGTCCCATAGATTCGGTTCCCCAAACTTTTAACGAAAGAGAAGATAAATGCGCTCTTACAAGGACCCCGCACACCCCCACCCCCCCCCCCCCCCAAAACTACATCGCTCACCTTAATCACCTACACCACCCCTTTTGTTGGAGCCTCCAAACACCTTTATAGCAAAACAATGTGTTGCTGCGCGTGTCAGTAAACTACGTAATGTCTGGGACAAAATTACAAATTGATTAAAATATACAAATATATAATAAAATAATTAAAAATATATACATAAAATATGGCAAACCCCATAACAAGTATTGAATAAAAATCACACGTAAGAAGTGTATAAAATCAGTTAACGTCATGTTTTTGACACACCGCAGAAACAACAACTGAATGAATTGATGATCTGCTTTTATGTCATTTTTCCTTTTTATTCAAAAATTCACAAAAATAAAATGAAAATAGCTGATATTCCGATTTTCAAAATATGCAATAGTAAAACACCTTTAAAGTTAGGAGCTGTACTGGGGCCGCCATCCCAGACGCAATGAAATTTTTGTCATATTCATCACTTCCATGTCGTAAGTCCAAACTGGGTGAATAATAGAGTAAGCTCAGTTTACAACGTCTGGAATGCAATAAAAACGTGTCTAATTATAATAAGGATGCCTCGTCCTTTTGGACTCTAAATTTAGGCCTATTGTTTTTTTTTTCATAACTTATATGTCTGAAACCGGAAAAGTTGTGATGACAGCTCTGAGTCTGAGCGCGCCTGTGCTGGCTCAGCGCCAGAGCGCGAGAGCATATTTGAATTTCACCATGCATACTCAGGGACCAGACTGATCCAACTAAATAAACATTGTCCAAAAAAATAAGGTCCATAAAAGGCACCTCCATCAAGTGTCCATCATAAAACGTGCAATCATGGGTTATATGAAGCGACAGGAACACTTTTTGTAAGCGAAGAAAACAAAAATAACGACTTTATTCAATAATTCCTTTCTCAACGGTCTCCTCTGTCTCTCCATATCACTGTATGCTGTGTATGCTCTTTTGTGTCATCCTCGCCACAAGGATGCGCTGTTTTATTTCAAATCAAAGCTAAATACACGTAGAAACAGTTATTCTTTTTTGCGTGGATGACACAAAAGAGCATACACAGCATACGGTGATATGGAGAGAAACAGAGGAGACCGTTGAGAAAGGAATTATTGAAAAAAGTCGTTATTTTTGTTTTCTTCGCTTACAAAAAGTGTTCCCGTCGCTTCATATAACCCAGATTGCACGTCTGATTGCAGATGGAGTATTCTGACGATGACTTTCATACCTTTTCTGGACTTTGACACTGTTATTTACTTGGCAGTCTATGAGACAGTCTCAAGCCTCCGGTTTTCATCCAAAATATCTTAAATTGTGTTCCAAAGACGAACGGAGCTTTTACGGGTTTGGAACGACATGGGGGTAAGTGATTAATGACAAAATTTTCATTTTGGGGTGGAGTATCCCTTTAACTGTCACTTTTGATCAATTCAATGTATCCTTGCTAAATAAATGAATAATTTATTTAGAAACTACCGTATGAATGGTAATATGAAAAAAGTTTTAGAACTTTTAAGTTGAATCATTTATGTCTTCATTTATAATGTATACTGAATTATGACTTTACTTAATGTCAAAAGACTTGACATGAGAAACATCAAAAGACAGCAACAAGATCTGATATCAGCAAAGACCCCCTTAACTCATTATAAAGGAAAATTCACACACACACAAAAGAAGAAAATGAAAAGAAAAGAAATGGGCTTTTCATGTGGGAAGATGTCCGGCCATAAATCTGCTGAATTTGGCCTCGGGGACCGGCTCCAGAAATCTGTTCCAACAGCACACGAGACCAAAACCACAACGTAAAGAAATCTGGGCGCCACTCGTCTTTATCTGTTCAGCCTTTTTTAAAGAGAATCAGAATATAGAATATATATGACCAAAAAAAAAAAACTAAACTAAAGAAAACCTAACCATTTACAGTTATGGAAACTACTATAAAAGATGCTAAATAACACAGTCACTCAGACTAGTGTCATAGAGTCAGGCCAAAAACAAATGAGGATTGGGGAGAGGGCATTTCACAGTTCAAATGCAAAACTGGGATTTCTGGTTTGTGTCATCCCTCAGTCATTTAATGAGCATTTCACAGCAGTAAACAAACACATTCAGTAGGGGACTTCACAGATGGAGTTTTGAAATTATACACACTGGGGCTTGAAGAGGAAACCAGGTCTCATCTATTCACCTCTAATCTGGTAAATTGAGTCAAAAAGACTGACTGAAACAGGAGGAGTCGAACCAAGAGCTGTAAACACATTTTCCGAAGCCCCTGATCTGCAGACTTCAAGCATGCATGATAAATATGACGTGAAATCATAATTATAAAAGCAATTAGCTGGCCCTGTGCCGCTCGCCCTTGGATATGACAGTGAAAATTCATACAGAGCCCCTTCAATGCGGCTGGGACAAGGTTGGTGGGGAGGGGGACGGAAAAGTGCAACACAGCAACAATAAAACCACAAGCCTTTCCTGTATCATTAACCACAAGCTCAAGCTCAGGACAAGACACTGCCTGTTGTAACAACACTAAATAAATTTCCACAAACACATGTGAGTTCCTCATCCTATTTATCAATCTCTAAAATGCACATACAGTATAAATAAAATTCTGGTTTCCAGCAAAACAGTCCTAGTGCAGTTGCTCAGCTCGGACTTCAGCAAACATTCTACTTTTTTGTCAGCTAAATGTTGACCTAACTAACACACGCACACATCTGGTTTACTATCCTTGTGAGGACTCTCCACAGGCATAACGGTTTTTATACTGTACAAACTGTATTTTCTATATCCTTACACTAACCCTACACCTCATAGAAAACTTTCTGCATTTTTACATTCTAAAAAAAAAAAAATCTGTAATATATATATATATATAATAGTATATATATATATATATATATATATATATATATAATTATTATTATTATTTTTTTCTTCAAGTTCAGGGTAGGTAAGATTACTTGTATTTGAAAAGGCTGCATTTATTTTATTTAAAAAATAATAATCCAGTACAGTAAAAACTACTGTGATACATTTTTTCAGGATTTTATTTTTTTTGATGAATAAAAAGCATTTATTTGAAATTGAAATCTTTTGTGACATTATAAGTGTCTCTCGATTGTAATCACATTTGTGTCCTTGCTGAATAAAAGCATTAATTTCTTTCAAGAATCGTACTGACCCCAAACTTTTGAACGGTAGTTTATATTTACGTACATATTTTAATTCATCACAATTTATTTACACATAAGATATTAGCTCTTTTTTACCCAGAAGGATTTTATACAAACATAAGGTAAATTTAATAAGGCTTTGGTGTAGATGGAATTATTTTTTCCAGCAAAAAACATCAGTGAAACTCTGGGAACAGGAAACAGACTGGGCACCGGCACCTTTGGAAAATATATTCTGCCAAGGTGTGCTGCTTCAATCAACCCAGTCAGATCCTCAAGGCAATCTCTCAGGAATGAGAGACCTGTCATTGGCCCGCTCATCTCCACCTAGTGACCATCATCCCCAACAATCATGAAATATCTCTGTGGCCCGTGCCCCCATGCCAACCATAACTCTCCTTTACTGCAGACAGCTCCAATAAAGGATTACAATTACAATAAAAGTAATGAGCAAAGAGGGGGGAAAAAAGAGAAAAGTCCGAGGATGGATCCCCAGGCAAATTAAATTGCAGCACAGTTTGAAAGTGAGCACAGTGTAAGTCTTTTGGGTTATTACTGGTTAACCACCCCTCATTCCCTCAATAATTAACTTTCAAGTTTCATAATCAGGAAACAGAGAAATTGAAACAAAAGACAAATGCTGTCCCAAAATGTCTACAGTGACCCACAGATCAAACCTCACTTATAAACGAATGCTCCTGGTGGATCACCTATACCTTCTGCCACCTGTGTTATGGAAGGTGGAAGCATATTTCAAAATCAACATTCGAGCATCAGATGTGTTTCCAATGCCTGGAGCTCAAGAGGCAACAGCAAGGTGTATGATATTGAGAAAATAATGCTGTAAAGGAGATGACCAATGCCACTGGCTATAATGTCAACATTGGCATCTCGTCAGGCAGACCCCAATCCCTAGGCTTCGGGGATGTTTTCTCTTTTTTCCAGCGTGGTGGTGATAGCAGAGGGGCTCCGGAAATTCAGAGACTGCCGAGCCAAAACAGATCACTTCAAAGCGCCTTATTTAACGCTTGCTAAATTTTTCATCACAGTTGTTTAATGTCCTGGGGAAGGGGAGCTTTTGAAGTTGCGGCGAGAGCGGGATGTTCTTCTGACAACTTTCCTTTTTTTTCTCCCCCTCCCTCCTCCTTTCACCTCCTCCCTCTGCTCCTGCATCCCTCGCTCTTTCCACAGGAGGCCAGTGATATTTGGGGCACACGGTGAAGCCCCAGCGGGCAGAGCGAGGATGGGAGAGCATCCCATGGAGCCGGCAGTAACCATGCCAACACGATGAGTGTTACAGTCAATGGAGGAAGATCGCAGGAGGGTACCGCAAAACACCACTGGAGGGAAAGATATTTAACCTTTCACACACCTTTGAGGCAGAAAGCCCACCACAGAAGTCTAAAAGGCAAACAAGAGAGCTGACAAACACGGTTCTCTGACAGCCTGAGGTGATTTGGGGGGTTTATTTTTAACTCCACCAAGCCTAAATATAGTTAAATCTTTGGCTTTTGTTGCTACATGTTACTCAGTTGGGAATTTATGGGCATTCTGTGATTTAATAATAAATGCTGATTAGGGTTGCAAAAATGTGGAAAATTTCAGGACTTTTCCACCCCTTTGCAACCCTAGTGCTGATATGCCTATATTTGTGACTTTACATTGTAGACTGGGGGAAAAAGAAGAAGGAAAAGAACACGAAAAGGAAAAGGAAGAGGGAAAAGGAACAGATAGAACAGAAAAGGACAGAGAAAAGGCAAAAAAAATGGGAAGGGAAAAGGAAATAGAAAAGAAAGGAAAGTAAAGGAATAGAAAGTAAAAGAAAGGAAAAAAGGAAATAAAGAGGAAAATGTACATGGGAAAATAAAAAGGAAAGAAAAGAAAAGAAAAGAAAAGAAAAGAAAAGAAAAGAAAAGAAAAGAAAAGAAAATTATAATAAAAGGAAAGGGAAATGTAAAGGGAAAATGCAAGGCATAAAGAGGGGGAATTTTATTTAGAGGAAAGGGATTTGTGAAGGGATAATTGAAGGGGGGAGGAGAAAGAAAGGAAGGAAAATGTAGAATGTAGAAGGAAAAAAGAAAAAGGGCAAAGAGCAGAAAGTAATGTATAGTGAAAAGAAAAAGAAAGTGAAATGGAAAGAAAAAACACAACTTACGGAAATAAACAAGAAAAAGAAAAGATAAAAAGCAAAGGGGAGAAAAATAATGGAAATGAAAAGGAAAGGGAAATGTAAAAAGAAAAATACAAGCAAAAAGCAATAAAAGGTAAAGGGAAATGTACAGGACATGAAAATAGAAGTGAAAATGGAAAGAAAAGGAAAAGAACAAAAATGAAAGTGAAAAAGGAAATTGAGAAGGAAAAGAACAGGAAGGAAAGGAAATTAGACGAAAGGAAAGAAAAGGAAAAAGTGAGGGGGCGGTTAAATGAAGAAATAATGAAGTAGAGCGCAGTTTGTGGGAGAGGGACAGGCCAGTAAGGACAGTCCCTGGAGGCGAGAGCTCAAGCCAGAACAACACTGGTACAAGGTTTGACTGACAGGCCAGAGTGCAGTGCTCAGACTCCAGCCAGAGTCGCCTGCCACCGAGGAGCGAGGGCCGCCCATCCGGTGAGGTGAGTCAGAACCTGTTAACGTGACTGGTGTCCCCCAGCCTGACACCCCGGCACTCGCGCTCAGAGCCTCCCTCCAGCCTGCCACTATTCCCCTTCCGCTCATCCACATCAAATCCTTTCAGAACACAGATTTCAATTATTCACCCCATCCAAATAATGCCTTGTGACATGAATTATCCAGAGCTGTAATAATCCACTTAACTGGGAAAGAGCAGCTCATCAAAAAGAGAAAAGCAGAGGGAAAAAAGGGGAACTTGTCAAGCAGTTAGAAAGCCAAGAAGCCTTAATAATCAACATTTTTCCCGCTGTTAAGGACAGTGCTTTGAGCATGGCTAAGTATCATTCATAGCGGAAAATCACATCACACAAAACCACACAATGCACAGCCTAATTGTCCAATGATAGTAAATGTGCCATAGATAATCCAAGAACTTCCTATTTTAAAAGCAATACAATATAGAGAGCAGTTCTGCTACTGAGGATGGGTGAGGATTACTCAGATTCATATCCAATGAACACAAAACTGCCTGCTAGAAAATGTTCTAATTGGTGATCAAATGTTTTCAGATAATCACAGTCCAGACATTTTTAACATGCTGAGAATTACATTCTATCAATAAAAAATAGATCATACACTACTGTTCAAATGTTTGGTGTTATTAACACTTTTTAACATTTCTGAAAACAGTTCCTTATGCTCACCAAAGCTGCATTTATACAGTTTAAACTGTACATTTGCAAAATAATATTATAATTTAAACTAAACATTTTCAATTTTAATATTTTAGATTGTAATTTATTCCTTTGATGGTAAAGCTGATTTTTTTAAGAGGCCATGACTCCAGTCTTTAGTTTCACATGAGCCTTCTGAAATCATTCTAATATGCTGATTTGAGAAAAATTAATTCTTATTTTCTTATCATCAATGTAAAAAAAAAAAAGTTGTGCTGCTTGATATTTTTGTGAAAATTGAGATTTTCCTTTATTCTTTGATTAGAATAAAGCTAAAATAAACAGCATTTAGACTCCAACAAGGCTAATAAAGTAGTAAATTCTGTGTAAAATACAGCAACACCTGAGTTATTGTTTCTACAAAAACAGCAATATAATAAAGGCAGCAATGACCAAGAAACATGTAAATAACTGTAAAAATAATGGATGATGAAGTGGTAAATTCTTTTTTGGGGGGGGGGGGGGTCCATTGCGTTCAACGCATATATAAAAATAATGCAAACAAATTTAATTTAAATATTATTGTTTCAAACTGATTCTACTCCTATAAAATCCCTGTAGAGAGTAACGCGTGCTCGTTAGTCTGACTCACAATCACTTACCAGCGCTTCTCTCGGAGGAGTGTCTTCTCTGGCTGGAGCAGCGTTCTGAAACAGACCAGCAGCATTGTGTTACAGCGGCATCTAGTGACAGAATTTATGACATACATATGAGTCTTTGCAGTACAGTGTTGGACTCTAATGACAGAGCGCCTAACCAGACAAAAGTATATACTTCACAATATTATGGTTTTTATTTTATTTTTGAAATAAATAAATGCAACCTTGGTGAGCATATGAGACTTCTTTCGAAAACACTAAAAAGTCTTACCAATACCAACATTTTGAATGATAGTGTACAAAGCCACCTCCTTTATCATTCAGAAATTAATCACAATAAATAGCATCATCAAAAAGCAAATTAAGGGCCAAGATTATAAGATCCAAGATAGGATCTACCTATAATAAGTCTGAGATAAACTGATGGCACATTGATTAATTGTCCTTATGTCTCTTTCAGTCTCTCCAGGATTTCGCTGAACTTTTTTCTGGTTTTTGCGGTCTAAAATGACTAATCTTCCTGCGGTTTTTCTCAAAATTTGAGGTGATATTTGTGCCATTTCTTATTGTTTTGCAGTGAAAATATACCACAGACAACATTCTTCTAACATTATTTTGACTTTTCTGACTTCGAGGAGCATTGTAGGTCTCAGACTAACATTTGAGGACAGCAGACCAGTGCCATTAAGTTCTACAGAAGGTGGCACCAGCACCTGACAGTAAAGCACTCACCCTTATCACACATGTACATCTCAGAGATGTCTATTTGATGTCTGCATTTACATATGCAAGATGTATTTTTAAGAGTGCTTGCTCATATGTCTCGAAGATGTTTCCTGTCAGATGTCAAATAGATATTTATTAGAATGCATGTAAAACTGCTTCTGAGACGATATCAGAGTACACAGCAGATGTTTCCCAGATCTTTAGCAGACGTCTTACAGATGTACTTGTGCTGTCTGGGTATATTATATATTAGGGAGTGGAAATGGCCTATAAGTACTTCTCTGCAGCCATCTACTAGTGGTAATTTGATATATATTTTTTTATTTTTAAATAAGTATTTGCTTTCCTACATTATGAAACGTTTAGTATTATACATGGGGGCAACCAAAAGAAAGGATGAACAAATATCTTCACATTAAAAATAACTTTCAAATTCGGTAATACTTATATAATAATACTAAGTAATACTAAGAAGAATTTAAAATCACTCAAAAACATTAGACCATTTCTGCCACAGGTTGTTCCTGTAGTTTTACTGTTAATTCCATGGTGAATGGTGGTGATTTGTGTTTATTGAACAATGGTTTCGGAGGTTGCTTGATTTTGCAATAAATTCAGCGATCGTAAAATCCTGGAGGGACTACTCTTTCCCCATACAAAACTAAATTTGCCTCTCCCTGACACTGAGAAAGTTTAAACTCAAGTTCCACTAACCCTAACTGTCTATACACTGTAATACAATTATTGACAGATGTAGTGTTTACTGCATTACTGATTTCCATTCAATGTCATTAATACACCAGCCTTTATCATCACTGTGTGATTGCAGCAGGGCTGGAACTGTCTCTATACCATTTGTTAGATCCATTTCAGAGCACGAAGTAAGCCAGCAAGGTTCAAATTAGAATATTTAATTTACCAATTCGCCATTCAGTTGACACTTTTAAGCAAAACTGAGTTATTGTAAACATATTAGTTTTCTGAAAGCAACCTTGGGCTAAGTGTCAGGCTCAAGGACACAATAGAAACAATTTATATATTTTATACATATTAAATAGAAAGTTTATACATTAACGAAGAAAGTTTGGGGTCAGATTTTTTGTTCAACAAGGCTGCATTTATTTGATCCAAACCAGAGAAATATTACAATTATTAAAATATTGTAAGTATATTTAAAATAATTGTTCTACATTTTAATATATTTTACATTTTTTATGCAATAAGCTCTAATTTCAGAGTCTAGGCTCCAACAACTGCTATGTAAGAGCTGCAGAATTTTCAAAACCTGATTGTAACTAAAGGCAAAAAGGCATCTCGTTACTCTCAAAAACAGACCAAATATCATCAGACTGAACTTCTTATCTAGGCTGGTTAAACACACTCTAACAAACGGCAACACTTCAAACATTCTAAAGTGGGCAACAGATTTAGTATGATAAGAATTATTTTCACACTGCACCAACACACACACCAACAGGGTGGATACACTGATCGAACAAAACTCAGCTTCAAAATACAGGCCAGGCATCCTCAACATACTTCCAAAAAATTAAAAATAAGCATATCTTAAACAGTCATAAAATTCACATATTTACTATGCAAGTATTTATGACAAACATTTCCATTACAGTATTTAACAGAGGAATAATAATGCAAGATTCACATCCTAACCTTATAGCTGAGACATCAAATTCATTAAGGACATTTAGTTAATAATATTTCAAGGCCAAACATGAAAAGTCTGTTATCAGTTGGAAAAAAAAATATAAAAAAAAAAATATATATATATCTATATATATATATATATATATATATATATATATATATATATATATATATATATCATGGAAAAAAGATGCACTGGAAATTAATAGTGATTGAGGATGTCATTCTGCCTAACATCTGGACTTTTAAAATTAAAATAAATAAAATATGACGAAAGATTGTTATCCCTTTTATTCACTGTTGATTTATATTGCACATTTTAAGCTGTAATAATTAAAAAAATATAAGAGTACGCGTCTTTTAAAATTTTAGAAGAGGAGTAAAGAAAAATATAAGTAATAAAATCATTTAATATTAATAAAAAAGAATAAATATAAAAATAAAATTAATGAAATAATGTTAATTAATATAATTTCTATATATCTTTATTAGAAATTATTAGAAATATAATACATTTAAACACACAGACTGAAACAAATAAGAGACATGTTCTGATACTAATTCAGTCAAGAATGCAATTAAAATTAATGTGTTTACATACTTTGATGTGTTTTATTTTATTATTTTGTATTACTGATTTTTCAACTATTTTGCATCACCCCTGAATATGTTAACGTATCATATCTCTAACATACCTCTAGGTTTGAAACATGAAGGTGGGTGAATGATGACAGGCTGTTAATTTTGGGGTGAACTTTCCCTTTAATTCGTTGCTGATACATTGCATAAATAATACTTATATGTCGGCTGTAAACAGATCAAATTGAGTTCTTTAATGAGATAGACGAGCACATGGAGGGATGAATGTGTCATGTTTTAGGTCAACGACCCCTGACTGCACATTAAACTGGGAAATTGTCCATTTAGCTCTTGTATTATTTCCCAGAGACTGACACATTGATATCTGCAGTGAAATGTCCTGTATGCGCTATGCTCTGTGCCTGCACCTGTCACACATACATCTAACTGCATGGGTGAGACAGTGACCAGGGCGCTAGCAAATCAGCTAAAACTTTCCCAAAACAACATGGGACAGCCAGATTATGAGCTTATCAATAATTAAAGCGTGCCGAATTTTGCATTTACTATGCAGCTCCAAGGCCGAACAATCAGAATGCATGTTGTTAGATGGATGAATGTTATGAACTACCTGATTTTGGTGGTCAGGTTGGTCCGAGGATGCCATCTTTTCAGAGCTGTTAGCCAAAAGGCTAAGGACGCTGACACTTCAGCGGTGCTCGATTACTATAGTCTGAACTAGTGATATGAAGGTCGAGTCATTTGCATTGATCGGTTCTTTTGAACTGTTCGTATCAAAGAATGAGCCCTACTTGAAAGAAAAGTGAATAAGAGCTCAGTCCGCATTTGTGAATCGGTTCAATCGATTCATTTAAAAGATTCGAATCAAAAGAACGATTCATTCACATCGCAAGGCTAGCGAGCTGTTACCGATTCGATCAGCACGTTTCAAAACGCGGAAGCCGAAATGTGTTTATTTTCAATTTCTTTGTGAGACAATCTCAGACAGTGATAACGTTACGTGTAATGTGAGTTATCAGGTTTCAGACACAAAAGTAATATCCAAGAGAAAAGTGGGAAGCTTTGAAGATACTGACTTATGAACTTTAAACTTTGACTATTATCATGGCAGAATTAAAAGCGTGTAAAGTGTGTAACATTAGTCGAGAGAAGTATTATGGACTGGCGGTAACCTCTCTGGATCAGCTCAAAATAAAAGGTGAGTTTGAAAATAAAGTAGTTTTCAGCCTTAAATGAGTAAACAGCCTTTTCAGATGAAATTATTAAATAGATTGTTTATATTGCAAATTTTAAACAGTGGTAATTTAAAAGTGTTTTACGTAAAGTAGGCATAATTTAAAAATATACGTTAGAGTCAAGTTTAAAATAAGTTTAGAACTTAAAGATGACTATAGACAAATAATATTAGTTATATTACGTATTAGTAATTAAAGTAATAAGGATATATATATATATATATACATTTAAAAATAATTTAAATTGCAATTCTCTCTCTCTTTGTGTTTTTTAAAGTTGACAGTTCATCATATGCTCTATTTGTCATTCGACACATTCTCGTCTCTGTCACTCACAGGTGGTGAGGCTCTTGGGATGAATCCCAGTGCATCAGTCTCAGTGGTGCTAGAAGAGGATGGGACTATTGTGGAAGATGAGGCTTACTTCATGTGTCTGCCAGCAAATACAAAATTCATGCTATTGCATGCCGACGAAATATGGATGCATTCTCATCAAGGTGAAATATAAACTATACCAGGATTTTTTTTTTATTATTATTTATTTATGTATATTTGTTCAGCACGCTTACTAATCTAAACAGATCTATTTTGTCTAGTTGATGGAGGGACAGCACAGCCTTGCAGAATGTCCACTGATCTGGAGGTAGATGGAAAAGACACAGTTGATGGGTTTGAATCTTGGCGCAGTTTGGCAGAACAGCTCAGACAGGACCTGGCCAGTATTATCCTCATGTCCGAGGGAGATCTACAGGTCCATGTGATTCTGGCTTAGTGGCTTTTTATTTTGCGATATATCTGACTATTATCATTTACATGTATGATTGTAGTGTGTAAACAGCCAATGTTGTACTGTGGTTTACAGAGAATAACTGTATAAATGTGTGTTACAGAGTTTGATTGATGTGCCGTGCTCAGATCTGGCTGCAGCGTTGGACTTCTCACAGCAGAAAACTCAGGTCCTACAGGATACGCTGCAAAGAATGCTGGACCGCAGGGAAGAAGAGAGACAGTCCAAAGAGATACTGAGGCTCTATTTGAAAGCCATGGAGCAAGAAGGCACATGGGACCCACAAGAAGAAAGTAGGAATATATTTCAGATACCAGCAGTACATAAAACATTCCCAAGTAAAATCACAAATTAATTAAGGGAATAGTTCCTTTTTTTTTTTCATTGAACAAATTTTTAGAAATTTAGCTTTACATCTCTTGCTCATCAATGGATCCTCTTGTAGTGAATGGGTGCCGTCAGAATGAGAGTCCAAACAGCTGATTAAAACATCACAATAATCCACAAGTAATCCACACAACTACAGTACAATCCATCAATTAATGTCTTGTGAACCAAAAGCTGCTTGTTTGTAAAAAACAAATTCACCATAATAATCCATAAAAAAGTGATTATCTCATAGTTGTTATCTCATAACAAAATACACCAACATGTTTGTGCACATTTCTCTCCTGATTTAGACAAGAAGATTTTTTTTTTAATGGAGAAAGCTATTTTATGGCTAGAACACTCCTATTTTACCCAGTAGCAACAGTTTCAAGTTAAAAACGTCTTAATAATAGATTTGTTTAATACAAACATGCAGCTTTTCAATTCACAAGATGTTTAATTGATGGACTGAAGTCATATGGATTACTTGTGGATTATTATCTTGAATCTCTTGAATCTCTCTTGTGATGTTTTTATCATTACTCTCATGACGGCACCCATTCACTGCAGAGGATCCATTGATGGGCAAGTGATGTAATGCTAAAGTTATGCAAATCTGTTTGATAAAGAAAAAAACTCATCTACATCTTGGTTGACCTGAGGGTGAGAACATTTATAGCAAATTTTCATTTTTGGGTGAACTATTCCTTCAGTGTTGCTTTGACTCTGCTCCCAGTAGATGGCATCGCAGAGCCATTTCTAAATTCTAAGTTCATTTTATCAGTACTTGGTGGAATGAAGAAAAGGAGCAGCTTGGATGATAAACAGCTTATCTGTTGCTGTGACAGCCCTAATCTTTCCAGTGCTTTCAGGATGTTAACCACTGTCATTGCTGCAGGGGCTAGACTTGATGAGACAGATGGGGTGCAGGTGGAGGCCGCAGCAGGGTTCAGCTCCACAACGCTAACGCTCCTGAAGGACAAAAAATACCCACAGACCAGACTGTCCAATGAAGAGCTACAGGTATGACATTTGACAGTGTTTTAAGACCTACCACAATTTCTTAAGAATGGTGTTAAAACTAAGCATGTTTACTCTTAGTGGAATTCAATATGAACATCATTCAAAATCTGTTCTACCTGCCTAATACAACATTTCAGAGTGAAACAGGGTATTAAAAATGGCAGAACTTGGTTTTATCCATCAGGAATTGATTGGTTTGTGAAAAGTAGACATTGCATAGGGCTAATTTTGGTGTCATGTTGACTGAACTTTCAGTCATATATCAGTAGGGGTCACTCACTGTTTTCAGTGGTATTAGTGGTAGCAGTATAATCAATCTGTTATTAAAAAAAATGATAAAACCCTAATAATTTATTATGCTATATTATAAAAAAGTAATTATGTAATAAAAACAGGTTTATTTTTGTGTTTGGTTATTTAAGAGCATATGGTTTAGTATTATTGTCTCATATGGATGTATTTTTTATGCAGATGGTGGCGGGGAATGGAGTGAAGGTCATGATGAAAGTGTTGGGCTGGGAGGGTGAAAGGACATCAGCACTGGTCCAGGCATGTGAAAGTGAGCTCAGTAAACGCCTACAGCGAGTCCAAGCCCTGCAATCCCTCAGTGCTCAAAATCAGTCCACTTCACAACCACACACTGAGAGAGAGACCCGAGCCAAACGCCGCAAAAAACACACACACTGACAAACCTCTATATTTGTGAACTGCTTCGTTACATTCCATGTAAAAACAATTAATGCTTTTCCAATTTTTGGATAGTAATTGTTTTGATAATAGTATAGCGTATAAAAATGCTAAAGCATGATAAAAGTGGTTATGTTTGTAAACAAGAAAAACATACAGATTGGTGCTCATTATGATTTCTGAATTTCTTATTTGTTGCCTGTAAAGTCGAGCCTTCATTCGGGACATCTTATAATATGTCATTTACAAATGAATTAATGAAAGAAAAAAATTAACAAAGCAAGTTAACATTATAGAGAAAATGTAATGTTATAATTACAGTATTTTCAAAATACTATTTTTAATGCTGTGTTATGATATTCCTTAGGGAAGCAATGTATTACCATTTTATTACAAGGTTCACTAAATGTGTCAAATTGGAAATGTTAGCAATCTAGACCGTGGGCTGCACAATTATTTATTTTTTTCTGTGAAACTGTTTGCAGCACTTGTTATAACGTCAAATGATACGAAATAATATTTTTAGACTAAAAAGATTTTGACATTTAATTTTGTGCATTAATATAAATCGAGTTACATAATGGAATGGAAAAAAAATATTTCAGCTTGTCAGGGAGCATTGAGTATGGTAATGCATGTAGATAAAATTTCAATCTGTTAATAAACTAATGAAGAGACCTGTTGGTCTGTTCCTTTTCACCATGATTGTCTTGTTAAAACAGTCTATTTCTGTGCAGATGTAGTTCTACCTTACGTTGTAATGAGCATGTGTGGGGTTTGATTGGTGTTGGGTGGGTTTGTGAAGCCAGTCTTAGTGCTGTTTTGTGGCTGTGATGTACAGTTGATTTGAATTTTTGAATTGTGACCATTGTTAGACTATATGCCAATGATCAGAATATCACTTCAACAGGATGTAGAGATGTTCCTGGGGAATTCATTAGACTGGTATTACATAATGCAGTCCCTAACTAAACTGTTCTAGTAATGGGCTTCCTGTCTTGAAACCCTTAACAGATGATTTTACTCATTGTTTTCTCAGTATTACAACAGTCATGTCTATATTCTGATCATGTTTACCTTATATTTTTAATAGGTTAAATTTTTAAGTAATTATAACAGTAAAGTCTTATTCTTCTGTTATTAATAATGTGCATGTGATGTGTTTTTACTGTTTTAGTAGCTAATTTGAATGTGCAGTATTAGGAATTATGTATGTGTTACACTGCGACCACCTTGTCCTCACATCACTGAGCTCTGACCACCAGAAGCAAGCAAATCAACTGTGAATTATGTACTCTCTACCAGACAAGCGTGACCACAGCTTCAACCAGGGTCTGTTGTTGCGTGATGGATTGGCTGTGTCATGCAGGGCAGAACCCCAGTCCATTGATCATTCACTGACTTCTGCTAGCAGTTTTTTCAGTTTAGGCCTGTTTTTTCCTCCTTGAATGTGAGCTACATTCTCATTATATCATACCATATGGGCCTGATCTATCAAATATGATACAAAACATAAAACACATATGAAAACTTTATTTTATATTTTGTCTAAACTGTTCAATTTTTTTATTATTCTATTACATATACATCATGACTATTATATATTGTACATCAGGCTTTAAATCCCAAGCAATA